>NW_027491237.1:0-600000 GCF_021521415.1 Bidens hawaiensis | reverse complement strand
AATTGTACCTGAAAAGCATGTGAGAAAACGGGTCAACTACGAATAGTTGGTGAGTTTCACAATTTTAGTAAACCATGATAAATCCATATCATAATATAATATTATCTGGGGACACTGTTAACCCAGTACTGTACTCACTCCGGGGACACTGTTAACCCAGAAACACATCCAATAACCTCTGGGGACACTGTTAACCCATAGACACATCAAATAACCTCTGGGGACACTGTTAACCCAGAACACTGTTTCGGGCCTTACAATGTTAGCAACTCAGACAATTACCATCTTAATACATTACCGTACGATTCCCGTACAATAAACATTATATAAATACATTCATCTTCATGCGATCAGCATGTACTTAAACATTTTGATAGAAACATGCTTTCCGCCCCGTGAAAATATTTAAAACAGTTCAGTAAAAAGGGGCTCGTGAAACTCACCTTAGCACATGCAAGCAGGTAACAACAATCATTATCAGTTAACACGTCCAATCTGTAATATGATCCCTACGATCGTTACTATACGCTTATTATTAATATAACTTTAACCAAGTTAACCGGTACATCTGGGGGCACTGTTAACCCAGCACTGTACCCGTTCTAGGGGCAAGGTTAACCCATAAACACTTCTCCGGACTCAGATTGTGATATCGTTTAGAGTTCCATGGTCATAATTACTATTAGTTGTTTTTCTCGTTTTGCGTGCCTAGCACGGTTATTTGTTTTTACGTTCCAAAAATGAGTTTGGTCACACACGACCCGAAAATAGTCGTTGACTGATCATTTAATTAAAGTGGTGAAATTAGAGCTCGGTTTAGACGCCCCGTTTGGCCGCGGGACCCGTTTCCGTCTTTAGCGTACCAGAAACTTGTTAAAATAGGTTAAAATTACTCAAATCATCCGAATTATTTTCGGATGATTTATTTTTACTTGTTTAACTCATTTATATGAAAATAGTTCATTTTTTAAGGTTTTTATTCACCAGTCAGCTCGCTTAAGCGAACTTCACTGGTTTACGCGTTTTAACTTTAAAAGTTTGATAATTAGCACAAATAATTATCCGTTTACTCTCGGATCTTGAAATTTTGCGCAAATCACTTTTTAACAGTGGGGAATTTTATAAAAATATTTCCAGAATTAATTTCTATATTAAAATTTATTTATCTATTTTTAAACACCATTTAAACACTAAATATGTCGTAAATACCAAACGATCTTAGAAAAATCCCAAATTTTTCCTGGATGTCCCCTGCCATCAACATAGTCCCCTGTAATTTTTCCAGAACCAAAATCTTCTTTTACATGCTCTTTTTACTAAGACCGAGCTAGAAATCCCTTGAACTCGTTTAACCAAAAAGCCTACTTAGACTTCTCCAACGGACCTCAAATTTTGTGTGTGACTTATACATGATATGAAAAGCTTATCTGCAATTTTCCAGAATTTTTCATGATATTTAACTATTTTCACCATTTTTGGCCAAAACCAAGCATTAAATTCACCAAATATTCATTCTTTATCCAAAAATTACCAAAAATTCATAGAACTCATATTTTCATGTGTTTAACACCTCTGTAAAATTTCATGACCTAACTCTAAACGACCAACAATCTGTCCAAAAACACATACACCGACATAAACCGAATATACCTTTCGTTTTCCGCCACTACAAGCTACAAACTCGTCTTTCCGCCTTATCTACCACTAAACACAGAGCCTGCAAACAACATACCACAATACCAAGCAAGTTACACTCACGATCAAGCCTCTTACACTATAGTTTCGGTTATTGCTTTAAAAACAAAGATTTAACCGTAAAAATTCGTTTTTGGTTCGTTTAACTCCTTTCTTGGACCAAGATCCCTTGTATAACCCGTATACATCACTTGATCATGCAAGAATCGGTTTTCATCATTGAAACCTCATTTTCTTGCAAATAACTCGAGAAAGGTAGATGAAAACGACTATAATTCGATCTTTACCTCGTTGTTCTTGCTTCAAACCTCGGGTTTTAGCTCAAGAGATTGAGAGAGAATGATGAAGGTTGAATGTGGTGTTTAAAAAAAATGATAAAGCAAAAGGGGGGTTACACCTTATTGCGACCGGAGTGAGAGGGAGGTGGGGTGGGACCCACCTCTCCATTTCTAACCACACATTTGGATATCGGAGATCTGGATAATGTTTTGGATAATCTGGTTCAGTTCGTTTTTCGGTTAAACGTTTAATTCGGCTTAAAACGAGGCTAAAACGGTAGTTTTTCGGCTTAAAAATGAAATTTATATAAAACCGATTTAAAAACTTCAAAAACTTAAACCATGACTTTCACATCATATTATTAATGATTGTGCATCTTTTTCGGCTTGATCGATCGTCTCTTGCTCGGTTTGGTATTAAAGGTTTCGTTTAACGTACCGACGTATCATTAAATCGAAATCCTTTTTCTGTGCTTTAATTCACTCATCCCGAAGCTTTAATACTTCGTAAACATCAATAAATATCATATATCCCGTCTATAATGTATCCCTGATACGTTCGGGCTTCAATAACCGTTAATCAGTTAATCGTATTTCTAATACGATTAACTGTATAATCGAGTATAATTCATACTGTGAATCATACATACTCGTATAAACACATTATAATTCATATATTCAGTATTAAATAACTCATAAATAGTATATACCGGTTAGGGTATACCTGATTTGCCGGAATCGTTACATTCTCCCCCCGTAAAAGAAATTTCGTCCTCGAAATTTTTACGCGTCGACTACCCCCTTTCGAGAGAAAGGTGGGGGGTTTTTTCTTCAGAATTCACCCTCGCGTTACTAGGTATAATCTTGTCCTCGCTGTGAATTCCACTTAATCTTAATCAATAAAGCTTGGTATGTCCAAACTGTTTAGTTTTCCCGTCTACTATCTCTACGGAATTAGTTATGATATCAAGCATGTCTTCTATGAATACCTCTATTACTAGTACTTTCGTTGCCTCATCGCTTAGGCACTTTTCAATCCGTAAACATGGAAAAATATCATGTATAGTACTTTGCCCCTAGAGTACTTTAACCGATAAACTAAATGACCAACCATGGAGATAGTTCTCACGGGGTCCAATTTATTAAGAAGCTATTTTCGGTTTTGCCAAACCTCATATCACCTTTCTCTAAGGTGATGCCTTAAAATGCCTTGTCACCTCTATTCTGGGACAATGGTTTCCTTTGAACGTTGGCATAAACCCTTTGCCAATCACGCGCTGGTTTCAACTTGTCTTAAATATTATAAATCCGATTGGTTGTTTCTCGAATCAATTCAAATTTTATGTCCTGACTGACGCCCATTTTCGATTTGACAAATTGGTGATAACTACTTCACCCATAGAAAACTTCAAGCTCTCGATGCTTCCTTCCCCTCCTTCCAATAATGGAAGTATGATGACTATTTCGATCTGAGGTCATTGAAAATGGTACTCCACGACGAGATACCATTTCATCATCATGAATTTGGGCGAGAATTCATTGTGGTAATCGTCATAGATTGGGATGAAATGCGAGGATTGGTTAATCGATCCGCGATTACCTAATTTACCTCATGCTTTTGATATATCATGGGAATTTGCGTCCCGAAATCCATTGTAATTTATTCCCACTATCATTGGCGAATTTTCTGTCATTGTGGCGTTCCCTAGGGTTTTCGGTGTGCAGCCTTATCTCTTGCATAACTCAATATTCACCAACACACGTAACCATATCTTTCTCCAAACTCGACCATTAATAAAAATCCTTTCAGGTATCCGTATCATCAATAGTCAAATCCGATCCCGGATGTATGGATTATTTCGATCTATGCGCTTCGTCAATGATTAATTCACGAAGGTCATGGAGGGTCGGGATCCAACCCGATTTTTGAAGTAGAGAATTTAGTCCACGCGCTGTTCGAAATTCACCTCATTGCCGTAAGATTCCTTCTTTTCCAATTGTTCCTCTTTCAACGCCTCACGTTGAGCGACTCGAATCAGGTTCGAAGGTTCGACTGGACTATCATCCCTAGCGCTCGCACTCGCAATGGCTTAACCCGACCTTTCCTACTCAAAGCATCGGCTACGACGTTGGCCTTGCCGGGGTGATAACGGATGTCACAGTCATAATCGTTTAACAACTCGACCCATCTTCATCGCCTTATATTCAGTTCTTTCTGATCGAATATGTGCTGCAAACTTTTATGATCGGCGAAGATGGTGCCCTTCGTACCGTAGAGATAATGTCTCCAGATTTTAAGTGCGAAGATAACCGCTCCCAGTTCTAAGTCGTGAGTAGTGTAATTTTTCTCGTGTACTTTTAACTGTCTGGAAGCATAGGCTATAACCTTATTATACTGCGTCAACACGCATCCTAACCCCTTACGCTATGCGTCACAATACGCGACAAAACCATCGTCTCCATCGGGGAGACTTAAAATCGGCGCTTGGCACAATTTTAATGGTTTCTATCTTATTTGGATCTTTGTGAAATCTTTGTTGCTTTACAACATGACCAAGGGATTATACCTTCTTTATTCAAAATCACATTTCGAAAACTTCACGTACAACTCCTCTTGCTTTAACACTTCCACAATTTTCCTTAACCGTCGTTCGTGCTCTTCTTTACGTTGCGAATATATCAAAATATCATCAATGAATGCCATGACACGTTTGTCAAAATAAAGTTTACAGACTCGGTTCATGAGGTCCATGAATACTGCCGGCGCATTTGTTAGCCCGAAAGGCATAACTAAGAATTCATAATGGCCGTAACGAGTCCGAAACGCTGTTGTTGCAACGTCCTCCTCTTGGATTTTTCATTTGGTGATAACTATATCTAAGATCAATTTTCTAAAAATAAATCGCCCCTTGCAGTTGGTTAAATAGATCATTTACTTCGAAGAAGTGAATACCTATTCTTGATCGTCATTTTATTCAATTCTCCCTAATCAATACATATCCTAACACTTCAGTCCTTCATTTCCCAAATAACACTGGTGCACCCCATGGTGACTAACTAGGTCGTATGAAACCTTATCCAATAATTCTTGCATTTCAGTTGGTGCAAGTCGGTAAGATGCTTTAGCAACAGGGCCAGCTTGAGGTATTAAATCGATTCTAAATTCGACCTGTCGGGTTGGCGGTAATCCAGGAAGTTCTTCTGGGAAAACTTGTGGAAATTCGCGTACCATTGGGATATCTTCTATATGTTTTCTTTTAAATACTTTGGCAATCGCGTTTGTTAAATACACCACGTCTTCTTGTCGTAAATATTATAACATCTCAAGATGAGATTAGAGTGGTAACATAATACCGTACACTTTTCTCTGTATTTAATCGCTTCATCGTCCGAAAGAGAGCTTCTAATCATCTTCTTTTCATATTTGATTTCAGCTTCATGTTGAGTTAGCCAATCCATGTTAACTATTACGTCAAAACTTCTTAACTTTACTGGTCGTAGATCAATAAGGAAATGATTAATCGTTCAGAGTAATAGGACAATTCCGAACAATTTAATTAACCATTAGGGATTTACCGTTAGCGATTCTACCGTACGGGGTTCTATAGTTTCACTAATCGGTATCTTTCCAAATGATAGGAGGTTAGCAGGAACTAACTTCTATCGACGACCGTAAAAATATCGCTGAAGCCCATTGATTTAAAACTACAACGTACTTAATACCACCTTTGGATCATGACGTACTTTATTCAAATTACTCCCATAAGTACGGCTCCTTGCTTGATCAGAGGTTGATGCTTGTCATGAGGTTCGTCTTCCAACGACACCTTGGTTCAACCTTGGGCAATTTCTCTTGGAACGTTCTGTATTGCCACATTCATAGCAAGTACCACTGTTTGGCATCCTTTGATTTCTTTGGATGGATTGTTATTGAAGCTGTTGGGTTCGGAGTGGTTGTACACGAATGGGTTGGGGTCGCCGGTTCACATGGCTTCAATTGGTTCTACAATTGGGGTATTACGTCCATCTTTACCACACCTGTGGCCTACTATCACTCGACATTCTTCTTCCTGCCGATAACCATATTTTCCACATTTAGGGAAGGACCTTTCATGCGGTTCATGTTTTCACACCAGAACTAGTCTTAGTATAATTCTGGGTTGTAGGACATACTTACTTATTCAAAATCCCATCTTGCACTATACCTTTATCATTTCTCTTTTTCAACACTCGACGTCTCACCTAACGTCCTTCCAGTCCGCTGCCCATAGAGTCAAATATATCAATGCTGGCTTGTGACACAACCCTTCCGAAGGTTGTATGTTTTACAGGATTGACTATACTCGTTATCGATGGAGTTAGTCCCCGATATAGTGCTCACTTTGCTTAGTTTCAGGAGTAATTAGCCATGTTATCCGACATGACAATTTCTTCAAACGATTAGCGTGTTCTAAGTGATCAGCACACAACATTTCTATCTTCCATAGCTCAGTTTCCAACTCTGAACTCAATTACTCGAATAAAAGTGCTCTAGCACAAGAATTTTAAATTCTGACCATATCATCTGAGTAAAAATTTTCTAACTATAATTTTGTACCATCGTGTTCCATCACGACACAACATAATCTACCAACATATCTGTAGCATATTTCACTACACAATGTTTTAGACTCTTACCAATATCCTTAACCATTTCGATCTTTTCTATCCACTCGCTAATCTATTCCTCCCTTTACCATCAATAACTATTAATGATTTCCTTACCACAAACAACAACATATCCTTCATACCGGATCTAATTCATTACGACTACTATTCATGTTTAGTTTATAACTAATACTTGTAGTCACAATAGTATCCGGTGGGACATTATCACTCTTAGTAATAACACTAAGAATTGAAATATTCATAATCATGTGATTGCTCGATCTATAAGTCTGCGATCACATTTGCATCAACACTAGCAGTGATCTGTGATACAACATTCGGTATCATCATCTGCTATCTTTGAGCAATCAACTGAATCATATCAAGCTCCATCATTGGAGTTACTCTTTTTATGTCATTCTGCCGTACTCATCCCGTACGCAGTAATCAATACTAATCTCACCATATAACTCGTTACCAGCTCAATCATAACAACAGGTACACATACACACCAAATATTATCATATATATTACACATACCGGTATCTAGTATATATGTCCCACAAATATAATAACATATAGACTTAACCTGACGTCGGTTAACGTCTAAATATGGTTCATAACCCTTGTCACCACCTGACATATAGATCTTTCTCAACAAAAATCAATGTTTAATATTCATGATTTCAATATCCTTCTGCATGTCAGCATAACCGATACATGCTCACCGTGAGCACCAAATGATTACGTACCACGGAGTTATAATATCCGTGTCTATTTGTATATCCGGCATACACGGTATACCATCTACGAACGAACAGCCAACTATGCTATAATGACTCCAACACCTCTTTGTGTATGGGTAATCATTCTATTCGAGCATACATGGGCGTAGGCATCTAACGGATATAAAGATAACATAGGGAGTTGCAAGGTTCAAGGTAATCGCGCAACATGGGTTGCCTTCAAATATTATTAATTACTATTATGGGAAATTCTATCACTTGCTCAGTCAATGTCCTCAGGCGTTCTAGGTTCGTTAAAATCGGTAATTCTCGATTTGGAAGTGGTATGACTCATATGTTTAAGAGTGAGAAATACATATATATTTCTATATATTATTTTTATTTGCTGATTTATTATCAAATTTATTATTACTATTATTTTATGTATTTATCTACCTTAATGGAATAAGAATGGGTTCAGGTACGGATTCATCCGTACGTGAGGGTCGACGGTTCGGGTGAACATCTGGGGTTATTAGGATATACGGTACCGGTGTTGGTAGGGTAAGGGATTCATCAATTTTGGTTGGGAGTGACGGTTACTAGATATTTCTGGTTAATGTCAAACGGGAGATCTAACTTGGTACTATCATAATTATGACCCGATAAGTCAGACTCATCATCAACCGATGCTCTTAGAAATTTCGGCATCCTCGGTACTTTTATTATTTCATCCCCCGGTTCCTTATCCGAGTCCCATTTCTCAATACATGTACCCACAAGATATGCACGTATATATATATATATATACACATTAGCACACATAAATAGTATTATATACTTTACACATATGTTGCCATTTTTACCTATCAATGTACCCCGTGACTTCCTCTGAATTCGCTCGTGCGGACAAGTCGGTTATTATGTTCCGGACCATAACAACTCACTTGTCCATCCAAGTTCATCCAGACCTCGTCACTATAAATTATTAGTTGATATTCAGATCCTATAATACTTGAGCTACTGGTTATATTTTAGGTATCTTTTAAAGACATCCTAATTCTTTTATAACCAATGGCTCTGATACCAAGTTCTGTAACACCCCGCAACCGCAGCGGAAACGTAAACGGAATGCGACAGACACCTCTGATATCAACCACATTGTTTATAAAGAAAACTGAATGCATTAATATACTTCAAAATTACATTATCTCATCTTTCATTACCGTCTAGGTGATACACACATCATACAATACGATTCATAATTCTATCTGTTATAATGTATTCTAACATCCCGCACACAAATCTTACACACATCAAGCACTTAGCACGTAAGCAAACCCTTCATCTAAATTGTACCTGAAAAGCATGTGAGAAAACGGGTCAACTACGAATAGTTGGTGAGTTTCACAATTTTAGTAAACCATGATAAATCCATATCATAATATAATATTATCTGGGGACACTGTTAACCCAGTACTGTACTCACTCCGGGGACACTGTTAACCCAGAAACACATCCAATAACCTCTGGGGACACTGTTAACCCATAGACACATCAAATAACCTCTGGGGACACTGTTAACCCAGAACACTGTTTCGGGCCTTACAATGTTAGCAACTCAGACAATTACCATCTTAATACATTACCGTACGATTCCCGTACAATAAACATTATATAAATACATTCATCTTCATGCGATCAGCATGTACTTAAACATTTTGATAGAAACATGCTTTCCGCCCCGTGAAAATATTTAAAACAGTTCAGTAAAAAGGGGCTCGTGAAACTCACCTTAGCACATGCAAGCAGGTAACAACAATCATTATCAGTTAACACGTCCAATCTGTAATATGATCCCTACGATCGTTACTATACGCTTATTATTAATATAACTTTAACCAAGTTAACCGGTACATCTGGGGGCACTGTTAACCCAGCACTGTACCCGTTCTAGGGGCAAGGTTAACCCATAAACACTTCTCCGGACTCAGATTGTGATATCGTTTAGAGTTCCATGGTCATAATTACTATTAGTTGTTTTTCTCGTTTTGCGTGCCTAGCACGGTTATTTGTTTTTACGTTCCAAAAATGAGTTTGGTCACACACGACCCGAAAATAGTCGTTGACTGATCATTTAATTAAAGTGGTGAAATTAGAGCTCGGTTTAGACGCCCCGTTTGGCCGCGGGACCCGTTTCCGTCTTTAGCGTACCAGAAACTTGTTAAAATAGGTTAAAATTACTCAAATCATCCGAATTATTTTCGGATGATTTATTTTTACTTGTTTAACTCATTTATATGAAAATAGTTCATTTTTTAAGGTTTTTATTCACCAGTCAGCTCGCTTAAGCGAACTTCACTGGTTTACGCGTTTTAACTTTAAAAGTTTGATAATTAGCACAAATAATTATCCGTTTACTCTCGGATCTTGAAATTTTGCGCAAATCACTTTTTAACAGTGGGGAATTTTATAAAAATATTTCCAGAATTAATTTCTATATTAAAATTTATTTATCTATTTTTAAACACCATTTAAACACTAAATATGTCGTAAATACCAAACGATCTTAGAAAAATCCCAAATTTTTCCTGGATGTCCCCTGCCATCAACATAGTCCCCTGTAATTTTTCCAGAACCAAAATCTTCTTTTACATGCTCTTTTTACTAAGACCGAGCTAGAAATCCCTTGAACTCGTTTAACCAAAAAGCCTACTTAGACTTCTCCAACGGACCTCAAATTTTGTGTGTGACTTATACATGATATGAAAAGCTTATCTGCAATTTTCCAGAATTTTTCATGATATTTAACTATTTTTCACCATTTTTGGCCAAAACCAAGCATTAAATTCACCAAATATTCATTCTTTATCCAAAAATTACCAAAAATTCATAGAACTCATATTTTCATGTGTTTAACACCTCTGTAAAATTTCATGACCTAACTCTAAACGACCAACAATCTGTCCAAAAACACATACACCGACATAAACCGAATATACCTTTCGTTTTCCGCCACTACAAGCTACAAACTCGTCTTTCCGCCTTATCTACCACTAAACACAGAGCCTGCAAACAACATACCACAATACCAAGCAAGTTACACTCACGATCAAGCCTCTTACACTATAGTTTCGGTTATTGCTTTAAAAACAAAGATTTAACCGTAAAAATTCGTTTTTGGTTCGTTTAACTCCTTTCTTGGACCAAGATCCCTTGTATAACCCGTATACATCACTTGATCATGCAAGAATCGGTTTTCATCATTGAAACCTCATTTTCTTGCAAATAACTCGAGAAAGGTAGATGAAAACGACTATAATTCGATCTTTACCTCGTTGTTCTTGCTTCAAAACTCGGGTTTTAGCTCAAGAGATTGAGAGAGAATGATGAAGGTTGAATGTGGTGTTTAAAAAAAATGATAAAGCAAAAGGGGGGTTACCCCTTATTGCGACCGGAGTGAGAGGGAGGTGGGGTGGGACCCACCTCTCCATTTCTAACCACACATTCGGATATCGGAGATCTGGATAATGTTTTGGATAATCTGGTTCAGTTCGTTTTTCGGTTAAACGTTTAATTCGGCTTAAAACGAGGCTAAAACGGTAGTTTTTCGGCTTAAAAATGAAATTTATATAAAACCGATTTAAAAACTTCAAAAACTTAAACCATGACTTTCATTAACTTAATACATCATATTATTAATGATTGTGCATCTTTTTCGGCTTGATTGATCGTCTCTTGCTCGGTTTGGTATTAAAGGTTTCGTTTAACGTACCGACGTATCATTAAATCGAAATCCTTTTTATGTGCTTTAATTCACTCATCCCGAATCTTTAATACTTCGTAAACATCACTAAATATCATATATCCCGTCTATAATGTATCCCTGATACGTTCGGGCTTCAATAACCGTTAATCGGTTAATCGTATTTCTAATACGATTAACTGTATAATCGAGTATAATTCGTACTGTGAATCATACATACTCGTATAAACACATTATAATTCATATATTCAGTATTAAATAACTCATAAATAGTATATACCGGTTAGGGTATACCTGATTTGCCGGAATCGTTACAGATCCCACGATCATCCTTCTTACATTTAAAGACCCATCTGGTCAGAATTGGCTTCTTAACTCTATCAGGCTTATCAATGAGATCCCAAACACCCAGTCGATTAAACTGTTGCAGTTCCTCTTGCATTGCTTCTGCCCATGAAGAATCTTCAAGCACCATACGAACACTCGTTGGTTCCATTTGAGACAAAAAGCATGTGTATTTAGCGAGATTCATGATTCCGGAATAATGCATATTGGTATACGCACACAATACATTAATGTCACTCGCATTAACAATCTGATGACGTTCAACTCAATCGATCACACCTATCCAATTTCTTTTGTTTTGTTATTTCTGAAACTCTTTTGTTTTACTTCAATTAATGTTATTATAGTTGCACGAAACAACTTTTAACATGTTTGAATTGTTAGGGATTCGGGTATTGCAACACACACACAAACACAATATAATCTGCAAGAGAAAATATAAACGGAGATGAACACACGAAATTTACGTGGTTCGGTCGGCTGACCTACGTCCACGGGCTGCAACCAGGATACTTTTATTATTGCTCTCTGCCTCACTCGTGATGAGAAATTACAAGTACAACGAATATATATAGAAAATCATACTAGGGTTTACAACTTATTACCCAAGAAAACAAATAATGGGCTTTAATTAAATAAGCGGGCCAGCCTACCGTCGGTTTTCAATTTAATTAATCTGCTACTAAAGATGTCTTCTAACTCGGGCCCAATTTAGCCTCCATAAACCCAACAATCTCCCACTTGGAGGCTTGATAATCTTCAAACTGCCTACCGATGATCGCTTGTACCTCTTGTAATCTCCCTCGCCTTCCTGGTTGCATCTGCCTTCTCACCAGTTAACCTGAATGCCCGTTGAAGCTCCCCCGAGCTCCAACACATCAGTCATGGCTAGAACTGCCACCGACTCATGCTCTGTCCCTACCGGATCCCACTTACACGAACTGCCGAATCCTGGAATACCATGAGAACAAATAACACTCTCCATATTGAGCAGGTAATCTTCTGGAGAGACTTTTACCGCTAAAATACTGGTTCTCTTAAACCACTGTCTGGTAACTTCGGCTAAAGCTTTGACTGACTGACTGACTGCGCTCCCATTGCCACGAAAACCTCTGACTGATTTTCCTGAACCTCTTCTAGCACGTTCAACCTGAATCTGACTTGTGGTTATGGATTTTTCTCATACAAAACAAACATTCTTTTGCCCACTAGACTCTGTGAACCGGACTTTGGTCTTATTCTGAACTGGGTCGGTTACTCCCTCGGACGATAAACTAACCATATACAATGAACCCCTCTTTCTTCCACGAGCGATGACAAGATTTCCCTTCACAACTTTCCATTGCCCGTTCCCAAATTTAACCTCATGTCCCTGTTCATCCAACTGCCCGACATAAATCAACTTTTTCTTTAAGCTTGGAATCACTCTGACATCCTTCAAGGTCCATGAACTGGTTGAAGTAACTAAATTCATGTCACCCATGCCCGTAACATCAAGAACATCATTGTTTGCCAGTCTAACCTTACCAAAATTACCTTCCTTCAAATTCTGCAATGCTTCACTGCTATGGGTAGCATGAAATGAAGCTCCATAATCCATGACCCAGGAATCAACATTATTCTCAACATTAAGAAGTAAAAACTCATCCTCTGAGTGTTCTTCTGCAGTGCTGACTTCTTTCTTTTCATTCTTATCATTCGGACACTGATTCCTAAAATGTCACGCTTCATTGCAGTTCCAACATACCACATCATTCTGAGTCCTAGGTTGACTCCTTTTCCTATTCCCACTCCCCTACCTATGTTATTTTTCATTCCTCTGCCAACATACATTAAATCACTTGTTGATTCACCTGAATTTCTTCGCCTAACGTCTTCGCCTAAAATAAGATACCGAATCCCATCAAAAGTTAACTCACTGGTTGAACTAGTAATCGTTGTAAGAGTTCCTGACCAACTATCTGGCAAGGACGATAACAGTTGTAGAGCCTAAACCTCATCCTCGAATTTGATACTAACTAACCCAAGTCTTGACAAAATCGAGTTTAATTTGTTGATGTGTATTGTAACTGAACTTCCATCTTTTCATACATATTAGACAATGCATTCATTATCCCACGCGCAATGGTTTCCTTCAAGATCTTGAACGCAACATCCTTCGATAACGAATGCCTTGGCTTTCTTATCCAAAGTCTCCCACTCATCTGGATTTATTTTCACCAGTCTTTCACCCAATACCATGTCCAAATCTTTCTGAACTAGCAAATCATCCATTTGCATTTTCCACCAACCAAAGTCTTTACCATCAAACTTCTCAATCTGAAGTTTCCCACTCTCAGCCATTATCTCAAACTAAAAACTCCCAACTTTGGATCTCGATAACACAATCGGAAAAATAATCTCGGACAAACAAAATAACACCTGACAACCACAACAAAACCACCCAGCTGAACTGCCTGACAAATACGCCAAAAACGCCGATAATCAAACCCGAAGCCAAAACCGAAACTAAAACCCTATGCAAAACCAATAACCAAACCTTAATCAAGAAGCAAAAAAAGAAGAACAGAGAAAGAATGAACCTGATCGATTTCTTTTTGATAAAAATTAGAATTGCAACCGTGGTATTATTTGTTGACTTCACGTTCACGTATAAGACGAATAAAATTTGTGATTCAACACACAAATCATAGTGGTGGCAGTAGTGTTTTTTCCACAAAAGACAAAAATGGAAAAGAACACAATAATTTATATGGTGGATGTGGCTTACAAAAGAAAAGGCACGACAATCTCCAAACTTTTCTTTTCTTTTTGTTGTGATGTAAGCTTAATGAGACCAAAATCTTACAATCGAACACTGAGTTGATGGCCGACTGCCAAAACACTAAACCCTAGTTCGACCCCAGATATCGTCTCGCTATCGTGTTTCTCCCCTGTGTAACCGTAACCTGGATTTGATACCACTTGTTAGGGATTCGGGTATTGCAACGCACACGCAAACACAATTTAATCTGGAAGAGAAAATATAAGCGGAGATGAACACGCGAGATTTATGTGGTTCGGTCGGCTGACCTACGTCCACGGGCTGCAACCAGGATACTTTTATTATTGCTATCTGCCTCACTCGTGATAAGGAATTACAAGTACAATGAATATATATAGAAAATCATACTATGGTTTACAACTTACTACCCAAGAAAACTAATAATGGGCTTTAATTAAATAAACGGGCCAGCCTGCCATCGGTCTTCAAGTTAATTAATCTGCCACTAAAGATGTCTTCTAACCCGGGCCCAATTAAGCCTCCATAAACCCAACATGCATGAATATATAGTGAAAGCAAACTAGCTAGTTTCTGCTTTGAGGTTGGCTAAGCAGTTTACAATGATTTTCTAATAATCTCCCCTACATTACAAAATAACAATTCACGCATTGTTTATCTTGGTATCATAAATCTGAAAATTGGTACGAAGTTGCACTTAAATCTGTCTTTCTAAACGAATGTAATCATACATTATCCCTCCGGGAAATATGATTCCTTCATTTATTTTCGTTAAATAAATTGCGTTTTCTCGATTAGAGTTTAGAATGTTTCCAGGTATATCCACGTTGAATAACCAGTACAGCCCATGTATCCCATGCCTTGCAATTGCATTGTCTCCCCCGATTATTCCAGTCGAAAATAACGGTGATACAGTGTTTGGATCATTAACTCGAACCTGAGAAATGAGAAATCTGGTCACAACCTTTTAGAAGCAAAGTGAGAGGTCGAATATTATAAAATACCTGCAAATCTGATAATTGAGCTGACGCTAGAGCCAATCTTAGTTTATACGTTGCACTTTTGTTCACTTTGTTTAACTTGAACTTGATTGTCCATGTCGTTTTCTCGTACATAATGTCATAACTCAACCTGTAAAGCAAACAAAAACAGAAACATACTAAAAGGCCTAGAGCAAGTTTTCTAATTCAGGTTCTATAAAATTTGTACCACTTTTATTTCTATATAAAATTTGTTATTTCCTAGATTTCTTAAATATAAATTATTGAGTTCAAAATCTTATTTGGAGTTTGTTAACTTTTACGACTATTGTCTAAATAGTTCTCTCTTTTATTTTCTTTTTTCTTTTTATATTTTTTGCAGTTCGGCCATTCCGATTTCTTAGTTGTTTCAAGTGTAGTCTAAATTGATAACTATGTCATTCTATTTTATTCAATTATCTAAAACAATACAAACATGTACTAGTAACTTAGAGCATTCGCAACAAGTACTTTAAATTATATTAGGAAGATCTCTATTTTGTTTAAAATAGTTGTGAGTGGTTATGAATGAAAGAAAGTGAAAATGTTACTATTTATAAGTAATTTGAAAAACATTGTTCACACATTATAACTTATTAATGGGTTTTGAAATGGTTATAAGTGAATGAATGAGAAAAGGTTAATAATAAAAGATAAAAATTTAATTGAACAGAAGAGAAAAATATAATGTTTTTTAATGTGATTATAGAGACGGAGATAGTGGACGGTTTGGACATGCTCTTAAAGCACCCCGCTCTTAGAGCATTCCCAATCCATTATCTCTTCAAATCTCAATTACAATAAGAAAATCACTATATTTTATCTCTAATTTTCAATTAAATAATACATTTTATACATTTATCTTTACATTTTCTTTTTTTTTTCACTCACAACCATTTTCAGAAAACACATTAACAAATTATGGAGAACGAACAATGTTTCTCCAAATTTACTCATGAAAAATACATTTTATTTCTCCTCAACTCACAACCAAGCACTAAAATGAAAAACACATACACATAATTTGAAGACCAATAATGAAGGAGCATGTACACTGCGAAATGGCTTATTCCCCCTACAACTTACCTAAAACCAATATTCGTCCAAAAATCTTTTGGCCACCAGATATGTCAAAGAAGGAGCATGTACACTGCGAAATGGCTTATTCCCCTAAATCATCCTATAGCCGCGATTATTCCACCACGATTATAAAAGGGAACCAGCAAATCGGTGGCTAAAGGCATGGTAGTAAAAATCACGTCCAGGCGTCGATTACTTAATGAGTAATCCCCGAGTATTCCGCCGCCTTGTCTGAGTACTCGGTGAGTCATATACGAGTACCCCAACTATGGTCAAGTACTCGCAAATCTCCAGTTGACAGAATTGGCTGTACCTACGGCTTCTACAACCATGGCTAAAGGTGGAGATAACGATGGGGATATTCATAGTCAACATTTCTTAGCTTTCACTTCGTCGATCTCTGACATCGCATGCAACATCGTAATCAGATTTGTAACCACGTACTGTTAAACGCACAACCCGGTTTGGGTATATGCATAACGGGGCATCGAACGCTTAACGGTGTCAGTACGCGCATAATGTGACATTAGACATTTACCTAGTAACGGTACGCAAGTAACGCAACACTAGAGACATGACTATAAAGAAAATGATCAGCCATAGTATTTGAAAGAAGAATAATTAAAGACAACATCGGAAGAAGAATATAAACAACCACATTTATATTGATAACTCATACAATATTTATATACAACGAACTAGAAACATAACTAACCTACATGTAATTAATACTAGTAATATTATTTTGACTATGACTTTGATAAAGACTTTTGATTAGAGTAATACATATTTTGAATATATACAAATAATGTGTCTCTAATATGCCATTGCAAGATGAACGACCATAGGACAAGTCTAGTCTTGGATGAAAGTAGATTATTGCTATTTTTGAGCTAGAGAAGAAGTTGATGATGAAGTTGATGAAGCAAAAGAAGATATATTATGTGGGTTTTTTAAGAGGGTGAATGAAACATAAGATAGAAGATCAAAGGTAGAGTTCGCCGGAAAAATGATGATTGTGGCGGTGATAGGATTATAGGTTTAGCAAAATTTAATCGATATAGACAGAGAAGTAGTTGTGTTTGAAGAAGTAACCATTGCCATGCCGATGTAGGTGTATTTTTTTCAAAATAAGAAGATGGCTGGATAATTGATTGTAGGTAGCAGAGAGTGATGGTGTTTGAATGAGTAATATTGTGATAATAGGGGATATTACTAGAATATAGAAAGAAGATACGATATTGATGGTTGGAGGATCAAGAGTTTCTCGATGGAGAAGCTTTAATACCATTTTAAGAAGAAAATCAAGCATATTACTGGAATAGAGAATGAAGAAAGGAGATTGATGGTTACATGATCATGAGCTACTCGTTAAAAATATACGCTTTGATACCATATAAAGAAAATGATCAACCATGGTAGTTGGAAGAAGAATAATCAAATACAATATTGGAAGATTATAAACAACCACATTTTATATTGATAACTTATACAATATTTATATACAGTGAACTAACTAGACACATAACCTACCTGTAATTAATATTAGCAAGAAAGAGGCACCTGTTAATTTTTTGACGTGTCAGGATCTCAGCCAAGAAACAGGCACCTGTTAACTTTTTGACTGATCCGCGTGAGGGAAGATCTACCCTGCGTCCTGCGGATGTTCTTGTGTTTGGCTGGGCAGGGGGTAAGCATGCGTGTGTTGAATTCACTGGGGTGTCCCCGTTGGTGGGGCTGAGAGACAGTGGCTTCGTACCGGGACAGGCGGTTTTGAGAGCGGAGTCTAGGAAGGTTGCTAAGCATGAGACATCGTGTTTGGAGAATCAGCACGTGTTCATTCCATTTGCCTTCGACACTTTTGGATCCCTAGCTCCCTAGGCGGTTTGCTTCTTCGAGCGGGTGCAGAAGGTGGTCCACAGTGACTCGCAGAGCCCGAGGAACCAAGGATTTATATTTAGTAGAATAGGCTTTGCGATTCAAAAGGGGATAGCGGCGCAGCTTGTTGCTCGCTTACCCATTATCCAGATGTAGTTCGGTTTGTGTTATATATAAAAGGATCAATATTTTCTCATTAAAAAAATGTTAGCAATAATATTTTGACTATGACTTTGACTGAGACTTTTAGTAACTATAGTAATACATATTAAAAATGTCTTTCAAAAAAATACATATTAAAAATATAAAAATAATGTGTCTCTAATAATAACTAGTGGAGTGCGTGTAACGCAACATCAAACGCGTAACCAATAATAGTACCCCGAATAACTAATAATAGTACCCGCATAACTTGACACCAGACGTGTAACCAATGTGGGTATGCACGTAACACCTGTCGGAGCGCGCGTAACCTGGGTTGATGTTGATACGCGCACTAAGCTACATCGAACGTGTAACAGGTGCTGATGCTTGCGTAACCCGGACTAGTGTTCGTACGCGCATAAATTCATTTTTATGTATCTCCTTTTATGACTTTTGTGCTTATTTTTTTAATCCAACCCGAATCCGTTTTTACCTGGACCCGTCCCAACCCGAACCTGTTACGACTCGGATCTGTTTTGACCCGAACTCATACCGACCCGAACCAAAACAACCCTTTTCTTAGTTGACATGTTTCGACCCTAACCCTTTCTAAACCGTGATCCGAACCAATCGGACCCGTTTGACAGTTGAGTGAACTTACGTTCACAAAACAAATTGTAACTTGTTTTTATAGGATCCTGAAAACAAATTGTAACTTGTTTTTATAGGATCCTGAGACAATGTGTTTTTAACTAAATAAAACAGACAATCCTATGGTAAAATGAGAATTCAGTTTTGAAGAGAAGAGGAGAGAACATAATACTTGCCTGTTTACGTGTGCAAAGAACCAGTCATTTTTATAATCACTTTGACCAATTGTAAAAATCAAATCACCATCAGGATATAGCTTTGCATATCTTTCCCACAATCCGTATTGTCTAAACCTACTCAAGAAACAGATCTCTCTTATTATCTTGGATCAAGTTTCAAAGCTAAAACCGAATTTGAATAACATTTACCTGTTAAGATCATTGTCTAGAAACGGGTTAGTATACGTCTGGTCAGAATCAGGAATGTAATATTCAGCTGCCGAGCGATCAGGTATCCCGATCTCCCATAACGTTGGACCGTCTCTTGGTGGCTCGAAAACAAGATCACCAAGTTCCATTTGACAACCTGCTATGATAGTGATGGTGCTAACGCTTTTGTAGTCGCCGATGAATCCAGGGACCCATGCGTATGCATTATATGTCCCAGCCAAGACGTTTTCAATCGAAAATCGGCCATCAATATTTGTTTTACTCCAAAACTGATAGCCCTGCAGATATGTGACTGTGGATTTGTTATATATATTAGAAGACTTTTTAAAATTGAGAACTTTAAAAACCATTTTGAAATACGGAAAAAACTTTTTAAAAAACTATTATAAAACAAAAATTTTATAAAAGTAAAACCAAAACGTTTATCTAGCATCCTGGTTTCATAAAAAAAACTCGGGTTAGCTAAATTATACATATATGTATACTATCATATAATCTCCAGTTACATAGTATACACTATCATGTATCTTAATTGTACATATGTGTATAAAAATAACATGTATATATATATATATACATACTAGTTTTAGAGCTCGTGTAACAAACTTGGAATATTCGTTTGTGTTCATTTATGTTCGTTTATGTTTGTTTGTTTTCATCAACAAACTTGACTTCTCGGGCAGTTTGACTTTTGTGGTCTATTTTAACCAATAAAAGTCAATGGTCTAAAGGCTGATGCAAGATGTGATAATCAGATGCACATAATATTACTGTGCATTTGGATCGATTATAAATAAGGGATTGGGTTATATGCTCATAAGATTTTTTTTATTATTATATGATTTAGCTTATTGATGATCCAAAGTTTGAAGATTAAGCAGATATTGGGCTGGGAACTTCGAGAGTGGAATGCATTGCAGACAATCCTAATACTACCATACAAATTGCTTTGTCAGGTAAATTTTTTCCATAGGTAGACCATAACTTATAATTTGAAGTTTACCTACTTGAAATATTCTGGATGGTTTAGACTTTAGAAATGATTTTATCTAATAACATGCCTGCTTGGATGTTGAGGTTTTCACAATTTACTTGCTGGAAATGTGTAGATCCACAAGATTAACTTATATAAGGTGATATTAAAACGAAATAGATAAATAACCGAACCACTAACCGAAATTAAACAAAAATTGATTAACCGAATATTGGTTATCGGTTTTTTTTACCCTTGGTTAATTGAACCAAACTATTCATATAACTCTAATCTAAAATTCAAGCTTAAGTTTGGTTTTGGTTATTAACCGAACCGAATCAAAAACCGACAAACTAACTCACTAAACCAAAACAAAATAAGCATATAGTGATTGGTTATTGATTTGAACTGGTGTATGGATTGTGGTAAACTGATGTCACAAGGGGTTCACACTTCAGGTCATTACGGGTCGACTAAAAAATGTGTTATTTTGTTCGGGTTGGTAGGGGTTTCGGCCGGAATTGTTTCTGGTTGGGATGTCTTAGGGTCGGAACAACTTTGCGCAGGATTTTGTTACACCTGGTATCAATGTAGTGTTTCCCTTCATTCACATTAAATGCATAATATATAATTATTAATTAGTAATACTCATATTTTAGAAACATAAATATAAATAGGTTAATGGTGGAAGAGAGGTAGTCCGATAGGAGCTTATGAGCTTGGAAAAGGTGTTGAAGAATTAGGAGCTGGAGAATATTGATTAAAAAGTTGCTCTACTACTTCAAATTGTTGAATATACGGTAGTCTTATCTTCATAGTGATTGTAATATTTCAAATACAACATCAAATTTTATATAATGTAATAAGTTTAATTTTGACGTATTTTTTTTCATCTTTTATGTCATATTTAATTTACTATGCTACATATATATTTGATTTATAAAACTTCATAGATTATATTATTAATATGGTTTAGAAATAAAACTTTTAACATGTGTCACATGGGCATACATATATACTAGAGTTTGTAAAAGGGGAGACGTGGACTTGTGTTTGCTAAATATGTGTGTAAAAGGTGAGACGCGGACTTATGTTTGATGAACATGATAGTATATTAAATTTGGTGTTAACTTAATCGCAAATGGAAACTAGAAGCGACACATGTCTAAGCCCGTTCATTTGAGTAACTTGGTTAAATGTTAATTTGATTTTTAAACTTTTATTTATTAATATGCTTCGAATTTTATTTTTTTCAACCCGTGTGTCACACGGGCGTATAAGCTAGTGTGTGTATATATATTGCGATGGTGCTTTGATCTCATATGATGCTAACTAACCTTGTTTTCGCGTTGCCATGATCCGGGGTCTCCTGGCGGAGCTAGTCCAATAGAAGCATTGATTGCAGGCGAGTGTTGGTGGCTTATGAACCTATCATATACAAATAATCTACCACTTATCCTACCCCGTTCGTGAGCTTGATGGAAATCGCGTGAAGTTGGAAAGTAATAAGGCCATTTTCCAACTTCTTCTAGCATCTGAAACCGAACAATATGAAATTAGAATTTCATATAACTGAAAATGTTGTATTGGTGAATAATAATATTTTATGTGTGCAGCTTGAATAACTGAGAAGTAAATCTTTTATAGAGAGAGATTAATATGAAAATGATTACGATAAAATTAACTAAGTTATGATAATAAAAGAAAGTATATGATAATTCAAATAATAATAATCACTAAAATAGATAATTTATTTGATTTTAATTTGCTGATTCAGGATTCTAATGATATAATCTCTACTAAATACCTGATTTTTGGCATCCTCCCAAAGCGTAAGAGGTTCTTCTCCTGCCGAGGTTGAACAAAGATACATGAAAACAGGGCCAAAAACTTTCTTCCATTTCTCATTGTCTTTAAATTTAATAACTAAATCGCTTCCTCCATAATGAGTGCTAACAAACATCTGCAAGTTCTTGAAATAAGATGCATAAATGTGCATAAAATTGTTATTGGGATCTGATGATCAATCTTGTTATTCGTACAGCTAAATTTGTCGGTCCCACATGGGAAGTAAGCTCTTGTTTCGTGGGACCGCCTGTTCGAAACTCATTACTGGGAGTAATTTGCCAAAATCCGACCGGAGGATCGGTGGATATCCATCCATGGACCTTTAGATCCTCCGTTTCACGTGAATATTGATATTTATCATCTACCTACATACCAAAAACAAAAACCTTTATGAGGAAAAGGAAAGCATTAGGCATGCATACAACACACACAAGCATACGAGGGTGTGTGAGAGTCTTGTGCACCAGGTTTGCTAGCATAATACTAATATTTATCAACTTGCTTCGAAACGTTAAAGATATACCTCTCCTTTGAACTCGGGTTCCACTGGATCAACGAGAAGTACTGCTTCCGGATAAGCCAAGGGTTTACCTCTTTTAGGTGATCGATCATCAGGCAAAGGCATATACCTTTGTCTATAATCAGACATCGCCATATAGTGAAACCTGTATTTAAAACAGACGTCCTTATTATTAATATAATGTTATATGTAGTGAATGGACACTTAGATAAACATGCAAGACACTGGAAAAGTGTTTACTTGTCTTTCCTAAGCTTAAAAACTATCCGAGTTTCAGCAAGATTGAAACCGGGCCATCCCTCCAAATGCTCATAGATAGCATACGAGTAGAAACCCGAAGAACCACGAAGCAACACAAACCTATTAAAATGGTAAAATAATTATCTTTTTTTTTCTCTATAAAATTAATTAGAAAGTTGCATGTATCCATCACCTTTTGTCTATCTTCAGCGGGGCATGCTTTCCCTCTAGTGATGAATTCCATGTGCTCGAAAATGAGAGTTCCACTTGTTCTTTTGTTTCAGCTATAACCTCACAGCTTGTTCCTACGATCCTATATATGTATTGTGATTGATAATGAACGTCATAGCCTTCAAGAACAAGATGTGAATGATTGGATCGATGTCGATGATTGATTCATAATATTACCTTTCAAAAGTCCCTGTTGTTCCAGGACTTCCTGGTGGACTCCAAACGAGGTCCCAGTACCTATTGATATTGCATTTAACACCACTATTAAGGGGGGAAACTTGGAAAACCCAAGATGTTTATCTACTGTTCATTTTGTTTTGTATTCTCTCTCTTTTTTGTTAACAGCCAGCGAATAGAAGCCCAGCTACATGGGTAACCCAATGACAAAAGATGAGTCAATACGTCTGCGGACATAGACAATGTTGGGTAACCCAAACCGATCACCTGTTTCGGGGAAAACCCTCCGCCAGATGGTAAGAGCCAGATGAAATTTAGCACCAAAAAAAAAGGTTGTGTTACTTGTGATTGCTTTATTTATGTTACATGTGAATAACATTTAAACAAATAAAGGACTAAGATTTTTTACCCTCGATTTGATTCATCATTGTTTACTTCCAACAAATTGTCGATTCCTTTGTATTGTATGCCTATAATATAACCTTCCGGATTCGAAAAAGTCATCCGGACAATGCCATTATTCACTACTACCTACAACGAACATTTTTTTAGATCAATTGATAACTATAATAATAATAACAATAATAATGATAATAATAAAACACTTGTTTGTTTACCGTTACATATCCGTTAAAAAAACCTATCTATTTATCTATCTATACTAATAAAATACTATCAATTTTTGTCACTTGTCAATCTTATAGCCCTCCTCACCTTTTTTCAACATATTTCAATATGGCCCTTATCTTTTATTAAACAATTTCAATATATTAATTCAAGTTTGTTTTTATTAAACGTAAATTCTAACCGATTTGTGAAATAGGAAAATAAGAAAATATCAAATTTGAAGTTGCAAGCCTGTTAGAACAAAATTTTAAATTCATGGGTAATTGCAAATTAAAAAAAATAAATGTGCATCATTGTCCAAGAATTTGGATTTGTATAGGTAATAAACTAAAAATTGTTTTTAAACTGAGATTTCAGCAACAATGCATAATTTTCTATATAAGTTTGGTTTCAAAGTTATGCTTAAAATTTTCTTATACACATTTAAACTCAGAAAAATGTGTATTTTCTTAATTTTCTCCAAACATCATCATCATCAGCATACTCAATAAATCACGTCAATAGCAAAGCTATGATATGGTCTGAGGATGGTAAGATATAGACAGCCTTACCTCTACCCCGTAGGAATAGAGAGACTTCTTTCGATGAGACCCACCCGACTCGATAGTAGTTTTGCATCAAGCCTTGGTCATAAGGTACATGGCAATCAACTATTGGGACACCAGCCGATTGATGCATGTACCATTGTCTTTTGGCTATCAACGCCACCACATAATACCTGATTAACCTTCCGTCACTTTTAACATTATTTTCACGAGATTAGTAAAATGATGTCAAAATTAGTGCAATTTCACTTTTGCCCACCCGAGGGTTCACGCATATATACATTATATGTGCGCACCGCAAGCAGGACGTTCTTAATTTTCTCCAAACATTTTGTATAAAAATTATAAACAAGGAGATTACCTATTATATATATATCTTGAATTCTTGATGTTTAGCATTAAATTATTGAAGTTAAATATTATAATTATAATCCATATGTATAAAGATTTACTATATGTCATGTATTTATATGACTTTTTGTGTAGTATAAATGGTTTTAGCAATAAAAAATGAACATTATTTTTAAATACTCAGGCCAAAATGCTTTAAAAACATATATTTTATGACTTGATATATAGTTTTTTATATATTTAAATATATTTAATTTAATATGTCTTTTAAGACATTATTTAATTAAAAGCGTTCAAAATTTTAAACCAAAAAATGTGTTTCAATCTCATCCCACTATTTTCGTTTTCCAAAAATCATTTAGGATATTGAATCTATAATATCGTCTTCATTAGTTAATTACATAATTTTAATATTACATTAACTGATTTGTTTTATTTTTATACAAATACAATGAACTTGGTTTATGTTAGTGTTACATGTTGGTTAATACATAATTAAAGTGTTTATTATGATTTATATTCAAAATAATAAAATTATACACAAAATTTTCTAAAAAAAATAAAGTTATAATATTTATTATTAGAATATGTTATAAATATTTATTAAGATTCACACCTTAATTATAATGTAATTTAATAAAAATATTTATTATATTTATTTTTTTATTATTTGTAATTTAATCATGCTCCTTGTTACATTTCAATTATATTCCATTTTCACATTAATTTACAAAAAGGTTAATCATGTTAAAAGTCATTTACCATGCTTTTATAAAATATGAAATCTTTGTTTTTTTTTTCTCTTTATAAGTTGTTAATATATATATATATATATATATATATATATATATATATATATATATATCGATGAATTAATTATTTCAACAACTTCCCATAATATCAACTAATAACATGAGAATAGTATTCAACATTTAAACATATCTTATCCAATACTTTCAACTATTATATATAAGAATCACTACATTCACTTTATGCAATTTTAAATTTTCTAATATTCTACGAACTCAGAATAATCACTGTTAATTGAACAATGACTTTAAGGTTAATATATCTTTGTTATTTTCCTAGCAATTACATTCATATGACTAAGGTTAATATTTAACAACAATATAACATGTAGGGTTGGTATGTACCTGAAAGAACCTTATTTGTCACACGGACAATTATACGTGGCTATATCAAGAGTTATAATTAGAAATTTATGTTATCTTACCAATAGTTAAAAACAGACATGAACTAAAGATTTTTATTTTTTTGATAAACAATGTATACCGACCAATACAATCATAAATGTAGTGTACAATGAAGTTTTTACTTATTTGTAACATAGTGTAATCTTAGCTATGCAATTTATGTAATTTTCATATAAATTGTAATTGTATTAACAATATATGATCATTTTGTTGATTGTATATCATATAATGGTTAAAGTTTAAAATTTTTATTAATTACCCGTATAATACACGGGCCTCAAACTAGTATTACATATAATGCTCATGCTTATTGATGTGTAACTAATTTAGAGTACATTATATATAATACACTTAATGTAATATGAGTTACAAGCTCTTTCTTTTCCTTCATATTAGAAGGTTTAATTCATACACCTTGATGTATCAAGTCCCGGATAGATAATGTTCACTAATACGTAAATATACAATAATTGGTATTGAATAACTCTCAATATTATATAGAGGAAATATAAATCAAAAACCCCTATTAAACATAACTCGTGTTTCTCTAGATGAACCCTAACTCGGTTGCATCTCATGTGTATGTTTCTAATGTCTAACTATAACTTGGTTTATATAGACTATCCTAACTTGCTAGCCAAGACATTACCAAAAATAATAAAACCCTAATTGAAACCCTATAAACCCATTATATCATTAGTGAATCACACTGGCCCAATAGGTCCAACATGGTCACCTACACATGATGAGCCTATTAAGATGGAAATTACGTCCAACAATATACTCTCTATCTATCGATTGAGAGGTTCTAAAAAACAAAAGTCAAAATCCTTCAGCCACACAGCCACTCCAATTGAAGCCAGAAACCGGATTGCCCATATTGAGAAGATCTTTGAAGTGCTGGGAGTTGCAGACCAGTAAAAAGTTAAATTGACCACCTACAAATTACAGGACGGCGCACAAACTTGTTGGGAGGGATACAAGCAAGTTAAAGGAGGAGACACATATGCTGCTACACTTCACTTGGTTGATTTACGCATGATCTTTTGTGATAAATATTTTTCTACAGCTGATGGGGAAGCTTAGATTAGGGAGTATATTGTTATTTGACAGGGCAATGATGAACTAGCGTCATATTTTATGACACATTTGCAAGGTTAGCTAGCATTGTTGGGGATGCAGTAGGGTCAGAACAGGTGCAAGCAGAAAAGTGTAAATGGGCGGTCTGTGATCGAATCTGAAAATCAATTATGTATAAGTTCAAAGAACTTACCGAAGTATCTGATGCAATCACGACTTTTAAGTCCGAGAGGAAGGAGTGCCTATCTTGTGCGGGAGGCAATAAGAAAAGGGAAAGAGATGAAGTACCCACCCAGACCACGAACCAGCCATTCACTGCACCACGCCAGCAAGACCGCAGAGTTCAGCCAAAACGAAGCCCTGGAAACCAGATGCAACCATCGCAACCTAGACCCCAAAACACAAGACCGACACAAAATCAGATTTAACCGTATCAAGCACCCCTCATAGCAAAACCACCAATCAACAAGAAAACTCAAACCAAACTTTGATTCAGCCATGCAACACTTGTGGGAAGGGTCGTCGAGGAATATGCCACCAAGCTTCCAGAAATTGGTTCGGGTGTGGCCAAGCCGGACATAAGATCGAGGATTGTCTAAATCAAGGAGATAAAAAGAATACCGTTGGAACCATTGAATCACCCTAGAGGACAAGTTTTCGCACTTACCGCTACTGAGGCTGCTAGTAACCCAGGTATTGTATCCATAATACTTCAACTTGGTGAACGTGACGTATGTGTGTTGTTCGATACGGGGGAGACGCATTCCATAGTTTCTCACTTATTTACTAAATATCTTAATATTGAACCGTCATTGTTAGACCATACCCTATCCGTCTCAACTCCCATGGGAAATTCGATGATTATTACACATGTATATCGTGATTCTCCTATTAGTATTAACTCCCTCGTGCGTAAAGAGAATCTTTTACCCATACAAATGAATGATTTAGATATTATTCTCTGAATGGATTGGTAACTCAATATAGAGTTTCTATCGATTGTCATTCTCGACGAGTCATATTCGGTGATCTTCATAGTCCTGATTATGTCTATCAAGGGATCCACCCTCATAAATCTCTTAAGATCATTTTTGTTCTTAAAGCTCAAAAGTTATTATCACATGGTTGCGTCGAATTCTTAGCATCAATTTTGGATGCACCGGCAAACAAAGGTAGCATAGATGACCACCCTATGGTTCGAGAGTTTCCTGATGTTTTTCCGGATGAATTACCGGGATTGCCTCCCGATCGTGAAGTAGAGTTTACTATCGACATGATTCCCGTTGCGAGCCAATCTCCAAGGCAACGCATCGTATGGCCCCGTTGGAACTGAAAGAGTTGAAAGAGCAACGACAAGAGGTTATTTATAATATCGAGTGTTTCACTTTGGGGTGAACCAGTCCTATTTGTAAAGAAGAAGGATAGTAGTATGTGGTTATGCATCGACTATAGGGAGCTAAAAAAGTTTACCATTCGGAATCGTTATCCTCTTCCTCATATTGATGATCTTTTTGACCAGCTTCAGGGTGCCAAGTTCTTTTCATAAATATATATAAGGTTTGGTTATCACCAATTGAATATTAGAGAGGAGGACGTGCCTGAGAGGCTAAGACTGCCTTTCGTACTCACCGTGGCCTGAGAAATCCCCAAATTGAGAATATCTCGAATAACATCTTTCTAGAGATTTTTTTTGGTGTTTTGACATGTCATTAGTTTTTGTCTATCGTAGGAGCCATTATTAGTGCTCATTTTCAAAGATGTACTTGGACAAAAACTAAAAAAAAATTAGTTGAGGTGTGCATGTAGTGGGCCAGAAGAATGAGAGTGGGGGAGATGTTTTTAAGATTCCTTATTATCTGAGTTTTATATGTTTTTAAACAACAATGTTTTTATGATGTGGTAGATGAATAGACATATTTTTTTGGTGTTTTTGTGCGTCTTTGTTGTGGATGCTATGATGTTAGGTTGTTTTGATTCTTCTTTGTACATATTTGTGTCGTGCTGCAAATTTATCTATACCACACTAAATGTTAAATTTTGAAGAAATAGTATTTTGGTGTTGCGGTTTTGCACGTATCAATCCATATTATGAGTTTGTTTGGATACATATTTGCTGATATTATTTATGCTGTTGGTTGATCGGTTGAATACATGTTTATGAGTATCGTGTTATAAATTTTCGTCACCGCTACCGCATCGCCAAGGTTTTTACTAGTAATAATAATAATAATAATAATAATAATAATATAGTACAATCTGTGTTATTTTGTAAGATTGCATATCGAAATGCCCAGGTCTCTAACGGTTGGGCAAATGAAGACCTAACGGCATGTCATAAAGTGGAGGATTTTGCATAAGTCATAGTTGCAAGTGGACTACTTTTCAAACCAAGTTTTCTTGGTACCTGGAGTAATCGTTGGGGATGGTGGTATGGACGGTCGAGGTAGTGATAGTTTGGTATCTAAGGATGAGAATTCGTTTTAGAGGTCTAATGAGAGAGATAAAGATTGTTTTTTATATATAAAAAATTGTATTTAGTATTTTTATTTCTTATTAGGAGTATTTTAGTCATTTTACATTAACTTAAAAAAAATAACTAATGGCGTTAGCAAGCTAGACTGAAACGAGAAAAACACATGAACACAAATGACAATTTACGAAAAAAGGTTATATAGGTGATATGATCATAAAGACTATTTAAGTTTAATATATTAATTAAGTTTATTTTTTATTTAGTTTCATTATTGTATTATTGTTTGATTTCCTTATTGGTTTATCTTTTCCTATTTTTATGTCCTTATTTTCCTGTATATTGTAATCTTCGTTAGAGAAAGAAAAAATAAATCAGAAAATTGTCTCAAGTTTGTTTTCCCTTGTTCTTTTTTGTTCTTGGAGCCTAACCCACTCTACGGGTCTATCGGGAGTTTGACCATCTCTAATTGGGTCTCTATCAATTTGGTGCTTTCATCAATCGTCCTCATCCCTCTTTCGTCGCGTGACGACCTAATCATGGGCTTGGTGGAGCGACTCGACCGGTTGCTGCAGCATAATGCCGCCATGGCCGCTCAACGAGCCGCAAACATCGAAGCGCTATACACCTACACCACATCCCTCGCGGCCGCCATCACCAACTTTATCGTCTCAGATCAACCAGAGCCAACGCACCGACCCCAACAATTGCAACAAGTATAATACCACCACCAATAACCTTCCTGAAACTAGCTGAACAAACCATGGCCTATATTTGCACAGTTAACAACAACCTAGCCGAACCAGCAACCCCACAACCACCATGACCCAAAAAGACCATCCATTTGGCTCTCTTTGTTAACAATAAAAACCAAATGTCTTCAAAAATAAAACCTACCACCCAATTTAATTCACATGCAACATATGTCCACGTTGAGCAAATTCAAGCTTAAAACCTCAAAACCAATTTCTGCAAATCATGCACCACTTCAAGCTGGTAACATCCCATTAAAACCGAAACCGGCGCACAAACCAGAGCCAACATTAAAACTTTTCCCAACCTTCCATCACATCGCACGAAACTCCGTATCATTGCTCGAATGTGAATTTGGGAGAAGGGGGTGGTGCCCACCATGGTATCACGTCGCAATTGAGCCGAATGCCACGGGAATACGCAAGTGCCGATCATTTTGGCGGGCCGTTATGACTGCACCGAATGCGGATAGAAGAGTCGAATGGCGACCATGGAAAGCACTTTCCGTTCTTGAGGACAAGAATGTTTTGAAGGGGCGGTAAAATTGATATGATCTGAAGAAACACTAACCCAACGACCCCGGACAGATTACTGGTAACCTGGGGGTTGGAAAGATGTTTCCCACGAGGGGTTAGACCCTTGGAAGATGGTTCTTCTGATAACCTGCAAAACAGACACCGTGAGCTCGTCACTGAGAAGGGGGGGGTTCCTCCTTGTGACCACCCTCCGGCGTGAGAATCAGACTAGATTGCTCTTTAAATATAAAAGTATATTAAGAGATTGCTAGAGCAGATATCAGGTATATTATGATGATATAAGATAAGATATGATAAGATCAGATGGTCATACCATTTGTGGTATTTATAGCCGAAGGTAGGTTTCCAAGGAGGTATGGCCGGCTGCAACAGTGTTCCTGTTCCACCAACAATAGCCTACGCACGTGCCCTGCTGGTAGTTGGTGGGTAGGTAGCGGCTGATAGCGACCAGGCCTGCTGTATACTATTCCTGTTCCACCAACTGACGGCTACGCACGTGGTATGGCAGTAGTTGGTGAGTAGGCAGCGGCTAATAGTGACATACAGTGCAGGAGCATGCTGCTCGCCATACTGTTGTCAATAAGCTGTCGTATCTTTAGTCAGATCTTTTTCCCATACCTCGTCAGGTACAGTACAGAAGATCTTCCTGTATCGTACGGACTGGCTTATTTGGGCGGGAGTATTCCCCCTCCCGCCCTTGTGCGGGATTGTTCCCGGCTTCGCTCATTCCTTCAGGTGACACTGAGTGAGAGCTAAGTGCCTTGTGCGTGTAGCCTTGCTGCGCGGGTGGCCTTCCCTGATGGCTTGTATCCGAGGCTGCGGGAACAGGCGGAGTCCTTCACCATCGGGAGGCATTTCCTGCGGGACCAGCTTGCGTACTGCGCGTAAGGACGTCACGTCTCTGAGCATGGTTGGTCCTGCGGATCCAGTTGGTTTCTGCGCAGACGTCCCTCTTTTAGGTGAGTCTTGCGGGTCCAACTGGGCTTTGCTGGGACCTACCTCTTCAAGTCCCCCCAGTCCAATGTTCTTCTCATGAGTGTTTAATAAAGTGAGGTGAACTTTTGGACTTAAGCAGAGGGTTTTGAAAAGGGTTTTTCTAAGGTTTTCCATGGGGATTCTTCCCGCGGAAGTCCTTGTCACTTGCAGAAATGCCCGAGTTTCCTGCTTGGTCTTTGGGTATGATGCGGGCAGGTCTGTAACCTCCTCGCAAGTCAGGAGCGTTGAGTCCCACTTGTGTGGATTCTCCATGAGGTTTTGGTAGTTTTGAACATAGTGATCAATTATGTTAAAACCACCAATTCCATCCTGGAGCTTCAAACAACGTAGTTCTCGACGTTCCCGCTATGCGGGGATGTTATTTCCGTTTCCGCAAGCATTGCCCAGAAGATCCTTCTTGGTTTCAATTCCCAGCGGAGCGCTAGGTATGTGAAGGGTTTTGCCTTAACACTGTACCTGCGCTCGTCTTACGGTTACTTTACTTCCAAGGTATTCCTGGCGTCAATTCCCTGCGGGTGCTAGGTATGTGAAGGGTTTTGCCTTTACACTGTACCCGCACCCGTCTTATAGTTACTTGGTTGCCGAGGTACTTGGCTTCAATTCCCTGCGGGTGCTAGGTATGTGAAGGGTTTTGCCTTAACACTGTACCCGCATCCGTCTTACGGTTACTTGTTCGCCAAGGTTTTCTTGGCTTCAATTCCCTGCGGGTGCTAGGTATGTGGGGTTTTGCCTTAATACTGTACTCGCACCCGTCTTATAGTTACTTGGTTGCCGAGGTAAGGGGGTATTTTCCCGCTTACTTTTTAATATTTTTAAATTTTGAATTTTGAAATTCGAAAGGTTGGTGGAAAGATAGGAACAGTCCAAACCTCTGAAACGTCGTGCGACAGTTTCTTCTGACTGTGTCAGGACGTGCAGGAAGTTATGGTGACGTGACGTTATATGGTCATTCCAGACGCTTTTTCAGGCGCGTGGGCGCGATTTTTTGGGCGCGTGGCCGCGAAATTACTGGCACACGTCCTTTCAACAGCTGTTGCCAGCCTGCTTTTTGCCACGTGTCATAGTTTCATTGCACCTTCGATTTCTCTCTCCTCCGCATTAAATTCACCGCATTAATTGCGATTAGTATATAAAGGGGGAGAGTCCTCTTTGTAATCCACACTTTCACCTTTCTTCTTCTTCTTAGTGATTTCCGGCAAATGCTCCCCTTTTCAGGCAAGCATTTTCCCGAAATCACTTTCTTCTTTCTGCAAAATGTCTTCTCATGATGCTGAAGCTGTAGCCGACGATAGGAGTACTGCTGGCGAGTGCCAGTGTGCTCTACCTGTCGATCAGTACCAGTACATCGTCAGGAAGTTCATGCTTGAGTCTCTTGAGCCTGAGTTTCCTGAATCCCACCAGACTGTGTACGATGCCCCCAGTGGCAAGATCGGGGTATATGCTGCATTCTTTGTCTATGGGAACCTTAGGTTTCCTTTGACAAAGTTTGTGTACCGTGTCCTGGAGAGGCACGGTGTGCACCTGACCGAGGTGCATCCGATGGCGATTGCCAAGGTCCGGCACTTCGAGTGGGTTTGCCGGATTCTGGGTATTGAGCCCTACGTGGACCGCCTGATGACCTTCTATACTTGGAGGTGCGTCCAGGGGTGGTACACCCTGACAACCCGTATTAAGGGTTTGAAGATCTGCGTGACCGAGCGCAGTCTCCGATCGTGGAAGCGGGAGTTCTTCTACATTTCTGCCTGCGCCATTCCCATTGCCATGAAGTTTAAGAAGGGGCAAGCGCTTCCGAGCCTTCACGCTTCCAGGAGGCGGAGTGGTTCGCGAAGATATCCCGGGTCCAATCTCCGGTTTACCGGTTTGCGGAGTCCGGGATGGTGATGCTGGGGATGAGCCGGGTATGGAAGGATGCGTCCCGGTTTCCCATCCTTCTCGAATACGGTTTGAACTCTATTCCTTATGGTATGTCTTGTCTTTCTTGCTGATATTAGTTTGTCTTCTAACTGTTTCTTTTCTTTCAGAGGGGAATGACTTGGAGTCGCTCCTGTACCCGCGGGAAGCTGATGGTCCCGTGCGGGTGGGCACTCGTGCTTTAGACGAGAATGAGTTGCCCATCCTGGAGCAAACGGCGGATCGGTTTGTGGAGGTCTATCCGCCGGGCCAAGAGATCCTGAGCCACCGGCGGCCAGGTAAGGCGATATTCTATCCTCAACCCCTCAATGCTGTACCCGCTGCTGGATTTCCTTACATCCTGTCTTCTTCTGAGGAATCCGCAGATGGTCCTCCGCTAGTGCGGAAGAAGAAGGCTGCCGGCGGGAAAGGGAAGGAGAAGGTGGCCTCCACAGCTGATCCGGTGCTTCTATCTGACACCGAGTCAGATAGTGAAGAGGTGGCGGGGAACCCCGGTGGTGAGAAGACCACTGCTCCGGAGGCTACGACTGTTACCTCCGGAGAACCAACGACGACGACGGTGACCGGCGTCAAGAGACCGGCCCCATCTGGCTTGTCCCCGCCCGTCCGTACGTTCAGGCTCAAGAAAACCCGTAAGTAGAAACATCCTTATCTTTGTAGATTTCACTAAATTTATTTAAACACTTATCTTCTTGTGCAGGCGTGGATGTTGACGCATTCCAGGGTGAAGTGCCGAGTAGTATCTCTCCGCCGATGACGGTAGGCTTGGTCAGCCTACCTGAGGCGTCGACCCAGGCGCCTGCGCCTGGTCCCGCTGGTTCAGTTGCTCACTCTGAGTCGACTGTTCCAGCCGAGTTGACGTCACCGCCGGCCGTGAGTGCCATTTTTACAGCGTCCTTTACCGAGCCGGTGGTTACGATTGCTGCGGATTCTGCGGCAGCGACTGCGGCGGCTGCCACCATGCCCCCGCCACCGGCACCGACGGCCGGCCCATCAGGTACGCATGGGAGTACTCGCCAATCTTTGCCACCTTCCCATCTGCCTGACCTTTTGGATGGGTTTCCTTTGGGTTCAGGTGATGGGTTCGGCGGCTATCGGCCTGTTATAGACCCTACAGGTGCGTAGGGTTCCTTTGGCCCTTTTTCACTTTTATTTTTATCATCTTTTCCTAACTGCTTTTTTGTTTTTTGCAGTGTCGGATTCCAATGAAGTGTATGTTCCGCGATGGAACATACGCCGAGGAACAACCCTTCGTACCCCTGTGGAGTGCGTGGAATGGGCTCGCCACGCTGCTCCCCATGGTGCGTTGGGGGAAGCCATGGCTAGCTACCAGGAGGGTAGGCTAACCAATGAGCTTCGGGTTCTCCAAGCCCGGATGCAGCCGCGCGTCGAGCTGCTTTGTCGTGAAAACGACAAGTTGAAAGCAGCTCGCGCCAAGGACGTATCTCAGGCGCGGGCTCTTCGGGAGGAGAACCAACGGTTGGCCGCAGCTGCTGCGGAGAAGGAGAAGGCCTTCAAGGCCCTCGAGGTTGAAGTTCAAGCGCGACTCGAGGCCCGCTCCAAGGCTGCCCAAGCTGTTAACGAACAGCTTCGGCTGGCTAAGGAGACTGCGAGGAACGCAACTGAGAGGGCCACCAAGGCTGAGGCCGTTGCTGAGCCTTTACGCGTGGAGAACGAGGAGCTCAAGGCCAAATTAGAGGCTCTCCAACGTGCTCATGATGCCTTGGCCATGGAAGATGCCAAGAAGCTCCAAGAGATCCTGGACCAGAGGGGCGTGCTTGACCACACCGAGCGGAAGCTTAAGGGCGTTGAAGAGGCTGCTGCAAAGGAAGTGCAACTTGCCAACCTCAATAAAAGCGAAGCCGAACGCGCCTGCACCCAAGCCCTGGTTGCCAAGGAATGGCTTCTTCGAGAAGCGTTGCCTCAGGTATTTTAGCTTTACGTCTTCACGCTTTCCTTTGTACATAGAAAAGGTGTTTGACACTTGTATTTTCTTTGTAGGTTGTGCATCGGGTCTTCTCAGAGACATCCTACGACGATGCTATGAGTGCAGCCCTCAATGCTTCTCACGAGGATGGGGAACGGGCTGGCTTCCTGCTTGGTCTAGGGTTCGTTGAGAAAGGCTTCCCGCCTTCCAACTTCCCTTTGTACAATGTTGATACTGAAGCCATATATGACCAGGCAGTAAATCAATACGCCGCCTTCCCGCATCCAGTGGTGGAGAAGGTGAACCAAGTAGCTGCTGCTGATGATGGGTTAGCTGTCCTTAAAGCCTTCCTCGAACCGCCTCGTTCTTCTGATGGAGCGGGTCCAAGTGGAGGCGGCCCTGAGGCTTGATCCTGAAGATCCCTTCCCATTGCTAGGATAGTCTTGTACGGATGTATTTATTTTTCTTTTCGTAGGCGGGTAGTTACCCGGCCATTCTTGTAATAATTCATTTGTGAAATATAAATCTTTTTGCGTATAAGATTGTTATTTCCTTCTTTGGGTTCCTTGCTTTATAAACTTATGACTTGCATACTTAGTTTAAATTAGCAATTTTCCAAGTGTTTAGAATAAGTTAACCTGTTGAACGTGGTTGATAATGGGTTAAAGTTTTGCTTCCTCTTTCGTGATTGTGCGGGTAGAACCGTCACTTGCACTTAGTAGGATGGCTAAACTTTAACCTTCATCTGACCTGCGTGTAGGTTTTCCTCATCTTTTGAGGATAAGTTAACCTTTGAACGTGGTTGATAATAGGTGTGAAGTTTTGCTTCCTCTTTCGTGATTGTGCGGGTAGAACCGTCACTTGCACTTAGTAGGATGGCAAAACTTTACCCTTATCTGACCTGCGTGTAGGTTTTCCTCATCTTTTGAGGATAAGTTAACCTTTGAACGTGGTTGATAATAGGTGTGAAGTTTTGCTTCCTCTTTCGTGATTGTGCGGGTAGAACCGTCACTTGCACTTAGTAGGATGGCAAAACTTTACCCTTATCTGACCTGCGTGTAGGTTTTCCTCATCCTTTGAGGATAAGTTAACCTTTGAACGTGGTTGATAATAGGTGTGAAGTTTTGCTTCCTCTTTCGTGATTGTGCAGGTAGAACCGTCACTTGCACTTAGTAGGATGGCAAAACTTTACCCTTATCTGACCTGCGTGTAGGTTTTCCTCATCCTTTTTAAGAATTGTTTTGAACCGTTCGACGCGCGGTTGTCAATAGGTTTTTATTCAGTTTCCTCGTTATGATTCATGCGGATAGACCGGCACTTTCATTTAATGGGATAATTGAACTCTTCCCCTTCAACTGACCTGCGTGAAGGTTTGTCACGTTATTGGGTTCGTGCGGGTAGGACCGCCTTCCCACGCAATGACTTCACTTAATTATGCGGTGAAAACCGGCATATTAGTGTTCAGAAAAGTATAAATGTAAAATCATCAGCTTCGATGTTCTTAAAGAGAATCATTTCCATTAGAAGTGGCTCTTGGCCTTTTCTTTACAAATTGGAATTGATTTACATGCAAACTGTGTAAATGAGCTCCCTTCCATCATATTGGGATGGGAGTGCCATCGAGCCGATACGCACCTGGTTCGGGATCTCGTTCTTTACGCAGCATGTAGTCTCGATATTGAAGCTGGAATTTTGATTCGTGTTTTCCCCAGCTGGGGTTCTACACGCACCCGCCTGCTCAGCTTTTATTGCGCCACTAGGTGCGCGAGCGTCCCATCTCTGACAAATGCTTCAACCATGTCTTTTACGTCTGTGCATTCTTCAGTGTTGTGGCCTTTTGTCTTGTGAAAGTCACAGTATTTGCTCCGATCAGCATCGTGACGATGTCGGATTATTGGAGGCTTTGGCCACGGGAGCTCTTCAGTAGCGAATATCTCAGTGACGCTCTTGGTGAGTGGCGTCCATCTGGAGTTCCGGTGCTGATGCACATTATCCCTTCCGCCCAATCGATGTTGCAAGCCGGATGAGGTGTCAAAGTTTACCCTTGACTGCCAAATGCCTAGCTTCCGCTTTTTATTTAATCGGGCGGTGAGGACGTTGTCTTCTCTCGTTTTCTGAGTGTAGAGGTTTGTGCTCTGGGGGAGATCTCTACCCAGTTGCTTCTCCGTTTCCGCATAGCGTTTTGCTGCTGTCATGATGGCATCCCATGTGGATGGCATGCCATCTTTACCCGTTAGGGTGCGGATGAGCTCTGGGTCATGCGAGCCCTGGATGAAGGCAGCGCGAACAAGATCTTCGCTGATATTGCCCAAACTTAGCTTCTTTGAGTTGAAGCGAGTGATGAAGTTTGGCAGAGATTCATCTTCTTCTCGTATGCATTTGAGGATTGTCCATTGCTCCTCGGTATACTTCCGTTGCTGGCTGAAGTGTTGGCTAAACTTCTGCTGGAAGTCTGCCCAGTCGTAGATGTGGTTGACCGGTAGACGATCAAACCAAGCTCTAGCAGCCCCAACAAGGGTCATTTGGAACATGTAGCACCACGTGGGTTCCGTCCAATTGCTGACGGTTGCCCCAGCTATGAATCTGTTCAAATGATCGTCTGGATCAGATATACCGTCATATGTGCCTATGTTAGGCATTTGTTTGGCACTCCTTGGGGCGATTGCTTCCGCAATGTCCCTTGCAAATTTGGACGTTCCCGCATTTGCTACGTTTGGTCTGAACGTTTGGGAGAAGTCTCGTGGACTTCCACCTGTGTTTTTTGGTTTGAAGGTTTGTCCAAAATGCCTTTTCGGTTGGGATTCCATTTCCTTACGCTTCCCTTTTGCCTTATGGCGAGGGTTCGCGTCGGAGTCGGATTCCTCCGAGTCATCCTCCCAATATTCGAGTTCGTCGGCCTGTTGTACGAAACGCAAGCGTTCGTCCAACTCAGCCTGGAATTCTTTTTGTCGTGCCTCCGCCCATGCCTTAACTTCATCGAGAGTTTGGCGGGGGAGTCTTCGTTTCTCAAGCTGGGTATCAGTGGATCCCAGTAGGCGATCATTTACTGCACTTGCCCCAGCTTGAGTAACTGGGGTAGTGTTCGTAAAATTTACTTCACTTGTCCCGGCTTGGGTAACCGGGGTAGTGTTTGTAAAAACTGTGTTACCGGTATTCACCCCAGTAGCTGGGGTTGTGGTTACCGGAATTTCTCTAACCATCTTTTGTAGAAAGTTTGAAAAAACTGGAGAATAAAGTTCTAGCTTTATGCACGGATGGCGCCAATGAAGAAACACTAACCCAACGACCCCGGACAGATTACTGGTAACCTGGGGGTTGGAGAGATGTTTCCCACGAGGGGTTAGACCCTTGGAAGATGGTTCTTCTGATAACCTGCAAAACAGACACCGTGAGCTCGTCACTGAGAAGGGGGGGGTTCCTCCTTGTGACCACCCTCCGGCGTGAGAATCAGACTAGATTGCTCTTTAAATATAAAAGTATATTAAGAGATTGCTAGAGCAGATATCAGGTATATTATGATGATATAAGATAAGATATGATAAGATCAGATGGTCATACCATTTGTGGTATTTATAGCCGAAGGTAGGTTTCCAAGGAGGTATGGCCGGCTGCAACAGTGTTCCTGTTCCACCAACAGTAGCCTACGCACGTGCCCTGCTGGTAGTTGGTGGGTAGGTAGCGGCTGATAGCGACCAGGCCTGCTGTATACTATTCCTGTTCCACCAACTGACGGCTACGCACGTGGTATGGCAGTAGTTGGTGAGTAGGCAGCGGCTAATAGTGACATACAGTGCAGGAGCATGCTGCTCGCCATACTGTTGTCAATAAGCTGTCGTATCTTTAGTCAGATCTTTTTCCCTTACCTCGTCAGGTACAGTACAGAAGATCTTCCTGTATCGTACGGACTGGCTTATTTGGGCGGGAGTATTCCCCCTCCCGCCCTTGTGCGGGATTGTTCCCGGCTTCGCTCATTCCTTCAGGTGACACTGAGAGCTAAGTGCCTTGTGCGTGTAGCCTTGCTGCGCGGGTGGCCTTCCCTGATGGCTTGTATCCGAGGCTGCGGGAACAGGCGGAGTCCTTCACCATCGGGAGGCATTTCCTGCGGGACCAGCTTGCGTACTGCGCGTAAGGACGTCACGTCTCTGAGCATGGTTGGTCCTGCGGATCCAGTTGGTTTCTGCGCAGACGTCCCTCTTTTAGGTGAGTCTTGCGGGTCCAACTGGGCTTTGCTGGGACCTACCTCTTCATGATCATAAATATTATTTAAGTTTAATATATTAATTAAGTTATCTTTTATTTAGTTTCCTTATTGATTTATCTTTTCCTATTTTATGTCTTTGTTTTCCTACATATTGTAAACTTCGTTTGAGAAAAAAAAATCAGAAAATTGTCTCAAGTTTGGTTTCTCTTCTTCTATTTTGTTATTGGGGTCTAACCCACTCTACGGGTCTATTAGGAGTTTGACTATCTCGAATCGGGTCTTAATCAACAGGTGCAAGGATCAACTATACTAAGATGAAATTCTTGGAAACTTGTGAGTATGAGTGAATTGCAAAACATTGTTTGTTTGGCTTTATGATTAACGTAAAGATAGGACCCTAGAACTCAGCTACGATTTTCACGTTTTATATTACGTACGTGTTGTATTTGTTATATTATTATTCTTACTAACAAGGCCCAATGGGCCGGAGTATTGTGGAGGTAATCTCTACCCGGGCTTGGCCCACTAAAATTAGGGTTTCATATAGTGACTACTGAGTTAACATACTTTTTGTGTATGTGAATAGATGGAACTCTTGACGGTCACCTCCACTCTCCCACTTTTCCTTTCTTCCATGACCACATGTGCTTCACCGGGTTCGGCCGAACACGGTCAATTTCTGTTTCATGTATAACATATAGGTACGATTTAACGAGTGAACCCGTTCAATTCTAGCAAACGAACCCATTCTTTTCTGGCGAGAGAACCCAACATCATTTTAAAAAAATATTCAAACCCATTGATTATGACTAATTCAGTTAAAAAGTTTTCTTTAGTAATGAATAATTGTTTTTAAAGTATAAAAACTTAAAAAAAACTAAAAAAATTAGTAACAAATGTTATTAATTGGCCAATAATAACCCATATATGTTATGTAGATTGGAAAAAAGTCCAAAATTATTAATAATATGAGTTAATAAGCCCTACCTAATTAACATTAAGCATGATACTAAAATAAAAATTAAATAGAAAAATAGCCAAAAACAACGATTTGTTAATTTCTTTTTTATCAACCATATCCAAACTATAGCCTCTTTCACTAGTTCAAGCCGAAAACAACGACGATGTAAATTTTTTATGATAGAGATATTGAGTTTTATTTAGTTGGCCAAATGACTGACCCAAACCATCCGGCACGAAAACTTTGACGCCGGAAAAATATCAAGCACCGAAAAATTCTGAACCCATAAAAAAAAATTTTTGGCTCCGCCATTGTCCATGGCAGATCCGGAGCAATCCCGAGAAGCATATCAATGTGTGGCTTCGTTTATGTTCAAAACCGGAAAACATTTATCTCGACCCGACCCGGGTTGAATCCATGTTTCTTCAATTACTATCAAGAAGTGGAATTTACAAAAGTGAAGCAAATTATTTATAAGCGAAGTTACTTACATGATTATCTTCAAAACTTAGGTTCACTCCTGTGAAAGCCGTTGATGATCGTTGAGCTCCTGTTATTAATAAATCACTACTTTAAGTAAATCTCGAGTTGCAGAAAAATATTAATATAATAACGATAAACCTGATGAATGTATGAAGAAGCAGCTCAAAGCACACAGAAAAACAATGAGAGTATACATGGCAATTTTTCTTGTTTTTGTTACATTAGTCAAAGCCATATAAATTATAAACAGTCTATATATATATATATATATATATATATATATATATGAATATTCAATACAAAATTACAAATACATATTTAAAGAGAAATAAAAAAACTATATACAAACTTTTGTCCACATTCTTTTCTCTCTCTTACTTTATGAGACAACAATTATAGAGACATTTAGCAATCCATAAATCCTACAAATGCCAATTGACTAAACTTATTGCATGTGAATACACGATTGTCTTTTGATTTAGAGAAAACCTATACATAAAGCTAACGTTCATAAACACTCGTCTTAAATCACAACAATACGATGATATAAAACTTGTTTAGTTCAAGAATCTATCTGTTAAAAGTTATATGCTCGCTTGGTCTTCTATCTTCACCCGTGTCACCGAAACTAATTTTTAAATTTATTACTTTTATAGTTGGCCTTTAAAGTCAGTTATATTTCTTTTATAGTCAGTTATATTTCTTTTATGGCTGGTTTTGATTGTTTATAAAATTTCATAATTCGAAAAAAATATTTCTTTTATTTTAAAATAAGTAAATACATAATTTGTTATTTGTTTTGCAGATGCTTAAAAGAGAAGACAAAGAGTCCCCGACAAAAATTGGTCACGGACAAATCGGCGGAAAATAAAAGCATCCGCGTGAGGCTCACTTTACATTCTGTGAAGGTAAATTTTAAAACAATAACCCTTAATTAAAAAATAGACATAAAAACAAAATTTTGTGTTTAGTATGTTTTAAATAAATAGTTATCTATTTAAATATATTATTCTGTTTTATTTGGGCATTGACATATTTATTTTTTATTTAGTTATAGTGTCGTAATTTAATACTAACCGATTTCGTATTGATTTTTTTTATATTAGTTAACGCCGTCACATGTTAAATTGTTTTTTTTAGCGTTAACTAATTTAATATTTGGTTTCGTTCCACTACTAACCTGCAGTTTGTTGGTAGAACCGTGTGGTATGGCTATACGTTTCCTTTTTAGGTTTATTGATGTTATCATTATAAACCTATATTGACTGAGTTACCATCCGAATATGCGTCGTCATAATGCAACGAATTTTGAAACCTAATTGTTTTTACATACTCTAGTTACACATAAACGTTGTGTATTAAAAATATATTCTATTATGATACCTAAATTCAGTGGATGACTTGAAACAGGCGTATGGGATGGCTTATAATCCTTTCATGCCTTTTGTATTCTTCATAATATCAGTGGAATTATGGGGCTTTACGGTGTGTGTATGTGAACAAATTCTACTTGTTATTAAACTAGTATTTGGGACTGTGCTTCATAACAGGATTGCTAAACCAAACAACAGAAAATATGTAAAAAGTTAAATCATGAGGGCGTTGCATGTCAACGGGAATTCGGTCGGTGTCGGGAATTGACGGAATCAGAACTAAATCCGTCAATGATAAAATACAACAAATTAGCATACGTGAAACCAAAAAAGTTACAATTACGAACCAAAGTGATTTCGGTTGGTATCGACGGTACCGACACTAATTCGTAAACATATATTAGTATATATATATATGTATGTATGTATGAAACACAGATAAAAACATATGTGACGACATGATATTTGTAAATCATGAAAAAAGTTTCAGTTATTAGAAAGACGAACTATAAAAAAATACGAAAGCAAATTTTAAAACAGTAGTTTAAACAACAAATAATACATGTAAAATCGACACTCATTCAAATTAAAGGGTTAAAATATAGTTTTAAAATATTATAATTAGTTGAAAAGAAAAATAAATAAATAAAATAAAAACCATTTGATAGTGTAAAAGAAATATATAATAACAAATAATAAACTAAAGATTAGGTAATAAGAAAACAGTGATTATAGAAATCTACCTATTCTAATAAAATAAAATAACTGTGACACGTGTCAGTTTGAGGTTAAACCTTACAACATTTTTCCCTTCAAAACTAAGATTTTAATTGACCATAATATATGTCATATATACTTTCCTTTTACATTATATTTATATTATATGTATACATTTTTATATAAAAAAAATTAGTAACATATTATTTTACTATATATTCCAAAATACTTGGTGAAATCCAAAAATTAACAGCAAACCATGTTTGTTAAACATTGAAAAAATATAATTTCAGATGTTATCATAACATATTATACTATGTATACTATTGAAGATTATAAGGAAAAACAATACACGAATATGATTTCATTTCACAAAGCAATTTTTTATTCATTAAATTATAAATCTATGCTTAATTTTATCCATTTTTTTAAAACCAATCCATTTATTATTATTGTTATGTCATATAAATTTATAAACTATAAATATATGCTTTGAATCTATCAATATCTTTTTTCGGTTAATTTAATAAACTATATATTTTTTTGGTTATTTCGTAAATATATACCAATCACTTTTATATATAACAAAGTTTATCATATTTAATTTATTGATTTTTTTATGAAGGATTGTTTCGGATTTTATGAAACTTAAATTTGATTTATACAGGTAAAAGTTGGTAGATATATTGTTTGGTACAAGTTAAACACATTTGTGTCAAAATTTTTTGCGGGTCAAAAATGAGAAATCTGATTATTTTTGAAAGTTTGAAAATACAAATAGATTTATCGTCAAATTTGTTACGGGTTCAAAATGTTGACTTGAAAATGTCAAATTGTTGAAAGTTAGAATTTTAAACATGATTTGAGTTTCAAATTTATTTTTAAATACATTTTTGGAAATAATCAAAAGGTTCGAGAATTGGGAAATTAATTATTTTTCCCTCGACTATTAAAATTTAAGAAAAGATAGTGAGCACTTCATTCATGTCACCCCCATGCATATCAATGCTTCTGACTTTTATCAAATTTGAAACATTTGTGTCAGCATTATCTTTCTCTTCAATGGTGATCAGAATATTGTATGGTAATCATGTCATGGAAAACTATGCTCAAATAAAGCAAAATATTCACAAAATTGAATGAGTTAACATGTTATTTTTTATATTGTCATTATGGAAAAATTGAGAAATCCATTGAAACTTATCAAAATCTTTTTCATTGTGTAACTCAGAAAAACATAGTTCTTGAAGAACATTCATCATTATAATTTAATGTTTTCATTTCCTTTAGTGGGTTGTAAATTGATAAATATATCAATAAAGGTAATGCTCCTTTGGTATTTAGGCCGGGTGATCAGAACTACTATTGTATGTGAAGTCTTTTTCTTGAATTCTTTTAGTTATACATATATGATATTGATAATGAAAGTTTCAATAAAAAGAGCGTTCTCAGGTATGTTTTTGCACGTGCATTTTTTTATTAAGTTCATTTAAAAAATCATTTTGTGATATAAATAAAATATTTATGTACACATAATATAGATACAAACATAGATGTAATGTATGTTTTATATACTTTATGTAATTCTTTGTTTTACATGTAATTTTATAATTTGGATAACCCCATGTGCTACACAGGCTCTAAATCTAGTGTACAATAAATTAAACAAAGGTTATGTGAGAAGTAAATCTTCCTTTTAATATATATAATAAGTAGTTTTTATGCCCCGTATTAAGGGGGTTATGTTTCTTTTTCTTGTCTAGTATTCATATTTTTTTGCATTTTAATTTTATTTATTATTAAAAAGTTAATAATATATTTAGGGTTTGATGATGAAATAGTTTCACAAATAAATGACATGTTATAACCCGTTTAAAAGCTATGGGTTTGGTGAGACCCATGACCCGCTTATTTTTTACTATAAAATTGTTCCTTATTATAAATATATATTTTTCTTAAAAAATTGGATATTAATATTTAATATATCCCTATTTTATAAGATTTGCATATCAAATACTTGATGAGATTTATTTTTAAAATAATGAGATGTTATAATCCGTTTAAGGTTATCGGGGGATTGCGAGACCCATACCGTGAATTCGGGTCAAATTCATGAGAAATCTTCATTTACAAATAAAAAAATATGGTGACTTGAGTAAATGCAGAAAACAACCATAGAGCTTTTAAATGTTTCGTTAATTTACGGGGTTGTTTATATTATTTGTTTCTAATATTTATTTAGTTTTTGAATTTTATTTTTTTTATTGTATGAAAGTTAATAATATACTTATGGTTTGATAATAAATTGTTTCACAAATAAATAAGATGTTATAACATGGTTTAAAAGCTATATGAGTTTAATGAGACCCAAGACCCGTTGATCTTTTTTTAATATAAAATTGGTTTTTTTAATTATAAATAATATATATATAAATTTTTTGAAATAAATCAGATATTAATGTTTAGTATATCCCTACTTTAATATGATTTTTATGTCAATATTTTGTGAGATTAGTTTATAATTTAATGATATGTTATAACCCGCTTAAGAAATATCTGGGTTTGATTAGACACATACCCATGAATTCGGTTCAAATGCATGAGAATGCTCCATTTAAAAATCAAGGAAATCTAGTGACTCCAAAAAAAGGGGGAGCGACCACATCGTGACACGCAGGATTTTTATGTTTTCGTTTATATATATTCTAGATTATATATAAAGACGTATATTTACAGATATTCAAATCCTCATAAGCTATCATATTAATCTTTTATTTATATATTTATTTCTTATATAAACGGCGAAGTTCTTGTTCTTAACAATTACTATTAGAAATGATTAGAACAGATGGAATACAATAATACCTTATCATACGAGAGGTAGCCGGCAACAGGGAGCATCGATTTCAACTTTCGATTCAGTTGCATCCAGTTGAGAAGATTCAGTTTATTTTAAACAAGAAGGGTACGATTGTATTTTATTACTTAATCTAAATTAAGTAATTTTCGTATAAACGGTTACGTGTATGCTGATATATAGGTTAATCAAATCAATTTCTTTTTTTACGAACCAATTTTTTAACCGAAATCAAATCAATTGAGTTTACGAACTTGGTTTGAGCTGATTTTTGATCTAGGGTTTTGAAATGGAAGACGATCGTGAATGTAAGTTTTTTGCTCTGTATGAAATAATTGACATTAGTTATATAGTATGGTTTAATCGGACATGCTTCTGCATGTTAGTGTTCTATGATTTTAGTTTTTTTGAGCGTTTACAAACGTATATAACAATCACATGATAATATATTAGTATAGTTTGTGAGCGTATTACGAGCGTGTTAACATGATAATTTTGAAGTTTAGAATATGATAGTATTACGAGGGTGTTAACATGATAGCTTTTGAAGTTTAGAATGTGAGTGTTTTACGAGCGCATCGTGATAGTGTCGAGGTTGATATTCATTTTATGAGCATTTTTAACATGATAGTAAGTGAAGTTTAGTAATTGAGCGTTTTACGAGCGTAACATGATAGTTTATTTTAGTTTATATAGTGAGCATTTTACGAGCGTAGTTAACATGATAGTAGTATAAGTTTGGTATGAGTGTTTTACGAACGTAGTTAACATGTTACTATTTTGTATGAGCGTTTCATGAGCGTCTAATATATATATTTATTTTGTATTTTTTTTTGCAGATGATGCAAGTATTTTAGTTGAAGATAAAGGAAATATACTATTATTCCTGGAGTTGCTTCTTGTTACAAACATGTTAAAGGAAAGATGTTTTCATCATCAGATAAAGCATATAATTTTTATTGTGTATATGCAAAGAAGGCTGGATTTGGTGTTCAGAAAGATTGATCGTACATGCATGATGGGGTACTAAAGACCAAGTATTTTACATGTTGTAAAGAAGGTCACAAGCCAGCCAAAATTTATGATTCGAAAGGTGATTATAATGAATCAAACAAGCCATATTATAAAAGGAGGAGAGGCCTACTATTAGATGTGGTTGTAAAGCACAAATTCTGTTAAAATCTATGGACGGTTTGATTTTCAAAGTTCATGATTTTGTTGAATGCCATAATCATGATGTGGTAGCAGAATGTGATATGCAGTTTGTTCGATCAGCAAGGAAGTTAACACAAGTCCAAGAGGAAACTATTTATGAGTTATCTAATTTGAACTTGGGACATGTTAAAGCGTTCAATTTTATGAGAGCACATTATGGTGGCTTTAAAAAAGTGGGTGCAACTAAAGATGATTGTAAGAATTTTAAACAAGGTTTGAATTGTTTTATTGGAATGTATGATGTTGAGATGATTGTTCAGAGATTATGTGCGAAGAAAACATTTTCATCTGATTATTCATTTGAATATGATGTGAATGACAATGGTGAGTTAATTCGTGTTTTTTGGGCTGATGAGATTTCAAAGAGTAATTATTTTGTATTTGGTGATATTATATCTTTTGATGCTACATTTAATGGCCAGATTTGTCACCTACCTGGCCACAATATTAGAACTTTCAAAGCATTGCAGGAACAAGAATGAATGTTTATTAAAGCGTATTTCGAGCGTTTTAGCTAGAATGAATGTTTAGCTAGAATTAAGCGTATTTCGAGCGTTTAGCTAGAAAGAGATAGCCATTGGTTTTGTTGTTTTACTGTATTCTTGAATAATGTGCGTTATACAATATCCTTTTTTTAGATAAGTGTATTACAAGCGTTTTAGATAAGCATATAATTGTGAACGTACTAAAAGCGTTTTACAAAACGTTATTTGTTTATTTATAAAACACTAGATAACACACCATCAGACCATACCAAAAGGAGCCCATAGCAAAGTACCATTACAAGATCAGATAAAACAAAAGAAGAGAAAAAGTAACATCATCAGACCCACCCTATCAGGCACGTATTCAGACCCCATCACTCCTTCTTCTTCATAATCTCACCCCCAACTTCTTTGAAATCCATGTTGTTTGACACCGTTGAAACCGTGTCAACCAAAATACCATACACCGAATCGTAGCATGAAGATTGTTATTTCAGATACTCAACAGCTTTCGTCTTGAACTCACTCTCTGGTTGCAGCAGAACTTCTTTATATGCATCAAGCATTTTCGATTTCTCCTCATGAACATATTTTTTTGATTCTTCAATGGCATTGAGAAACTTTTTGTCTTTAGGCTTCTCAAGCTCCAACCTTGCTTTCACAATGCTCTTCACGGTTCTATCAGTTGAATACATTTTTGTGTGTTTTAGGTTTTTAGGGTTCGTGTGACTGAATAACAAAACAGATGTTAAATATATAGATATAAATTTTAATTTTTGGTAGTTGAGATAGAGATATTTATTGAATTTAAGTTGATTGTAGGCTATCATCATCACAAAATTATTTTTCAAGTAAGTTAAGTATCCATAAATGAAATTTAATTTTTGAATATCATCATCACAGTAAGTCCTAAGCGTTTTTAAGCGCTGGATATATATTTTTGAATTTTTGGTAGTTGTGTAATTTAATGTAATTAAATTGGATGCATGCTATCATCACAAAAATATTTTCCCAATTTTTGGCAGCTGAGTAGTAATAAATGTAATTAAGTTCTGAATAAACTAGATTAACAATATAGTTTTAACCAGCTACAGTTGTGAGCATATTACAAGCGTGTCAGTGAGTCTAAATGTGTTTTGTCTGTTTTGTCCCTAGCGTATTACAAGCGTGGGGAGACCTTATGGTCCCGTGAACTTATATTCTGAATAAAATTTAAAATATAGTTGTGAGCGTATAGCAAGCGTGTCGTACTTATGTTCTCACACTTACGTTTTTTTGTCCGTGAGTCTACAGTTGTTAGCATTTTTCAAGTGTTTTGTCTTTTTATTCTGTTTTTACTATTTGGTCCGTGAACCTACATGTGATTTGTCTTTTTATTATGTTTTTACTATTGGTCCGTGAACCTTTTGTTATATATACACCATATTTTGTTACACTTATGTCCACACATTTCAAATTTTGTTTTCAGTTCACAATGGATGGCTCATCATCATTATCATCATCTTCACCATCTTATAAGGATGTTTTGAAGAAGCAATTTGAGGACCAGATCGTAGCAGATAAAGCTTGTCGTTAAAGTCTAACACATGAACTAGTAATTCTTAGCAATAATATGGATACGAGGGATGTTATTGCAAAAGTTCTCATCCGAATGTCTGCTAGTACTATCCGAGATCTTGTTGTTTTGTTTATGGTTGATTTAGGAAAGAAAGAGTTTGATCAGTATAAAGAATTAGGCAAGGAAATTCTTGAACTAAACTGCCCAATGAAATTGAAGTTGGCATTTCTCATGTCACTAATAGATTAGTGTGTGAGTGTTTTTATGCGGTGAGCGTTTTATAAACATTTTTATGTTTTTATCATGTAGTGATGTGCGTTTTTTCTGTGTCTTTTGGTAATAATAATATATCATCAAGTTTGTTGTTGCAAAATATACATAAATGCTAACATAAGACTGTATTAAAATACATAAAAAAGTTGCATAAAAATCTCGGTTAGTTTGAAATCAGTCAAATTAGTTGTTAACTTTTTCGAAGTTCAGCAATGATTGAATAATAATTTGTGAATCCTTGAGCTTCTCATTCTCATTCATTCATTATAAATACAATGCAACCTAATCTCCATATTTGGAGATAATATTTTGTAGATCTGGAATAATAATTATATACAATCTATGCTATATATATCTAAGTCTATTACACCCCCGCAGTCGAAGCGGGAGGTGATCGAATGCTGAGACTGGAACGAAAATATTCAAATAAGGCACGAGGAAGTCCCTTTATAAAGATGTCTGCTATCTAATAAGGAGAGGGCATGTGATGAATGCTTACATGACCCCGCTAAACCTGTTGGCGAACAAAATGGATGTCAAGTTTAATGTTTTTTGTACACTGATGATTCATAGGATTCCCGAAAAGGTATATGGTACTCACGTTATCACAATACACAAGTGTGGCACGTGTTAAGGGGCGATGAAGTTCTAGAAGTAAGTTGCGAAGCCAACAAATTTCAGCAACCACGTTTTCAACCCCTCGATATTCGGCTTCGGAACTAGGTCGGGAGATAGTCGGTTGTCGTTTGGAAGACCATGAAATAAGATTGGTCCCGTAATAAAAACAATATGTGGATGTGGAACGACGCGTATCAGGATAACCAGCCCAATCGACATTTGTATAAGCAAGCAAAGATGGGGCATCGGACTTACCAAGAGTGAGACCAAATGAATTCATTCCTTGAATGTAGCGTAAGATGCGCTTCAAAGCATCCCAATGTGTTGTCCGGGGGGCATGCATGCGCATGTAAACCTGTTGAACTGCATAGCTAATATCGGGCCGAGTGAAGGTGAGATATTGTAATGCACCATCCATACTACGATAAAGAGTCGGATCCTTAAAAGGGATACCCGAATCAGCACCAAGCTTGCCATTAGTATCACAAGGTTTTGGCGCCGCTTTGCAAGTTTGCATGCCAGCACGTTTAATGATGTCGAGGGCATATGAACTTTGCAATAAAAACATAGTATCCCCCGTCCGTGCAACTGAAATTCCAAGGAAAAAACTTAGTTGACCAAGATCTTTCATGGATATTCATCGGCCAAACTTGACATTAGGCGTTGACGAAGCATCTCAGAAGAGAAAGCGAGAAGGATATCATCAACATAAAGTAATAAATATGTTGTGTGATGCCCAGAATGTAGTATAAACAAAGAGTTATCACATTGACTTTGTCGAAAACCCAAGTGCAAAACATAATTGGTGAACCATTGATACCATGCTCGCGGTGCCGGTTTAAGTCCATATAAAGACTTGTTGAGTCGACACACATGATCTGGGTGAGTCTTGCTACGAAAGGCCATTGGTTGATACATATAGACTGTTTCATTTAAATTTCCATATAAAAACACATTAGTGACATCAAGTTGATGTACCGGACAAGACCACGATAAGGCAATGGATAAATCGGTCCGCATCGTAGCTGGTTTCACCACTGGACTAAATGTTTCCCCACAATCTATACCAAGTTGTTGAGACCTGCCATCACAAACTAATCACGCTTTATACCGCTCTAAAGTACCATCAGATTTTGTTTAAAAAGCCACATACTTCTTATTTCATTCATTTGTGGGTGGCGAAGGACAAGTTCCCAAGTCTCATTTTTAATAAGTGCGTTATACTCATCATTCATGGCATTATACCACTCCGTGGTGGACAAGGCATGGGATGAGTTCTTTGGGAGTAGGAGCAACAATGGTGGTAGATAGGTTAAGGAATTTATTTGGTTAGAAATTTTGTCCATACCGCGGGTCCGCATGGTATAAGTGGGAGGGGGAGGTGGGGTTACTGTTGGAGTGGTTGTAGGGGAGTGGTGGGAGGCTATAGTGGAATTTGTATTTATGGGTTGGGGTAGTGAATCTGGCAGAGGGGTGTGAGGAAACGGGGAGGTAGGGTGGGTCGTGGATGAGGTGGGTTGAGTGGAAGGGAAGTAGGTCGTAGATGGTGAATAGTTTGGTGATGTAGGGTGGGGCATATATGGAGAATTATGCATGGGTGAGGATGGAGCAGTAGTGGGGGACGTAGGTGGGGTGGCTTGGGTTTGTGGAGGTGGGACCGAAGTGGGAGTTCGTGTGGTAGGCATTTGAGTCCAAAGGTGGGGATGGGGGGGTGACAAAACCCGAGCCCTAGTGCGGAAGTGTGAATATTCGTTTATTAACGAATGAGCTCAAATCTAGGGTAGGATCGAATCACACCCGTATTCACTCTTGAATGATACTTCTACGGATGAGATGTATTGAGAGAGAGCCTAGTTCGATTGTAATCGAAACACAAACATGATAGAAATGGTAGTATGATATCATTAGTCGAATGATTCTCATAAAGATGAACCATTCATACATACATTCATACATACGCAAGAAATGTCATCCACCCCTGGATATCTCATCCCAGGGAGGAGACTCTCTCATCGGGATAAAACCCTAGATCTCAATCAATACAATACACTCAATACTAGACAAATGAATAAAAACATCTATTTACACTAGTCTAGCATGACTTGGTCTTCAAGCCATCCACCCTTGGTTGAGACCAAACAATATATTTTTCATTCACATATTAATTCGATGCGTCAGTTTAAAATATAATACCCAACAATCTCCCCCTTAGACCGATGCCATCGAATTTTCTTCCATGATTACTTCATAACGCGTTGTCTTTCATTTAAATTCCCCCCCTCACTTTAAGCGGCTTTGAACTTCAATGATCAACATCAAGTAACAAGGTCATCATAAAAGGACATACACACAATTTGATCATCAAATAATCTTCAATTCTCCCATTTGTGGTGTGGATGTTAAGACGACAGAGTCCATCTGATTACGTAATCAAGATCCTCCACATCTTTGAAAAACTTTGGATTATTGATCTTGATCAACTTTTCCTTAACTTGAGTCTTTTACTTGATTTGAAGCAACCAATTTGCAATGAAATTTAAAGAATTTTACTTTCGTTGCAATTGTCTTTAATGAAAGTGTCTTCAAATCAAGTGTGGGTGAAAACATGAAACTCTTCAATTTCAAAAATCTTTAACTTGGTCAACTCATGAAATGATCTTGAAAATCAACCATCTTGATCTTGTAAGCACCTTGTTGAAGTCGTGAAGTTTTGGTTAATGTTAACCAATTTTTGCTCAAAAGTCTCTAAAAATGACCAAAATGCCCTTGTTGACCCGACACAGTCAACAGCCGAGTTGACCAGAAAAATCATTTCCAAAGTATCACTCATGTTTGGGCAAACATCTTTCATTTAGAACACATGGTAAAAAAGTCAACGAATAAGCGAGTATACATTACCTTCTTCATTTTGGCCCGTTTGACTTTAGAAAGTCAACTACACCAAATATCCCAAAAATTCTTCTAAACACTTGATATATTTCACATACACAAACTTTATGTTCTCGAGTACACATATTTCCCTTCATGAGCATGCTAGACCATAGTAATGCTTGTGAGTAAGAAGTGTGCTCGAGAGTAAAAAGATATGCAATGATTTGTCATGAAGGTTTTCTTTACGAGCACCAAGCATGCTCGTGAGCAAAAAGTGTGCTCCGGTCACAAACTTGAGATTTCCCTTCATGAGAATTTATGCTTAGAATATTTTCAAACAAGAGATATGCTCGAGACAAAGTGTGCTCAAAAAGATATGCGTGAATAAAAATAAGATGCACTCGAGACCAAAATTAATCTGCTCGGGATAAACAAAGATGTGCTCGGGGCATAAACACTTAACTTTTTCGAGCATAAACCACTTATATGAGCTGCAAAAGATGAAAATACCCTTACTTTCAGCATCATATAATCAGCTCGTTAACATCAAATAATCAACATGTTAACAACACGTTTTATCAGCAGTTTTAGCACGTTAACAGCTCGCTTTAACAAAAATTTCAACATGTTAACACCACATTTTAACAGCGATTTCAGCATGTTTTAACAACACTTTCAGCATGTTCTAACAGCAATTTCAGCATGTTTTACCAGCATTAAATCAGCAGCAAACAGCACGGTAACAACACATATATCAGCAATAAACAGGTAAATAATGCAGCAACAACAGTTCACCAGCCCTTTATTTTTTTAATTAATTAAAAATCAGCCGCATCAACTTGTTCGAACACTATGTATCAACAACAAAATACCGAAATTACCCCTGCAACAAAATCGTTCTATCCCTTGCAAAATGGTGTAGTAGCAACCCCTGTCAGTGTATCATATATGCAGCAAACTGTTCTTAATAATAATCTGTTTATGAATAAACGAACTGCAATTCTTATTCACGGAGCTACACCATATCAGAACGATCTCATTAGCCATATTTATCGAACACCATCATCCGTACTTTTTTGGATAATTGTCAGAAAACGCAGCTGTATCAGCAGCAAACAAATTCAAGAATCATAATATCAGCAGCTAACATGCACCAACTACAAATTTACGACACCCTTGCATGCGTTCGAACCAATTTTTTTTATTCGAAAGAAATCTAAAATTCAGCATCTATGTGTTCAAGAACATAACTTCTACTCGAAAATAAACATTCAACAAATGATCCAACTCAATCCTTTTATCAGATACTGATCGTGTAATTATACTTTCTGTAAATGCCTAAAATAACCTTGCAATTATCATATATCAGCAACTGTCTCAGAGTCAGCAGCAAACTAAACCATCAGCTGCAGCAAACTGAACCCGCAACTGCAGCTAACAACTTGAGACCAATAACCGTATTAGCAGCTGTACTAACACATCCAAATTTGTTTGTGAAAATCCTTTAAAATCTGCTCGAGATACATCAGACCCTCAGCTTCATAAGTACTCGCAAATAATTTGTTCGAGCACTTAATATCATATCAACATATCAGCAAACAAAATTCCTCTTATAAAGAACTTTTCGAAAACAAGACCAGCAGCTCAAGCACATTTTCTCAAACAAACTCATTTGCTCGAACACATACAATCATCCAAATTGGCTCCAAACACATCATAATCATCAAACGAACCAAAAACAACCTTCAATTTCCCCTAAGTAATATCAATTCTGATTCCCCCCAATTTTGACCTAGATGAACATAGAATCTCATATCCAAAATTAAACACCTTTTACTTGAAATTTTTCACTAAAATCAGTCCATATCATCTAGAAATCATCATTCTATCACCAACGTATCATCAATTTCACAAAACTTTCAGATCTAGAACATCACATATAAACGAGTCCGGCCGCAAACAAACCAAAAACTGTAGATCTTGATGAAATTGAACATATAAACGTGAAATCGATGTTGAATCTCCGAACTAATCATCAAACCAAACATCAATTCACATAAATCATCTTCAAAACATCAAATTTCATCCAAATACTTGCAAGAACCCACGATAGCTTCAACAAACTTCTAGTTTAACGTCCATGTCAGATTCAATGGCGAATTGAATCCAATTCAGTGGTTAGTCTGAACGATTCGGTAACCCGCTCTGATACCAATTGACTAAACCCGAGCTCCGGTGCGGAAGCGTGAATATTCATTATAACGGAGGTGCTCGAATCTAGGGTAGGATCGAATCGCACTCGTATTCACTCTTGAATGATACTTGGACCGATGAGATGTATTGGGAGAGTGCCTAATTCGATTAACAATAATTAATAAAGTAGGATGAACACATATATGTAATCGAAACGCAAACAAGATAGAAATGGTAGCATGATATCATTAGTCGAATGATTCTCATAAAGATTAACCACTCATACATAAATACATACATTCATACATACACAAGAAATATCATCCACCCCGGGAGATCTCATGAGGAGGAGACTCTCTAATAGGGATAAAACCATAGATCTCAATCAATACAATACACTCAATACTAGACAAATGAATAAAAACATCTATTTGTACTATAGCATGACTTGGTATTCAAGCCATCCACCCTTCGTTGAGACTAAACAATATGTTTTTCACCCACATATTATCATATTTAGCATGACTTGGTCTTCAAGCCATCCACCCTTGAAAACTTGGTATGTCTTCTCTGATCATATTATTCTCTATAATCTCATGCTCTGCTGCTTGCAAAATGCAGATAACATCATCCAACTTCAAAGAAGAGAAATCAGGATTCTGTCTGATGAACTTGCTCGCCATGTACCATTCACCCAATAGATATGATAATAACTTTTTGTTTATGTCGAAATCAGTGATAGCCAGATCAGTTGTTCTGATTTCATTTACAATGGCCACAAACCTCTGCAACACAAACTTCAATCTTTCACCTTCCCTGAACTTGAAACGGTCTAGTTGTTCCTTCATGCTAGTGCACAGTTTTGGCGTCTCGAGTCTTTGTATTTATCGTTTGTAATTTATTATTATTATAATGAAAATATACTTATGTAATATCAGTTAGTTCGTTAATGTAATGGTTAATTCGTTAAGGATGTTTAATGAATTAACTAGTTCCTTATATGTAATGCCCATTAGTTAAGGATGTTTAACGAATTGTCTGTAATTCATTATGTATGTTCCCATTCGTCATGGAATGTTGACGAATGGAGGTATAACGAATCAACTGATTCGTTATGCTTTCCTTTTTAGTCTGTAAGTTAAATAATTGGATCCAATTCGTTATGGGATGTGTAACGAATTGGTATCCATCATCTATATATAAGGTGTTTATACCCTGTTAATTTAAGTTTTGAGATTTAAAGTATCGAACCTCTGCCAAACTCTTCTCTCTCAATTCTTCGTTAATCTATTACTATATACATTAATATACATATATATAAACATAATTAAGTAGCATATCATGAACTAGATCTGTTAAGGCATTAGATCTAATTCTGGTAAATTGATATCGTTTAGATCTTAGGTGTTTTCAAGTATCAGAGTTTTCGGGTGTTCGATTGCTCTTGATTAAGTATTATTGAATTCGTATTTGAAGTTTAATCAATTATTTTTTGGTGTTTTTAAGTTTTATTTGAATTTGACAGAATTAACAGTTGAATCTGTTAATTATGGATTGATTTTGTTTTGGCTTGTGTTTGGTAAGGATTAAGGATTGTTTGGGTGGATTGGATTGTGAATTTGAGATGATTTGAGATGGTTTTGATTTGGATCGATATGTGTACGGAACAGGGGATATTAATTGTGGCAATTGATGTTGGTTTGATCGATTAAGGTTACGGGATTGTGATAGTTGGACTCGCGATTTGTTTACGAGTATTTTGGGCTACGATTTGGCCGATTTGGTATAGAACTGAGGCTATATTACAAATTTGGCCGATTTCTGGAACAACAACTTGAAGATTTGAAGATTCATTGATGGCGTTAATTCGTTATTGTTGGTTCGTTACACGAGTTAATTCGTTATTGTTGATTCGTTACACACGTGTCCTCATTCGTTACCTTTTCTAAACAGATTCGTGCCACGTGGCTGAGTTTGTTATAACCATCTAACAACCTTGTTCGTTATCTACTGTAGCAGATTCGTTATCTACTGTTGTAACATTTGTCAAAAATTTTTGTTAATAAATCATGTTTAATAATAAAATTTCGTCATTATGAGAAAAATCTTCTTTATTAGTGATCTATATGTTTCAAAGTCAACAAAAAGTGCAAAAATCGCCACGTAACGAATCTGGCGTGGAATGACCCCGGGTAAAAAGTCAGAAAATAAATAATTCATTAAAGGGGTTAAATAATCTCGAAAAATTAAAATAGATATTAAAGTAGTGAGATAATATATAAACTTAATTTTAGAAGGTTCGAATCGCAAAAATTAGAAAATAAGTAACCGAAAGCCAGTAGAGGACACCGTAAGAGCCCGACATCAAGTTTTTCAGAATACTAAGTTATTAGGCAGATATTGACTGTAATCTAGTTTCGCTTAAAATCTGATAAAAATTATCTAAAACGGACTTCGTTGGACTAGATAAATTACGGTTTACGTTAAACTTTATTACCTAAACTATACAATATATATTATTATTTACCAACCCTTACCCCCCTCCCTCCACCTATCCGTCCACTTTTCCCTCCTATTCTCTTGACAACTCACCTCCACTCATCCTCCATGCATACATCAACATCACCATACCTACAAACTAGACCTATGTGTTGTGTTAACCAAAACATCACACAACAACAACCTACTACTTACATCATCACACTACTCCCTCTTCTCTCTCTCCATATATATCGTATCCCACCACCACCACTTCACCATCATCTTCAAAAATTCATAAATCACACACACACACATCAAACCATGGAGAATTAATAAACATAGAAGATCAAGTAAGCTAGGAAGAAGCTTAGGAGGGGAAATCACCACATTCACAACACTTTCATCTTCATTTTAACAAAACCCAAGTAAGTTAGGATTGTGATTTATGATTACATAGATTGTATTGGGTTGGGAATGGGATTGAAGGATTGTTAATAATGGGTTTGGATATATATATGTGTGAACCATGTATATGTGTATGTGTGCATGTGTGTTCCGTGAGTATGTATGTGTGTATGAATGGAAATATTAAACCCATTTATACATACATGCATTCACCTTAAAAGATGATTTTTTTTATTTACAAGATTGATTAGAAATAATTTTGAGATCTAGGAAAAATCATGAATAATAAGATGTTTAGAAATTGAGATTAATAAGAGATTGATAAATTGCATGGGTGATTGTTAGTTGTTAGGATGAGATTTTGATTACTTGGAAAAGTTTGAATCATAAAATGGGTTATGGTTGATTTAAAGATTTCAAGAACTTGTTCATATTAATAATTTGGGATTCTTGATTTTATTTGAATATAATGGATAAATTAATGAGATTGGTAAGAATATGATGAAATGAAATAGGATGCATGTTAGATTGAACTACCAAAATTGTAAAATTAAAAGATGAAACTTGAAAATTGTTAAATTTGCTAGATTCTAAATAAGGAAACTTTCATAGTTAACTTGTAAAATTTTTTGATAAATGATCCCTTTGTATTATGAAACTTAGATTTAAATGTTTAAAATGGATGGTTTATGGATAGGATGCATGTTAGAAATTCATACAAACTTGAATTATGATCAAAACTTAAATACATGAATTGCTTGTTAGATGATTACTAGGAATGGAAACTTGGAAAAATGCATAATAAAGAGACTAAAACTTGAGTAGAATCATAAGATGCATGAAATTTGTTTAATTAAATAAACAAGTTTACTACTTAATAATACTTATAAATATTGTGATGAAAAAGGGTAACAAGAGTTGTAAGTTACTAAAATAAGAAACTTGGTAAAATGAACACTTAGGAATTTATGGAAAACATGAACTTGATGATTTGAATGATTTGTTAAAATCTGGAAATATAGGACAAATTATAGTTGGTAATGTGTATATTTAGTGCATAGGATGTTTGGTTAAAAATGGTTAACTGATGATGCAGTCCGAATGGGAACTCTGAAATATTCTGGAAAGAAAGCTGTCACCGCAGAACTCGAACGAAAGACAACTACCGTGAACCAGAAACTCGGAGAACTCAAACGGAAGTGGAATGGGAACTCAGGAGGGCAATTCAAGAGGAATCAAGGTGCAGGAAGGATGTTTGCTGCAAATGCAAGGGGATCCGGAGGAAGCTCACGACAGGGATCTTCTTGTAACAAGTGTGGAAGGATCCATGGTGGTGAATGCTGGAAGTGCAACCGATGCAACCGACTCGGCCATGTGGCTCGCGACTTTTACGCGAGGATCGCGACATCTATGGGAAGCCAAACACCCGGATGTTTCGAGTGTGGCGTTGTAGGACATTTCAAGAGAGAATGCCCTAAACTCAGAGGTCAAAACGCTAGGGGCAAAGCATTCGAGATGAACGCGAAGAAGGCCCGGAAGGACTCATCTGTAGTCACCGGTACGTTTCTCGTTAATAATCACTATTCGTATGTTCTATTCGATACCGGAGATGATCTAAGCTTTGTTTCTAACCAATTTGAACCCCTGCTTGGTATTAAACCCAGTAAGTTAGACACCAAATACTCAATTGAATTAGCTAACGGAAAATTAATTGAAACCAACAAAGTTGTTCGAAACTGTAATATCCTGTTAGAAAACCATAGGTTTCCAACAGATCTTCTACCCGTTGAACTAGGCAGTTTTGACATAGTAATAGGAATTGACTGATTATCCAAGAATAGAGCCGAAATCGTATGTTCTGAAAAGCTGGTTCGTTTACCAACCCCAACCGGTGAGTGTCTAACAATTTAAGGAGATCGAAGTGGCTCTGAGTTGAAGCTCTCTAGTATCATGAAAACCCGCAAAATGCTAAGGAAAGGATGTTCGGCTTTCCTCGTCAATGTGCTCGACACGAAGGCTAAGGAGCGAATGATCGATGATATTCCTGTAGTCCGTGATTTTCTAGAAGTTTTCCCAGAAGATTTACCTGGATTACCTCCTCCACGACAAGTTGAATTCAAAATCGATCTAGTTCAGGATGCCGCTCCCATAGCTCGATCCCCATATAGATTTGCACCGTCAGAAATGCAAGAACTATCCAATCAACTTCAAGAACTATTAGAGAAAGGATTCATAAGACCAAGCTTCTCACCCTGGGAGCACCCGTCTTATTTGTGAAAAAGAAAGATGGTTCCTTTCGAATGTGTATCGATTACCGAGAACTGAACAAGCTTACCATTAAAAATTGGTACCCACTACCAAGAATCGATGATTTGTTTGATCAATTACAAGGGTCCAATTACTACTCAAAAATCGATCTGCGATCTGGATATCGATCAGCTAAGAGTTGCAGAAGAGGATGTTCAAAAAACCGCCTTCCGAACCCGGTATAGCCACAACGAATTTTTAGTCATGCCATTTGGTCTAACAAATGCACCCGCAGTGTTTATGGACCTCATGAATAGAGTTTGTAAGCCATACTTGGACAAGTTCGTGATAGTATTCATCGACGACATACTCATTTATTCACGAACTAAGGAAGAACATGAACAACACCTGAAGTTAATCCTAGACTTGCTGAAGAAGGAGAAACTATATGCCAAATTCTCTAAGTGTGATTTCTGGCTTCGAGAAGTCCACTTCCTAGGGCATGTGATAAATAGGAACGATATTCATGTTGATCCTTCGAAAATTGAAGCAATTAAAAACTGGGAGACACCAAGGTCACCCACTGAAGTGCGACAATTTTTGGGACTAGCTAGATATTACCGTAGATTCATTGAGAATTTCTCCTCTTTAGCTCAACCTTTAACCCAACTGACCCAAAAAGATAAGAAATACGATTGGACAGAGAAGCAAGAGGAAGCTTTTCAATTACTCAAGCAGAAGTTGTGTAGTGCACCAATCCTATCCCTCCCAGAAGGAACCGATGGATTTATAGTCTACTGCGATGAGTCACGATTAGGTCTCAGATGTGTGCTAATGCAACGAGATAAAGTAATAGCTTACGCGTCACGGCAACTCAAAGTGCACGAGAAAAATTACATGACTCACGACTTGGATTAGGAGCCGTTGTCTTTGCCCTCAAGATTTGGAGGCATTACCTTTATGGTACTAAATGCACAATCTTCACAGATCACAAAAGTCTCCAGCATATATTTGATCAAAAGGATCTTAATATGAGACAACGAAGATGGATAGAGTTACTCAACGACTATGACTGCGATGTTCGCTACCACCCAGGAAAAGAAAATGTTGTAGCCGATGCCTTGAGTAGAAAAGAAAGAGAGAAACCACTTCGTGTACGTGCATTAGGATTAACGATTCAGACGAGTCTTACCACTCGATTCGGGATGCACAACAAAAGGCCTTGAAACCCCGAAACATTAAAGCTGAGAAGTTGGGAGGATTGGAATGCGAGTTCATAACCAAGACCGATGGTACGCAATACTTGATCGACCGAGTCTGGGTACCAAGATTCGGAAACTTGCGACAATTGGTGTTGGATAAAGCACATAGATCCAAGTACTTAATCCACCCAGGATCAACCAAGATGTACAAGGATCTTCAAGAATTCTATTGGTGGCCCAATATGAAAGGAGATATAGTTGTTTATGTCAGTAAGTGCCTGACATGTTCAAAGGTGAAAGCTGAACACCGGAGGCCACCTGGGTTACTACAACAACCCGAGATACCCCATTGGAAATGGGAAAACATTACAATGGATTTTGTAACCAAACTACCAACCACTCCTAGAAATCACGATTCTATTTGGGCAATTGTAGATCGGTTGACAAAGTCCGCCCATTTCATTCCCATGCGTGAGAAAGATAGTCTGGAGAAATTGACTAGACTATACCTGAAAGAAATCGTAGCCAAACACGGTGTACCGGTTTCAATCATCTCAGATAGTGACGGTCGTTTCATTTCTCGATTCTGGCAATCCTTGCAAGAATCCTTAGGTACCCGTTTAGACATGAGCACCGCCTATCACCCACAAACCGATGGTTAGAGTGAAAGGACCATCTAGACGTTAGAGGACATGTTGCGAGCTTGTGTCATTGATTTCAGCAAAAGTTGGGATACTCATTTGCCATTAGCTGAATTTTCCTATAATAACAGCTATCACTCTAGTATAAAAGCGGCTCCCTATGAAGCTTTGTACGGGAGAAAATGTCGATCCCCTCTTTGTTGGGCCGAAGTTGGAGAAAAGCAATTGTCAGGGCCCGAGATTGTCCAGGAAACCACAGACAGAGTCTCTCAAATTAGAGACAGATTAAAGGCGGCTGCAGACCGACAAAAGAGTTACGCAGATAACCGCAGAAGACCTTTAGAATTCCAAGAAGGAGATAGGGTGTTGTTAAAGGTCTCACCTTGGAAAGGAGTAGTTAGATTCAGGAAGAAAGGTAAACTAAGTCCTCGATACGTCGGACCCTTCAAGATCATTAAGCGAGTTGGCACGGCAGCATATCAACTCGAACTACCGTTAGAACTTAGCGGAATTCACGACGTGTTCCACGTTTCAAACCTGAAGAAATGTTTATCCGATGAATCATTAATTGTCCCCGTTGAAGATATCCGGGTAGACGATAAGCTCCGATTCGTTGAGGAACCCGTGGAGGTGATGGATTGGAAAATTTAAAAGCTAAGGAGAAACCGAATCAAGTTAGTAAAAGTCCGTTGGAATTCAAAGCTCGGCCCCGAATTCACCTGGGAACGTCAAGACCAGATGAAGCGAAAATACCCCCATCTATTTACTGTAGAATCAGAACCTAGTACCACTTCCTAAATTTAGGGACGAAATTTCTTAAAGGAAGGGAGAATTTAACATTTGACAAAAATTTTCGTTAATAAATCATGTTTAACAATAAAATTTCGTCATTATGAGAAAAATCTTCTTTATTAGTGATCTATATGTTTCAAAGTCAACAAAAAGTGCAAAAATCGCCACGTAACGAATCTGGCGTGGAATGACCCCAGGTAAAAAGTCAGAAAATAAATAATTCATTAAAGGGGTTAAATAATCTCGAAAAATTAAAATAGATTTTAAAGTAGTTGAGATAATATATAAACTTAATTTTAGAAGATTTGAATCGCAAAAATTAGAAAATAAGTAACTGAAAGCCAGTAGAGGACACCGTAAGAGTCCGACATCAAGTTTTTCAGAATACTAAGTTATTAGGCAGACATTGACTGTAATCTAGTTTCACTCAAAGTCTGATAAAAATTATCAAAAACGGACTTCGTTGGACTAGATAAATTACGCTTTACGTTAAACTTTATTACCTGACCTATACAATATATATTATTATTTACCAACCCTTACCCCCCCCATCCACCTATCCGTCCACTTTTCCCTCCTCTTCTCTTAACAACTCACCTCCACTCATCCTCCATGCATACATCAACATCACCATACCTACAAACTAGACCTATGTGTTGTGTTAACCAAAACATCACACAACAACAACCTACTACTTACATCATCACACAACTCCCTCTTCTCTCTCTCCATATATATCGTATCTCACCACCACCACTTCACCATCATCTTCAAAAATTCATAAATCACACACACACACACATCAAACCATGGAGAATTAATAATTATAGAAGATCAAGTAAGCTAGGAAGAAGCTTAGGAGGGAAAATCACCACATTCACAACACTTTCATCTTCATTTTAACAAAACCCAAGTAAGTAAGCATTGTGATTTATGATTACATAGATTGTCTTGGGTTGGAAATGGGATTGAAGGATTGTTAATAATGGGTTTGGATATATATGTGTGTGAACCGTGTATGTGTGCATGTGTGTGCCGTGAGTATGTATGTGTGTATGAATGGAAATATTAAACCCACTTATACATACATGCATTCACCTTAAAAGATGTTTTTTTTTTATTTACAGGATTGATTAGAAATAATTTTGAGATCTAGGAAAAATCATGAATAATAAGATATTTAGAAATTGAGACTAATAAGATATTGATAAATTGCATGGGTGATTGTTAGTTGTTAGGATGAGATTTTGATTACTTGGAAAAGTTTGAATCATAAAATGGGTTGTGGTTGATTTAAAGATTTCAAGAACTTGTTCAAATTAATAATTTGGGATTCTTGATTTTATTTGAATATAATGGATAAATTAATGAGATTGGTAAGAATATGATGAAATGAAATAGGATGCATGTAAGATTGAACTACCAAAATTCTAAAACTAAAAGATGAAACTTGAAAATTGTTAAATTTGCTAGATTCTAAATAAGGAAACTTTAATAGTTAACTTGTAAATTTTTTTGATAGATGATCCCTTTGTATTATGAAACTTAGATTTAAATGTTTAAAATGGATGGTTTATGGATAGGATGCATGTTAGAAATTCATACAAACTTGAATTATGATCAAAACTTAAATACATGAATTGCTTGTTAGATGATTACTAGGAATGGAAACTTGGAAAAATGCATAATAAAGAGACTAAAACTTGAGTAGAATCATAAGATGCATGAAATTTGTTTAATTAAATAAACAAATTTACTACTTAATAATACTTATAAATATTGTGATGAAAAAGGGTAACAAGAGTTGTAAGTTACTAAAATAAGAAACTTGGTAAAATGAACACTTAGGAATTTATGGAAAACATGAACTTGATGATTTAAATGATTTGTTAAAATATGGAAATGTAAGACAAATTATAGTTGGTAATGTGTATATTTAGTGCATAGGATGTTTGGTTAAAAATTGCTAAGTCTAGTTTACTTGTCGGTAATTTTAACGGTCGAAAAACCGAAATTTTAACATGAACCGACACCACGGTTAGGGACTGTTTTAGAACAGCCCCTAAAGTGGTATAAATCTCATATATAACATAAGTTGATATGTGAGAAAATGACAAACTAACTAGACTTGGTCCTAGACGGTTCGTGTCAGAAAAACCGACACAAAAACGTCAAAAGTTGCTAATATAAGAAAATATTAACAAAAATGAGAAATGGCATGTTTCTATAAAAAAAACTTATAAAACTTAACTAATATATATGTAACAAGTGTTCTCCAGGTCATTAAAATTAAATTTTATACGAAATGCCGATCGGTTCGTTTTTGAAACCGAAACCGACAAAATTGGTAAAACCGACGAAACCGACAAGAATTATTAAAAATAAATAAATTAATATTTTCTTAAACTTTCCAGCAACTAAAACTCTAATATTTAATATAATATTATCTTTATTTATTAATTAAATTATTTAAAAAATAATAATCGACGAAAAATCGAACCATACGTGTGTAAACTATTAGGACTCTATTTGCTTGCGTGCTTGTATGGACATTAGAGTAAGGATAATAAGTAAAAGAATTTTTATAAACTAAGGCTCAAACATTGTTTTTATTAACAAAACGTATACTAATATAGGACACACGTATTTTGGAGACAAGGACTTCAAACCGTGAGTTTCTCTATCGAACCCCCTCGTTTTTAAATGGAATTATTTTTAAATGTTTTTATAATTGTTTTGGGGGAAAAACATATTCTTTATTACATATTGATTTCATTGATATTTTTTAAAGGCATTTTATTTTACAAATTGTGTCAAACGCGGGATGAGTCTTGTTGGTTAGATAACTGTTAACCGAATTAGTAAGGGCACAGAAATATGGGTAGATCTATCGGGGTGACGCCTCCCACTTCTATCGCGTTGAGTTAGAAGTGGGCGTATTTTGAGTCTGGTATGTTTCAGGTTATCAACTATGATAGTCATACGTAATGTTGCATTCTTTGCTCGTCTACAACAACACAATTTGTTTAAGAAGTAAAATGCCTATTATTTTTGTGATGTAATGACAGTAGATTATTACACACGGGTGTGTGTTATAATGGCAATAAACCATTATTCACGGAATGTTTTTAATATCATTCGGGGTGTAGTGACGATTACACACGAAGTGATATTGGTATATAATGACAAAAGATCATTATATGGTTGTTGTTTTCGACATATATATATTTATATACGGACTATTTTATTATAAAGGGAAACTCACCAACACATTTTGTTGATTGATATTTTAATAAGCTTTTCAGGTAAGTGATGGCTTCGTGACAATGGAGGAAAAGAGGCGAGCGGTGTTTGAATATGGGAATAAACTGGGATGTGTAATAACCGTGTTTTTATGCATGTGTAAACTTATGCTTTTAAAAATAATAAAGTTTCTTTGAAAAGAAAAACTTTTTATTATTTTACTATACTTTATTTTGATTGGCAATCAGCGACTGTCACAACCCGAACGACTTGGTCAAAAGTCTTCCGCTGTTTAAATTAAGGTTTTCGGGGTGTGACAACTGTAGCAGATTCGTTCCCAGTTCGTGACTTTGATTCATCTTCTTGATTCGTTCTTAATTCGTCATTGATTCGTTATAATGATTCGTCAGTGATTCGTTACCAATTCGTTCTAACCCAATTCGTCACTGATTCGTTATAACTCATTAGTGATTCGTTATACTAGTTCGTCTGAGAACCTCCTTTGCTTCGTTAAGTTACTGTTTCTGATTCGTTAAACATATTTCACTCAGTTCATCAATGTTACTGTTCCTAGTTAGTTAACAGATTTTTCATTTTTAACCCTCAAATTTAGATCTTTGATAAATTTAAACATGGTAATTACCATGGCTGGTTTTTATGCATTGGCATCTCAAAACGTACTCATGCAGCAAATGTTACACCTCGACGCGGAAGTTGGATTTCATTCAAAATGTCCAAGACTGATGAAATTCAGTGATTTTGCCAAATGGGAACCACGTTTTTGTGCACATCTTGTTTCTATTCATCCTGATTGTTCCTATTGTCTTGATGAAGTTTATACTGTACCAATGGTTGGTGATGAAACTACTGGTTTTACTCCTAAAGCCTTTTCATAGTATTCATAAGAAGAGAAGAAGGCTTTAGATATTGAGACTAAAGCATACTCAACTCTTACTATGGCTTTACCTGATAATATATTCCATCAAGTTGGGAGTATCAAGATCGGTGCTTCATTATTTCAGCACGTTAGAATGAGAAGCATGGGAAACACCGAAGAAAGCAAGAAAGTGATGTTGAAGTTTCAATTTCGAAACTTTAACTTGTTGAAGGGAGAGACAGTAGAAGATATGACTACAAGGTTCAATCATCTTATCGATGAGATGCATAAGTTAAAAATGGAGCCTAGTGAATCTGATAAGATTGACACTGTGAAGAATGCTTTACCTGCTTCATATTCTACATTTCTTATGGTGTTAAAAGAAAATAATTATTTCAAAAACGAAGATTTGACTGCTTCAGAGTTTATGCAAAATACTGAAGCTAGAGAATATGATTTAAAGTGTTAAAAGTCATCAAAGGAAGTTCAAGATCCATCTTTCTATGGAGGAAGTATGCCTTTAAGCAGCACTAAAGTTCCGATCACTGCTTTTCTCACTCAAAATGAAAATGTGGGATCTTTAACTTGTAGTGATCCAAATGTATATTTTATGGAATCTGGGTACACTGGTCACACTAAGAAATCTGGTGGATCTTCTTTTACAAACAAATTCACTCCACAACCAAACGTGAACATAAAAGAAGCTGAACAGAACTCTCGTTTTTATGTGCTTTTATGACATCGTATGAGAATCTGGTGGGTAGTAAAATTGCAACGAGTGAATTAACCGATGAAGATTATGATCAAGTAGACCCTGATGATTTGGAAATTATGGATCTTAAGTGGAACACGACAATGATCGTTAGCAGAGTGAAGAAATTCATGCAAAGAACTGGTAAAGACTTACCAGCTTTGAACAAGAAAATTGGGTTCGATAAGATGAAAGTCAAGTGCTTTAACTGTCAAGAATTTGGTCATTTTGCGAAAGAGTGTGATAAACCGAAGAAATAAAATACTGGAAAACGAAATTATGAAAGAAGTCTGGTGAAAAAGGGCAATGATGCTGACAAACCTTCTGGTGGTAAACCTTCTGCTTCGGCATCACAAGCTTTGCTGTCTGCTAATGATGGAACTGATTGGTCTCAACGATTATTGTGCAACGATAATCAAGCAAACTTGGCTATGTTTTAGATGTATGAGAGCTTTCAAGATGCAAGTGGGAATGAGTTATCATTTGATAACGACACTGAATCGGACTCTGATGATTCATGTCAAATGCAGCCAACCACATTTGCTTGTATGGCCAAAATCGATGAGGTTAGTTCTCCTTCTTCTAACTCTATTAATTTGTCTGCAAATGTGTCTTGTGTTGATTTTGAGACTAATAAGCCTAAGTTAGAATCTTTGAAAGCACATAATGACATTTTGATAAAAGAAATCGCTTCACTTAAGGATACTTATAGACAATCATTAGAATCTCAAATGAGATCTAGGGAGAAAATTGACGCATTGTCTGTTAGAATCATGACCCCAAAGCTGAATTGTCAGTCAAAATGACAATTAATGATCAGAAATTTCAAAAAATGTTGAAACATTGATCTAAGATAACAGATCTTGAAAATGAAGTTCTTGAGTTGAAAAACAAATTTGGCAAATTTAGAAATTAATCATTTTTGTTAAATGAAATTATTGAAGTATCTAGTAAGCAAAAAGATTCAAACAAAGGTGTAGGTTTTGTTTAAGTACCACCACCATTTCATAATGATTACACTGCAAATCCTTTTGCTGGAAAAGAGGACACCATTGTTAATGAATCAGTTGTCGAGATAAAACCTAAAGTGGTAAAAAATGACAATTTGAATGCTCAGTCTTCATCTCAAAAACCTCATATTCAAAGTAACAAAGTCTTTGTTGAAAATGATGTTGAGAAAGTAATCATTGAGGATGTATTTGAACCTGATGTTATACACAAAAACCAGGACATTCCACGTTCAAATCACATTTTATGTGAACCTCATGAATTTGAGGAAGCTGTGTATGGTTCAAATATAACTCAAGTGAAAAAGGAGAAACCGGTTAAGGTTAAAGCAAAGAAATCAGAAAAACCAAAGAATTCTGATGAGGACTTGATGCGTTTTGTCAATCCTCCTGCTCCAAAATCTTCAACTGGTCGTGTGTTTAAGCTAAAAGGGATTAGCAAAGTTTTCACCGAGAAAGACATTCCACTTAATTTAATCAAGCCTGAATTGACTGAAAGTGTCTTTCAGAATGAAACTTCCAAGATTCAACATCTTGAACAAGAAGTTGTGAATTCTAAGACATCAAATGTTATAGATCCTTTAATATAAGCAAAACAATTGCTAAAATCTGCTAAAAAGGTTCGGTTTGTAAAATCCCATGGAACTGACACTTTGCAAAGTTTTTCAAATTGTTCAAATCTTGACTTCTACATGAAAAAAAATCTGTGACATCTGATGACTTAGACAAAGGTCCCATTGCTGGTGTGTTTCAGTCTTCTGTTACATAGGTTTCTGCTCCACCGCGCCGTGAACGTGTTGATATGAGAACTTGTTTTCTCTGTGGTGAACCAGGTCACGTAGTCAGAAACTGTGGATTAAAGAAGTCTCAAAATCTTCATCCATTTATCAAAGAACAATCCAAACCCGTTCCGGTGATAAAGGATATTTTGAAAAGACCATTGTCTCTTGATGATGAAACTCACATTATGTTTTCTGATGTGAATCCTCGCAAGGTGGTTCATGTTAATGAAAATTCAGTTAATGGAAAACCTAAATTTGTCCCAACTGAGCCTATTTGTAAAAATGTGAATACGAATGTCGTTCAAGCTGCCTATTTAAGACGAAAGTCTAAATGGCCTGTGACTTATTCATAAGTTGCTGAACAACATTTGAATTCTGCTAATTTTGATTCAACATGTGAAACTCAAAAGTTGCCCAAGACTGAGGCCTGTGCTGCCTTTTTGAACTTATCACTTTATGTTTGTGTGTAGGGTTCTTCCAAGACTGTGTCTGGTGAAAATTGGATCAAGGACAGTGGATGCTCTTGTTATATTACCGACAATATCAATCTTCTAACAAATGTCAAAAATATTCAAGGAGGGTATGTTGTGTTTGCGGGTAATTCGGGTGGTATGATAACACAAGAAGGTGATGTTTCAAATGGGCGTATCACGTATGAGAAGGTTAATTAGTGTGACAAAGTTGATCATAATTTGTTGAGTGTATCACAAATCTATGATAAAAAGTACACAATTGTATTTAATGACAAGGAGTGCATAATACTGAAACCAGGATACGTCATTCCTGAGTATATGGTAGTTTTGCCATCTCCTCTATCGAATGATATTTATGTGTTGAACATGAGTTCTAAGGTATCTACTTCTGTCCAGACGTGTTTTGTTTCCAAGGCAACTGATTTATGTGGCACAGAAGGATGAGTCATATTCATGTTCGAAAAATGAATTATTAAATGGCTAATGATTTGGTTGATGGTGTTTCCTGAAACATTTTAAGTTAACCGACCAATGTTTTGCTATTAAGAAGTCACACCCATCTAACTTAATGAATACCATCAACACTCCACTGGAACGACTTCATATGGATTTGTTTAGTCCTGGTGATTGGTAACTGTTTAGTTGTCACGGATGACTATTCAAGATAATCTTGGGTTTTATTTATGAGATCAAATTTAGATGATGTACCATTCAAGCAGTTTTTCCCGGTGATCCCTTTGAAACGTTGAGCGCTTTGAATGACACTTTCCATGCACCATCTGATATCTAACATCTTCATTTCTTCGCGATCAATCTGATCCTAATCCTCTTTAATCATGTTAATGTTCCCGATCCTTTCAGCTATTAAATATTCATATGACTCATGAACAGATCCTAGAAAAGTCATATGTTCTTTTGACGTTGGCAGCTGTCAGACTGTTGTTATTCTTGATGTTTACCGCAATGTTGGGTTGTAAGACATTTGGATTTTGACTTTGCGGTTGAGAGGTTTGACCATGTGTCTTCGCTCCAGAATAACCGCTAAAAATACGAGTTTATGGAGTTTGAGATCCACTTTGTTGTTTACCAACAAAACTAACTCCGTCAGTACAGTAAGCAGTTTGAATCTTCTGATTTTGAAGTACCACAAATCGAGAACTTTTGTAGTACAACCTAATGTCATGAGAAACAAATGTATTCTTCATCATCTACTTCTTTGTGAATTCTATTTCTTGTGCTTATAGATTCTCAATGAAATGAGCTAGAGTGAGTCGAGCATAAGCAACCGGATTATACTTTTGTGTGATAATAAAAGGTTTCCATTCTTGAGGCAAAGCATAAGCTAACTTGTCAATGTACTCAAATTCTTGTTTATCAAAGCCCAACCTCGTCATTTCAATCACCAAGTGACAGTATCTTTCAATTAATTGGGCAAACGATTCGCCTTCACCATGGTAAATTCAGCATGGTGTGGGGATCTCTGGAAATAGATCTATTGTTGGTTGTAATCCCTAACAAATGAATTGGCTCTATAATCACCCACTTCTTTATTCATACACTCTCTTTTGAAGTGACCCTTCTCCTTGAAACGAAAACACCGCACTTTCGACATTTCAAAATCCAATTTAGATGATGTACCATCCAAGCAGTTTTTCCTGGTGATCCCTTTGAAACGTTGAGTGCTACAAATGACACTTTCCATGCACCATCTAATATCTAACATCTTCATTTCTTCCCGAGCAATTTGATCATAATCCTCTTTAATCATGTTAATGTTCCTGATCCTTTCATCTATTAAACATTCATATGACTCTTGAACATATCCAAGAAAAGCCATATGTTCTTTTGTCATTGGCAGCTGTCAGACAGTTGTTATTTTTGATGTTTAGCGCAATGTTGAGTTGTAAGACATTAGTATTTTGACTTTGCGGTTGAGAGGTTTGATTAGGTGTCTTGGTTCCAGAATAACTGCTAGAAATATGAGGAGTTTGTGGTGTTTGAGATCCACTTTGTTGATTACCTATAAATGCAGCTCCCTCGGTACAAGTAGCAATCTGAATCTTCAAATTTTGAGGTATCACAAATTGAGAACTTTTGAAGGACAACCCAATGACTTAAGAAATAGATGTATTCTTCATATTCTACTTCTTTGTGAATTCTATTTCTTGTGCTTATAGCTTCTCAATGAAACGAGTTAGAGTGAGTCAAGCATAACCAACTGTATTAGACTGTTGTATCATGATAAAAGTAATTCTTCAAGCAAAGCATCGGCTAACTTGTCAATGTACTCAAATTTTTGTCTATCGAAGCCCAACCTCGTCATTTCAATAACCAAGTGACAGTATCTTTCAATCAATTGGGCAAACGATTCGCCTTCACCATGGTAAATTCAGCAAGGTGTGGGGATCTCTGGTAATAGATCTATTGTTGGTTGTAATCCCTAACAAACGATTGGCACTATAATCACCCAATTTTTTATTCGTACACTCTCTTTTGAAGTGACCTTTCTCCTTGCAATGAAAACACCGCACTTTCGACTATTCAAAATCCAATTAAATGATGTACCATCCAAACAGTTTTTCCCGGTGATCCCTTTGAAATGTTGAGCGCTTACAATGACACTTGCCATGCACCATCTGATATCTAACATCTTTGTTTCTTCCCGAGCAATATGATCATAATCCTCTTTAATCATGTTAATGTTCCCGATGCTTTCATATATTAAACATTCATATGACTCTTGAACATATCCTAGAAAAGCCATATGTTCTTTTGTTGTTGGCCGCTGTCAGAGAGTTGTAATTATTGATGTTTACCGCAATGTTGCGTTGTAAGACATCAGGATTTTGACTTTGCGTTTGAGAAGTTTGATCAGGTGTCTTGGTTCCAAAATAACTGCTAGAAATATGAGGAGTTTGTGGAGTTTGGGATCAACTTTGTTGATTACCCATAAAAGCAGCTCCCTCAGTACAAGTAGCAGTTTGAAATCTCAAATTTTGAGGTATCACAGATTGAAAACTTTTGAAGTACAACCCAATGTCTTAAGAAATAGATGTATTCTTCATCTTTTACTTCTTTGTGAGTTCTATTACTTGTGCTTATAGCTTCTCAATGAAATGAGTTAGAGTGAGTCGAGCATAACCAACCGTATTAGACTGTTCTATCATGATAAAAGTAATTCTTCAAGCAAAGCATCGGCTAATGTGACATTCGTCAATTTCGGGTTATCTTGTATTTGTTTTTTTTTATGTTGTAAACTGACCCGATTTATATCCCGAACATTTCAAATATATAAAATATTGGATTTCATGTTACTAAATGATTCCCACTTGTTCAATTTGAAATACCCCTTTTCGGATTCAAAAACGCCTTTAAAACGCTCAAATTACATCGAAAACGAACTTCCAGGACGCAAAACGAACCACGCAAGATGAGCTGACCAACCCAAACCCCCTAGCACGCCGCACCGCGCGGCCAGGGAGGCTAGGCTGGTCGCATAGCGGGGTCTCAAACCTGCAGTTTATGTTGTTTGTTGTTGTTTATGGTTTATATCCTTTTATCCAATCCGATTATTATCCATTAGACCTAATGTAAAACCCTTTTAATCTTATCCTATTCATACACTCCCTCATCCTTCATTAATCCCTGCTCACACTTCAATTTCTCTCTCAAATTCTTAAGATTTAAGGTTGTTTTCTTTGTTCTTGGCAGTTGTCAAACTAACCATAATACTTGATTTTAAACATCATTTTATTACCTATAACTTATGGCACAACATATATAAAATATACACCCCTTGTTACCTTTGGTGGTTACTTTTCCGGCCTCAGTCGGTTGAGTTTCGGGCCTCGTAAGGCAAGGCTATATGGAGGACTTCGTGTCCTTGATATATATATATATATATACTTATATAAATTGTTTATATATACTAACCATGACTAACTTCTGCTCATTTTAGTTTGTTTATCATATTTATGAAGTTCCATGGTTATGGGTTTGAAGAGTCTAGCCTCGGTTTAACCGTAATAACTCTAAACCTTAAACCGAACTTTGTTTACTAGTTTTGTTAAATAATAGTTTAAACATGATTTATGTTAGATGTAAGTTTCTAAAATCATTTTTATAAGTTCTAAGGTTATGGGTTTGTAGATTCTAACCTCTGTCTTAACCCGAAACTATATCCAAACCAAAAACCAAACTTTCGTTTAAAGACTTTATTGTTAACTTTTTGGTTGCAAAACTTAAGTTTCATCATTTATAAGTTATTATACAAGTTCTTTGATATTTGGGCATGTGGAAACCATCAATCAACTTATTGTGAGATGGAAACCGAACCAAAACGAACAAAACCGATTTTCACTCGCTTAAGACACACAAGTGAATTTTTAGCTATCAAGACTTGTATAAATATTTAAAAATACTTTATAAACTGATTTCAATTATTTTCTTAAGTACTTGGAAATGTTGGATCCAACTTGATCTCATAACAAAGTTTAGACTGACAAAACCGAACACTCCCTTAACGGACGTTGTTATATCTAAAACAATAGAACTACATACTTGGTTAAGTCTTATTAAATTTTATTGAGTTATCTCATAACATTCACCATTTTGGAAAGTTGACTTTGGGTTTGATCAATTATCAAGACCCGAACCAACAACCCGAAACACTCGTTAAAACCCGTTTTAGTATCTATATTATATTGTGACTTGCATTCTTGCATTTTTACCCACCTTATTACCTAACATAGGTTGAGTAAATATTAAGGGCTAGATACTTTCACCCAATTTTCGAGCAAACTTATATTTTAAAAAGACTAGTATTACAATTTATTGAATATTTACTTTAAACCTTAAACTTTAAATTGTTTGCATTTCTTATCATTTATTTTATTTAAAGACTTTCTTGACAACCATTGTAATTCCAGATTTCCTTTCATCTAGACTTCGGATTACTCGCCATTTTACCTATCAAGTTTATTACTTGAATGTGAGTACTTTTCATACCCCGTTTTCCATTTTTCGTTTTGTGGTGATATTGCTTACTTATTCAAACTAAATGTTTTATACTTGAGTCTTAAACCACAAACTTTATTGTATACTTTACTTAAATAAATGCTCGATTTGGTGTTCTATGCTAACATGCTTATATGCTAATTTGTTTACCGCTTTTGGTTGGTTGATTCATAAATCCGTGAACTATGTGGTATTCTCTTGTAGCACGGCGCCGTTAACGTATTCTTATTAACGATCTCATTCGTAAATCCGTGAACTATCTGGTATTCTCTTATAGCACGGTGTCGTTAATGTATTCTTATTAACGATCTCATGGAAATCCGAATCTATTTGGTGTTCTCTTATAGACGGTGTCGCTAATGTGTTCTATTTAGCGATCTCATTTATTCAAATTGTTGCTATTATTTAATGTTTTGTATATAAGTTGTGGACATTTCTTATTATATACATATTTGTTCAATATCTATGAAATTGCTCACCAACCTTTGTGTTGACAAACTTTATTTTATGCAATGTTACAGGTTTGACTTTTGTTGACTCAAGGACTTGACGAAATTCGTTATCAAGAATATTAGGATATTAGCAAAACGAACAATATATATATTTGTTTATTTGTATTCAAATTGTTTTGTATGAACAGGATGTGTTGTTTGTTGATTTTATTAAATAAAATGAGTTGATTAAATATTTTCGCTTTAATAACGTCTTGTGTATTTGGGCAATTCATTGCACCCGGCATGTTCCGCCGCCTTTGGTCGGGCTGTGACACATTGGTATCAAAGCCACAACACTATATGATAGGTGGTTAGACGTAACGACCTAGTATAGTCTATGCTTTAGGATCCTTATACATGTTGCCTATACGTGTTTACCCTACTTGATTGTTCATTACACTTATTTATTTATATACTCATTTATCTCATTAAATTGTAAATATACACAAACACTCGAAACATTCTAAGGTATCCTTACCTTACTTTTGTTTAATTTTATATATACACATACATGCACTTTCATAATAATCTAAGGTATCTTTACCTTACCGCAAAAACATTAGTTTTTTTTATTATGTTTTTTGGATCACGAGCTTAACTTGGATCCCGTTGTTTCAAATCTCCTTAAAGGTGGTCTCATATGAGATGACCACTTTAAGTAGTCGAATGCGAGCGTTCCGGTTGTCATCCTAATTTTCGGTGTTGAAACAATAGAACCACGGTGGTTCGTGAACTAGTGTTTCGACATGACGTTGTATTCCGACTATTATTTTTGTTACAATCGTTATTTGAGTCGAAAACATGAAAAAGACGCGGTGGTATGTGCACATGTTTAGACTCCAACATGGTATTTTTGTAAAAAGGTTTTTAATGTCGGAATATCAAGTCATGGTGGTTCATGCACGATTTTTTCGCCTTTAAATCTTAAGACATTAATTACAAGTTTCAAAGATATAAACAAATTTCCCTTTTTACTTTGTCGTATAAATTCTCATCACAAAATTCTCATTTATATAATTCTATTTCACCGTTATCATTCATTCTAATATGTTTTTATTTCACATGGTAAAGTTATTATACAAGTTTTCTCATTTTGATTCCATACCACGATTTCATTACAAAATCTCGTTTATTATCATCTCTTCAATACAAGCTAATATTATATATATATATATATATATATATATATTGAACTATACATAATGATTTGTAGTATGACATCTATTTTTATTAAGACTATTTACAAACAAAAAAAAAAATTATCATATGGATCTCATTTTTAAAAGGTTTTATGATAACTAATACATTAAATTTTCAAATAAATTCCCATTATATAGATTTTAAATTGTCTTTAAAGTTTTCATACAGGGTTTCATAAAAGTTTTATATTTTTTTATAACAATCCCTTTCATTTTGAAACTATCATTTCACAATATCGATAATTTAAATTTCTCACGACGTTGTAATTTCACTATATTATATAATACACATGGTAAAATTTTCATTACCCAAATCTATTCTCATAACAATTTCCATTATGCAATTTTTGATTCATTATAAATTTTCACCAATAAAATTTTGCATCATACGATCTTCTTATTTTTAAATTTCTTATGATACTTTCGCCTTGATTTTTCAAGAAATTCACAAACTTATAGCTTGTAATTTTCTTGAAATCCTCATGCAAAACTTTATAGAAATTCTATTTTATAGACAAAAATCGTTTATCTAGCTCGATTCACTAGGCCGGTCATTTTAACTTACCATGATATTTTTGTTACACGATATGAAATAACGAACTTGGTAAAAATTTTCATTACGCAAATTTTTATACTCAAAACAAACTTTCATCATTCATGTTAATACATCATAAAGAATTTCGACATTCAATTCACTTATTCTTTTCATATTTAACTTCCTCATAAGCAAGAAATTTTGTTTTGACCCTCATAAAAAAAATATTTTGCTTACTCATGACAATCGACTCTTATGTTTACAATAAACTTTAAAACACAAACTTTATTGTCTTAGTTTCTCATGATATTTCCCAAAACTCAATTTTAAGCATTTCAAGAACGATTTACGTTACGCGGGTTAGTTTATTTCAAATTTCCTCGTAAATTATTTTACAACTCAAGCCTATCTGACGTATCGTAACAACCCTCGTTTTAGTGGAAACTTTCTTTTTCTTTTGCAAAGAAATTGTTGTAATTTATAATCTTGGATCTCAAAATTTTATTTATAAAATGTATATTTATATATATATTAAGTTGTAATTTTATTATCAAGAGATTCATGAATGTTTTAATTATTAATTATAGATTATGATATTTTCAATTTAAAAATTGTTATTAGTCAAAATTTTCCCTAAACGCAACCACGAGCTTCCAAACACCTGCATTTCATCTCAGACTACCACCCTAAATCAAACCATCCTCCCATCTCAAATGTTTTCCCATGCAATCCAATCTTTCTCCGAGGTGAACGAAACCTAATCTACCAAAGTTATACCCTCACCCACTCGAACCCCAAGCAAATCCAAGATGTACAAAATCAACCAAACAAAAAGCCCTAAATACCGACACTTCTACGCCAAGAAAACTTATCAAACTCACTTTCCTGATACTTAGAAGGCACCGATAAACACACCCACGAATGCCTTGAACACATACAAACCAAAGTTTACCCAACTATGACTCAATCCCTCGACCTATGCTATGCCATATCGCAAACCATGTCGCCATACCGTTCCTAACCAACCCTAGAGTTTGAAACCAAAATAGCAAACCTCATCCAAATAGCCCAATCACTACGCACACAAGTCATCTAAGCTTAACCCACTCAAACGATCTAAACTCAACAAACCCCATCAATCCAACTCAAGAAAACCCAAATACGCAAGCCAACCGAAACACACTCACTCTTCACCAAATTTCCAAACCATTCACCATTCGAAGTCTAAAACCCCTCCATACACACGCAAGCTTCATTTTTTATCTTAAAATTTTTTTATGTATGTATATACAACTATGTTGGAACCCGTTGTATCAATCCAATAACAATAATAGATCTCAGATCTGTGAGTATATGATTAATAATAGATCTAGCTCATAATTAATTTAGATTAAGTGTTGTATATGTATATGTATTATCAGTATATGTATATCAGTAATTCGTATAATATTAGGGTGAAGATCGATAGAGAATTCGGACAGGGTTTCATTAATTAAACTCTCAAAACTTAAATTAAGCGTGAACAATGTTCACGTATTAATAGAAGACGAACCTAGTTCGTTAACATCCCCTAACGAACTAGAGTTCACTTCGTTACATACACTTAAATAACGAAACACCCCCTGATTCGTTAACATCCTCTAACGAATCATGAGGGAATAAGTTTAAGTCTTAGTTCGCTAACATCCCCTAGCGAACTAGACTTTACATTTAACGAATTAGACAATAATTAAACTAATTATTACATTAAATATAAAACAAAAACCATTAACGATAATTACATAGACTCAAGACGCAAAACCGTGCACTAACAGACACCCCCTCGTCTTGAGCTCTTTGTCTTTAAATTACTTGAAGCGCTTGGAGTGCCAGTCTCTGCAACTATGAATTCCATGCTCATGACATACACGAACAACTCGTTGGAATTGCAAAGCCAGGTCGTAGTCTTCATGGCGCTCGAACAAAATCTGCTTCCTGTGGAGCACGTCATTGTCTGTCTCTGATAAATTAACCAACCACATTGGGTCGATTATCTTGATGAGCTCAGTCTTCAGTCCTCTACAAAGAACAATGACGGCCTCGCCAGTACGATTGTCATAGTACCAGCGGTTGAACGATAAATACATATTTTGAGGCATCGTCTTCACAGGAACCTGCTTCATCGTCTTCGGCGGCTTCACTTTTAGGACAAGTTTCCTCCAGCCAGTCCTAGGATCAATCTTGTCAATACGTTTATGCCTAGGGACCTGAGGCTTGAAGAACTTCAAGCCATGATTAACCTCGAACAGTAAGTGTTGGTGAAACCACTCAGCTGTTCGGTAACCCCCACGATTGATAAATGGACGTCTCGCGAGGGTACGAACATCCCACCGTGGCAAAGTAAGAACATCTATTATCGTCTCGTAGTACTGGACCCCCTTCTCCCACTTAACTATACACACTTTAAGCTCAGAATCATAGAGACATGAGACAATATCACCATGTACCTTGGAAACAGTCTTGAAGGAGGTCACTTGGTTTTCTTTAACCCATGCAGCAGCAGTGTCTTTACGTTCTTGATCAACGTATCGATACGCACTGATGATTTTTGCCCACTTTCTGACGTTTGAACCATCTTGCAATATCATCATCAGTTATGACTTCAATTGACTGAACTGTCCGCTTACACTTCAACACCTTTTCCAATTCATCTTCTGTCGCTTTAACCGTTTGTTCATCAAATACCGGAGCACCTTGGTCAACATTAGTGTGTTTAAACAAGTCCGGATACTCCTCAGTAGTTACATCTTCCATCTCAACATCCTCATCTTCATAAATAAAGTCCTTATTCATCTGAATTGACGGATCATCCGATATACCTTCCTCATTCACCACCTCGACATCAGGCTCAATCTCTAAAGCAGTCAACTGATCGTCATTCAACCCACCCAAGAAATATAGAAATCTGCTCTCGTGTCAGAGACCTATCCACAAAATCACCAACCTCTATCTCATCTCTGTTCACCACACTCCTAACCATCCCCGATCCATCCACAAATATCACAGTGTTAGCTGCAATCATCTCAATAGGCTTAGCAGCAGTTGTATCCTGATATAAAATAATCTGTTTACCCGAGTCTTCACCGCCACTTGTACCAGCACCAGAAGATGAACCGTGCGATTGTTTAGGCTCACCTCTTGCACCAGACTCGTCAGGATCTTGGTCATCATCTTTGAGTTTCTTAAGGGCATCTTCTTTGCAAGTCAATTGCAAGATGAATTCTTCTTGTTCCTTCATTTTCACCCCCTGAGACTCAACAATCGCCCGCAGCGCTTTAGTCTCCTTCTGACAAAAAGAGATATAGCTCATCATCCGTCTTTGATTCTCCATGAGGCGTTCTTGATTTTGACGGTCAGCTGCCATTTGGTTTTCATAAAGGTGGAGAAGATTCAACAGCATCTCAATCTGACGGTTTGGTGGCAAGTTGTATAGTGATGGATGAATAGGTTGAATCGGTCCCTGAGGCCGAGTGATTCTCATAAACGAGACATCACTTGGAGGAGGTGGAGTAGGAGGACGAGGAGGAGGAGGAGGCCTCATTGAGGGTGTTGAAGGGACCGTAGATAATGTAGCAGGAGGCCTTGGAATCTCAGATAACGCCATTTGAGGGATTAAACCAAGTCTTTCATGTGACACCATCGTCGTTGTCAATGTAAGCATCGGAGTGCTAGTAGTTGGCGGCACTGCCGAGCGTTGAGGCGTTGATTGACGTGGTGGTGGAACACCGATAATTACCCCAGTCCCCGCTGAGACACGTCTTTTCTTTTTGCTGCTCTTGAAAGGCAACATCACCAGCTCCACCATCACCATCATTTCCATCATCATTGTTCCCATCATCATCGTTCCCACCTTCTCCCCCTTCACGCTCGAAATCCGAGTCGTCATGGATCCAGCGTTCATTAGGAGGACATTCATAATTCGAATTAGTTATATGGCCAATCATTCGTTTATCCCGAGGCTTCTCTTTACGATAAGTTAACATTCGATGCACCGTATCAGCTTTCATGTGTTCCATAGGAAGCACATCATTCAACTGAGTTGGATCAATGGCTAAATTGGGAATTAAGTCTTGAATAATCAGCTGTAGGAAGCGAGGATACATTAAGAACTTCTTGGACTGAACATTTTGCTGAACTTGTTCTTTCAAATGATCAAAGACTAGTTCTGAGAAGTTAAATGGCTTGTTCAGGATCAAAGCTACAAAAGCTGATTGCAAACTGAGTCTACATTCATCAAACCCACCACGACGACCACTCATACAATGAATGAGAACATGGAGAATATACTTGTATGTTGGGCATAAACCATTCTTGTTCAACATAGATTTATCAATATCTCCACCATAACGCACACGTGTAAACAAACCCTTGACCAGTTGCTTGTCGAATTCACTCAGGTTGTTATCATTATCATCAAACCGAAGCACACGCCGAATTACTTCAACATCAATTATAATGGGAGTTTAATTAATCGTTGCTCGAATATGATTTTCCATCTCCACAAACTCAGCAGTAGCCCAAAACTGCCTGATAACACTCATATACACTTTAGGTCGAGCAGTAATGGCATAATGTATCACTGGCCGTCTTAGAAAAGCCAACATATCTCCAAATGTAGCAATATCAGCAACATCTGAGTCAACATAAGCACATATGTTGTGCTTTTTGTTAGAAGGTAATAAAACGACAGCTTCTTGTTGTGCTTGAGGTGGTTGCCTTGTGGTGGTTGATCTAGTTGCCCTTGCCGGTGGATCTTGATTTACTTGATCAGCCATTTTAACTGTATAAATATGAACGAATATAAGGAATGTGAAGACGTAATATGCATTTAGCATCAATAGTTATTTATAAACGGTGTATTCAATTTATTTACGCGTTTAGACGGTTGAAATACTTTATTTAAGTTAAATGTTAATTTTAAAGTTAATTAAATAATTAAAAAGGAATGTCATTCGTTTAAATATCACTCTGATTCGTTACCATCCAGTAACGAATCAAACGATTCGCTATTCGGTAAATAAGTTAATGAAAGAGACACAGCGAATCAACTATACAAGGTTAACGAACTGAAGTCTAGTTCGTTACAGATTTGGCGAATCCAAATTTGATTCGTTAAGAAACTGATTCGCTTAGCTCGTTCGTGAATTTCCTTAACGAATTGGACACGAAGCAGTTCCAATTCGCTAAAGATAAAGAATGGTCAATAAATTAGACTTAATCTTTGACCCGCATAGTCAAAGTCAAAATTAAGATGAACACAGATAGTCAACAACACAAGCCCAGCTATAATTAGCTCATGCTTATCGTCGAACAATCAAAGTAGCAGGTCTATGTGACTCGGAATCGCAAAACTAAACTCACGAGGTTAAGATTAAGGCTTAACACCGTGCCCTAAATAAGAATGATTAGTCCATTAAACAGAGTCCAAACAGTCAAACATATACTCATTCAATCGACCCGGCAAACAATAATCAAACATTGATTAAAGTCTACCCAGGGTATCGGAATTGCATTCCGATCATATTGAATCATAAATAAGTTACATTAACACAATGTTTCATAAACAAATTAGGGTTTAAAAACTCGAAAAACCATTGAATCACAAAAATCCATAAATAGTCTATCAAAGCTCAGTCATTTTTGACAAAAATCACATCGCCGTGATCGTCTATACCTTAGAAACACAATGATATCCTTGAAATGTCAAAATTTGGAAGTCGAATTTCAGAGAAAAATTTGAAAACGATTACTTTAGGGTGAAGGAAGAAGACGAACAGTGAAGGACTGTTCGTGTTTCTTGTCTTATATAGCCTAACGCGCCACCCAAGATACTCTTTGTACGAATCAAGCGATTCGTTTGAATTATTAAAAATGAATTAGGTAATTCGCTATTACAGTTCGTTACCTTAGAGTAGCGAACAAGACATGACTCGTGTCTCGATTCGTTAAATATGTATAACGAAGAAGGGTTGATTCGTACAGAGTGCGGAAGCGAATTAGGTGAGCGAACTAGAAAACCAGTTCGCTAAAGAATCACCTAGTTCGTTATCCATAATTAACGAAGTAGATTTTTAACGAATTAAAACTTTATTTAATTTTAAATTAACTAATTAAATGAATTAAATAGTGAAAAAATCAAATTTTAACTTAAAAGCATTACCGAGAACCTTTTTATCTCGATAATTGAATACCTTAAAATACGTTTCACTTTTACGAAACATAACTTAAAAACATTAAATAATTTGTAAAGTAAGAAGAATAAAATATTTTTGGTATTTTGTAAAAAAAAATTAAAGAATGTATTTACAAAGAAGCATCCGAACATAAAAATTTGACAATCTTTTTGTGTTTTTCTATGATTTATCAAAAGTAGTACATATTTTTGTGTTTTTGTTGAGTTTGAGCAGAGAATCATATTGACCAAAATGCCCTTCCATCACAGTTTTATATTTCAGCGATATTACAACTGGCGTTAAGTCGGTCATTGATATTGTTGTCCACTTAAATCTTATAACAAACCTTCGAGCATTTATGTGATATGATTTATGGTTCAATTAGCGCACAGAATATCAGAAACTATCAGCCCCTAATCTCAGTTCAAGCTTAATTTGATTTTTGCCAAATCACCCCAATTTGACTTAAACCATTATAGTGTTGATCAAAAATTTTGATACCAATTGTGAAATTTTGAGCAATTCATCAAGTTTCCTTTACTATGAGTTAGTATGCATGAGTCCATCTGTCGGCTTACATACATTGTATCCCCTGGGGTCCGTTTCTTATTGGTATTGAGACGCACGCAATAGAGGAACAATTGTATGACTAACAGCGGATTTTGATCAAGTCAGTAATTTAGATTGTACGGAGTACAGCAGTGATCAAGTTTAATGACTTTGGGTTTGCTCTAGAAAGCGAGTGAAATAATCATGCTTATGAATACCCAGATGATTAAGCCGCATAAAGACTCACAGTGTCCAGAATCCTAACGCTTGTTATTTGCTTTATTATATTTTTGGATGAACAACAACTATAAGGCTTGAGTATGACCGGTTATTACATTTCTACCATCTTCACCGAGACTTTCGCTAGAGACTAACACCTCTTTCAATTTGGCTTTTCTTTAAGTTTATATCACTTACTTTACTCTATCAGCTTGTTTAAGACCTATCAATGCACCAATGGTTAAGCACTCAGTCTTTTAAGCTTATTTCTTTCTGGATTTGGGGTCAAATAATCAATGTACTGTCATTTTCTCTTTTTGCTTCAAAAACTCAAAATTTTGAGGAGCATAAAACAAAATAATTTTAATTGCCCCAGTTAATTTAAGTTTATAAATTAATGGCTATCCTATCCATCTACAAGTAGAGAACAGGACCAAAACATACAAGCACGCTTCACAAACTTAAATAACTGACTAAATTTTCAGCTAAAACTAAAGTAGAAAGCTTAACAAACGCCCCAAGTACTATCCATTTGTAAGGTAAATGGCTAACCCGAAGATTTACAAGAAATTATCAGGACCAAACATATACAAGTATGTGTCCTTCAAAATATAAGCAAATGACATAATTTTCAACGAGCATAAGCCAAAATCTTTTTGGTTTTTCTCTTTACAAACTAAAACACAATCTTTTTGTCTTTTCGGATTTTTCTTTACAAAACAAGAAAAAATTCACATTCTTTTTGACTTTTTCAGAATTTTTCTGTACAAACAGAAATCACAATCTTTTTGGTGTTTTCTAATTTTAACATGTTTTTGGGTTTTCAAATATTAGAATAAAACAAGTGAGGAAAACAAGAAAGAACACAATATTTTTGATTTTTCTATGTTTTCTAATGTTTTTGGGTTTTATCTATACAAACAAAAAGCACAATATTTTTGTATTTTCTAGAATTCACCCCCTAAAACCTAAAAACAGAAGAAAATTAAACTAGAACAATAAAACAAGTAATGATAATTATCCTAATTTTAGGATCTCAGCAAGGGTCTTCAATCCCTTTAAACCAAGCAAAAAGTTAAAACTTGTTTTATCAAACGCTTTGGTAAATAGATCGGCTTTTTGAAAATCAGTGTGCACTTTCTCAAGATTAATTAATTTCTTTTCATAACAATCCCGTATAAAATGATATCGAATTTTGATATGTTTTGTTTTAGAATGTTGTACGGGATTCTTGGTGATACTAATAGCAGCAGAGTTATCAATCAAGATGGGAGTAGTAAGAAACTTCAAACCGTAGTCGCGAAGATGTTGTTGTATCCACAAAACCTGGGAACAGCAACTCGAGGCTGCAACATACTCAGCTTCGGCGGTTGAAGTGGAGACCGTTGTCTGCTTCTTACACTGCCAGGAAACAAGCCGGCTTCCTAAGAATTGACATCCCACTGTAGTAGACTTGAAATTGATCTTGCATCCTCCATAATCTGAGTCTGAGTAAGCGGTAAGATCGAAAGTATCATCTTTGGGGTACCATAACCCAATGTCAGGATTTCCCCGTAGATATTGCAGAATACGCTTGACCGCTGCCAGGTGAGTCAGTCGGGGACTAGCTTGGTACCTGGCACATAAACAAACAGCAAACATTATGTCGGGTCGAGAAGCAGTTAAATACATTAAAGAACCAATCATGGCACGATAAAGGGTCGGATCAACGATATCCTCCAATTCATCCGGTGATAAATTGTGACCCACGGGAAGAGGAGTAGAAGGGATTTTTCCGGCAGTAATCTTGAATTGGCCCAAGACATCGTTCACATATTTTGTCTAATGAATGAAGATTCCCTTCGCAGACTGATGAACCTGCAACCCTAAAAAGAAATTCATCTCTCCCATCGAACTCATCTCGAACTTGGTTTGCATATATTTCTCGAACTCCTTACACAATGTATCATTTGTAGACCCAAAGATTATGTCATCAACATAGATCTATACAAGCAGAAGATTATCACCAATATTTTTATAAAATAAAGTGCAGTCAACAGTTCCACGTTTGAAGCCGTTATCCGTCGGATGGTCGGCGAGCGTGCCATACCAAGCTCTCGGGTCTTGATGTAGACCATATAATGCCTTGTTTAATCGGTAAACACGATCAGGATAATCAGGATCTTCAAAGCCTGGAGGCTGTAAAACAAACACTTCCTCGTGAAGTTCACCATTGAGAAAAGCACTCTTAACATCCATTTGATACACTTTGATATTCTTGTAAGCAGCATATTCCAGGAAGATTCGAATCGACTCTAATCTTGCAACTGGAGCATACACCTCAGTGTAATCAATACCCTCTTGCTGATGAAAACCTTGCACCACTAAACGTGCTTTATTTCTCACAATTACTCCACGATCATCTTTCTTACACTTATATACCCACTTAGTCGGAATTGCCTTCTTAACTCTAGCAGGTTTGTCAATAAGATCCCAAACACCTAAACGTGCAAATTGTTGTAATTCTTCTTGCATAGCTTCTACCCAAGAAGGATCTTGCAGAGCCACATGAGGAGTTGTAGGCTCAACTTGAGATAGAAAACAAGTAAATTTAGCAACAGTTGCAATTTAAGATGCGTGTAAGTCAGCATGAGCACATAGAGAATTATTGTCACTTGAAGAGGCAACTTGATGTCGTGTCTGAACCCCTACATTAAGGTCTCCAATAATGTGTTCTTGTGGATGGTAATTATGAATCCTGAGAGTAGGATTTTCAGAAACAACAACATTTTCAAATAAATTAGTGTAATGTTCACCCAATTCAGGAGATGAAACATCACTGTCAAGTGCAATAACTTGATCCACAACAGTATTATCATCAGATGAAGTAGATGCATTATCATCATGAACAGGAGATTCATTATCAGGTTCTTCAATTAGAGTAGCAATTGGAGCTTCAACAACATTTGAACTTGCGAACCTTGGAATTTCCAAATGTTCTTCAAAATAAGCACGAACTAAATCTTCATCTGGATGATCAGTTGATAGAGTGAATGAATTAAATAAGTCATCATAGTCAAACATCCAGTCGGGACCTTTCCCTTGTGGAGGAGTAGTGTACTTTTGACAATCAACATGGTACCACTCTTCAACACAACCAGATGTAAAATTGAAAACCCGTTTCTTAGGTGACGCATACCCCAAGAAATACCCTTCAATGGCTTTTACTTCAAACTTACCCACATCCTTTTTCAGCATAGTACAGGGACACCCAAAAGGTTCTAGGTACTTTAAGTTAGGCTTACGATTATTCAATAATTCATATCTGGTCTTCTTGAGTCGTTTAACAGTTAGAACACGATTGAGTGTATAACAAGCCGTATTCACCGCCTCATTCCAAAATTAGACAGGAAGCTTAGAATCAGCAAGCATAGTTCTTGCAGCTTCAATCAAGGTTCTATTCTTTCGTTCAGCAACGCCATTTTATTGAGGTACATATGGTGCACTATATTCACGGTGAATTCCCTTTTGAATACAAAAGAAATCCAATATAGTGTTTTTGAATTCAGTTCCATTATCACTCCTAATTCTCACCTTTTTCTTGTATAGTGATTCGATTTTAGTGATAAGGTTTTGTACCAAAACAGGCGTTTGATCTTTAGAACTCATAAATAACACCCATGAATATCTCGAATAATCATCAGTCACAACTAGGCAATACCAGTCTCCAGAAATACTCGCACGATTCACTGGACCGAACAAATCCATATGAAGTCGTTCAAGTGGAGTATCAATGGAATTCAACAATTTAGATGGGTGCGATTTCTTCTTCTGTTTGCCCTTCTTACAAGCAACACAGTGATCGGATAACTTAAAATTTTTCAACGACACCCCCTCTACCAAATCGTTTGCCATTAAATAATTCATCTTTCGAACATGTATGTGACCCATTCTTCGATGCCAAAGTACGGAGTCTTTCTCAGTTGCTTTCGAGACAAAACACGTTTCGATCGATGTAGATACTTTAGAATTCATATTCAAGACATAAATATCATTTGATCGAGGTGATCGCATGACAACCATGTCCTAGGGAATCACATAACCCGGTTTCAGAATCAGACACTCTTTATCTGTAAATACTGTAGTGTATTGCTTATCACAGATTTGTGATACACTCAATAAATTATGATCCACTTTATCACAATAGTTAACTTTCTCAAATGTAATCTTCCCATTCAAAACATCACCTTCCTGTGTAATCATACCCCCAGAATTCCCAGCAAACGCCACATAACCCCCTTGAATATTTCTCACGTTTGATAAGAGATTGAGATTTCCAGTAATATAACGAGAACATCCACTGTCCATGATCCAGTTTTCACCAGAAATGGTCTTGGATGAACCCTACACACAAAAGAAAATGATTAGTTCAAAAGGCAGCCCAGGCATCAGTCTTTGGCACCTTTTGGTTTTCTTGAGAAAAGTTAACCTTAGTTGCGTTCAATTGTTGTTCAACAACTTGAGAATAAGTTATAGGTTTCTTCGAATTTCGTCTTAGATACACAGCTTGAACCACATTTGAATTAACATTTTTGCATAATGGTTCAGTAGGAATAAACTTAGGTTTAACGGAACCATGAGTTTCATTCACATGAACAACTTTTCGAGGATGTATATTCGAAAACATAATATGAGTATCATCAGCACACGACACTGGTCGTTTCAGAATCTCCTTTACCACTGGAACCGGTTTGGAATGGTCCTTGATAAAAGGATGAAGATTCTGATAGTTCTTCTGGCCACAGTTTCTTACTACATGACCTTGTTGACCGCAAAGAAAACAACTTCGCATATCAACATGATGATGTTGAGAATTTATTGGAGCATGTGACACAGATGATGACTGATGACTCACATTTTTAGTCATGCTCTTAGCAAAATCATCAGATAACTCAGATTTATTTTTTCAAGTAAAAATCTAAATTAGAACAGTTCGAAAAACTTTTCAACGTATCTGTCCCAGTTGACTTCACAAAAGTAATTTTCTTAGCATGTTTTAAAACCTGTTTTGCTTTAATCAATGTGTCAGATGGAACTGATGTTTTCGCTTGAGCATATTGACGTTCGAGTTCACGAACTTTGGAGGTTTCATTGTAAAACACACTCTCAATTAGTTCAGGTTTAATGATACTTATTGGAATGTCTTTTTCAGTGAACATTGTGTCCATCCCCTTTAACTTAAACACACGAGCAGATGACGGCTTAAGTGCATTAGGATTTATAAAACGCAACAAATCCTCATTAGAAATTTTGGGTTTTTCTTGTTTCTTAGCCTTCACTGGTTTGACAAACACATCTTGTTTCATCGTAGTTGTATGCGAACCATACACAGCCTCCTCAAATTCATGAGGTTCACACAGTATATGATTAGAACTTGGAATGTTCTTGTTCTTGTGTATAATTTCAGGTTCAAACACATCCTCAATGATAACTTTGTCAACATTTTCAACAAAAACTTTGTTGCTTTGAACATGAGGTTTCTGAGAAACAGATTGGGTTTTAACAGTTTCAGACTTACTTGGTTTAGAATTTTCTGAAATCACAGGCTCTTTAAGAATAACATCTTCTTCAGTTGGAGCAAAATGATTAATTTTATAGTCATTGTGAAATGGTGGTGGAATTTCAACAAAACCTATACCCTTCTTTGAATCCTTTTGTTTTCCAGAAACTTCGATATTTTCATTCAACAGAAAAGATGAATTTCTAAATTTACCAATTTGTTCTTTAACTCAAGAACCTCATTTTCAAGCTCGGTTATCTTAGAATGGTGTTTCAAAATTTCTTGAAACTTTTGATCATTAATTGTCATTTTCACAGATAACTCAGCTTTAAGATCATGATTATTTATAGTTAAAGCCTCAATTTTCTCTCTTGAATTTATTTGAGAAGTCAAGGATTGCCTATAAGTATCTTTTAAGGACACAATCTCTATTAGCAAATTATCATTTTGTAGTTTTAATGAATCAATTTTAGATTTATTATAATCACAATCAACACATGACACCTTAGAAGTAGATTTACTAACCTCATTTTGCTTGGCCTTACAAGCAGATTTGGAAGAATCACTGATTTTCGCCATACAAGCAAAATTGATTGAAAGATCTTTACTTGACTCATCAGACTCAGATCCATAATCATTATCAAAAGACATCTCACTTCCACTATCCTCTTGAACATTTTCAGTAAGTCCAATCATTGCCAGATTTGCTTGAGTATCATTACACAGTAGTCGTTGTGACCAATCGTCTCCATTAGCTAACATTGCTTGTGACCCGGAACTTGATGGTTTCTTTTCAGTATCATTACCTCGTGGTGTTGAAGAGTTTGAATTTTGACCACGAGTACCAGTATACTCCTTTTTCGGTTTGTCACACTCTTTTGCAAAATGATCGAATTCTTGACAATTGTAACATTTCACTTTCAACTTGTCAAATCCCAACTTTTTGTTTAGAGCGGGAAGATCTTTTCCGGTTCTTTGCATGAATCTTTTCACCTTTCTAACAATCATTGCCATGTTCCACTTTAAATCCATGATTTCCAAGTCATCTGGATCAATCTGATCATAGTCTTCATCAGGTAAATCACTAGTGGCAATTTTGCTACTAACCAAATTTTCATACGAAGTCATGAAAGCAGATAGAAAAGCAAAGTTTTGTTCAACTTCTTTCATGTTGACATTTGAAGATGCTGAGTAGTGAGCTGTATTGGGTGAACTTCCCGAAACTCCAGTTGATCCAGAAATACCAGAAGATCCAGTACTTCCAGCTGTATAAAAACAGGCTCGTGGATCACTATACAATATAGTTGCATTCTCACTTGCAGCTTGAGTAAGAAAAGCAGTCAGTGGAGAGATGGTTGAACTAAGAGGCATACTACCACCATAGAAAGAAGGATCTTGACTTCTTTTGAAGATTTCTGACACTTAAGATCATATTCTCTGGCTTCAATCTTCTGTAAGAATTCAATTGCAGTCAAATTTTCATTTAAGAAATAATTGTTTTCCTTGAGAACCATTAAGAATGTAGAATAAGAACTTTGGAGTACACTCTTAATAGTATCAAATTATCCTTCTCAGAGACATCTAATTTCATCTTGTCCATCTCAGCAATCAAGTGATTGAATCTTGTTGTCATTTCTTCAACCGTCCCACCTTTCAATAAATTAAAGTTTCTGAATTGAAACTTAAGCATCACCTTTTTGCTTTCAGCCGTATTACCCATACTTCTCATTCGAATATGTTGAAACAAAGAAGAACATATTTTTATACTACCCACTTGGTGAAAGATATTCTCAGGCAAAGCCATGGTTAGAGTAGAATAAGCTTTTGTTTCTATTTCTAATGCTTTGTTTTCTTCAACAGAATACTGTGAGATAGCTTTTGGTGTAAAACCAATAGTCTCATCTCCAATCATAGGTACAGTATAGAATTCATCTAAGCAGTATGAACAACCAGGATGAACTGATCCTAAATGAGCACGAAACCAAGGTTCCCGCTTGGCAAAGTCACTGAACTTCATCAATCTTGGACATTTCGAATGTGAACCTATCTCGGTATCAAGTTGCAACATTTGTTGCATCAACATATTTTGAGACGCCAATGCATACATATCGGCCATCTTTGACAAGTTTTAAAAAAATTTCAAGGATGTAAGTGTAACGAATTAACAAGCGAATAAGATTAACGAATGGTAAATGTAACGAATTGAAAACAGTTGTAGCGAACTGTGAACAGTATCTAACGAATCAACACTTAACAAAGTTAAGATTGATCAGATGGAGAAACAGATGACGAATTAGATGACGAATTAGAGTATTGGTTAACGAATCAAAAAGTCAATGCATAGTCAACTTAACGAATTGACCAAGCGAATCACAAAGGATTAGTTTAGTGAATTAGAGGATAATCAGTAACGAATCACTAAGGAACTCTTAGCGAAATAAGATAACGAATTGACTACAGTTGATAGCGAATCAACTATAACGAATCAGGTTGTTACAACCGTTTGTAACAAACTCTGACACCTTATGCCACGTGGCAAAGGTTGTTATGACACAAATCCCGAAGTGGTCGCGTGTCACACGAATCTGTTTATCCAATTAACGAATCAGATGACACGAATTAACAACTAACACGAACTGGCTAGCGAATCACTTGAAATAGATAACGAATTAACAAACTTAATGAACGAATCAAAGGAAACAAGATAGCGAATCACCATAAGAATGATAACGAATCAAATTTATCTTTGAATCTTCAAATCTTCAACACAAAATTTGCATAAATCTGGAAATGATGAACATCAATCCAGAAACCCAGAAACATGAAATTTGTAATACCAACTCGATACTAAACCAAATCTCACAAGTTACCTACCAAAATACTCGTAACACAATCGCGAATCCAATACGCTAATCCTCGATACCAAACATCCACAATTACCAGTCCAATTGTACCAAAACAAGAACTCTGTTTTGGAATTAAACCAAAACCAATACTAATCCACTCAAAACCAATCCAAACTTCAATTCCAACTCATAAACCCTTATCAATACCTTAAACAACTCAAATCCAATCCAAATCGTTCATAATTCAATTCAATTCAACTAAAAATTGATCCAAATTCGCTTAAACAGAGTACTAACAATATCAAAAACTAATTAAGCACCAAATCAAGTGTAATTGAGCTACAACGCCTCTGATACCACTTGTTGGAACCCGTTGTATCAATCCAATAACAATAACAGATCTCAGATCTGTGAGTATATGATTAATAATAGATCTAGCTCATAATTACTTTAGATTAAGTGTTGTATATGTATATGTATTATCAGTATATGTATATCAGTAATTCGTATTATATTAGGGTGAAGATCGAGAGAGAATTCGGACAGAGTTTCGTTAATTAAACTCTCAAAACTTGAATTAAGCGTGAACAGTGTTCACGTATAAATAGAAGACGAACCTAGTTCGTTAACATCCCCTAACGAACTAGAGTTCACTTCGTTACATACACTTAAATAACGAAACACCCCCTGATTCATTAACATCCCATAACGAATCAGGAGGGAATAAGTTTAAGTCTTAGTTCGCTAAGATCCCCTAGCGAACTAGACTTTACATATAAGGAACTAGACAATAATTAAACTAATTATTACATTAAATATAAAACAAAAACCATTAACGATAATTACAAAGACTCAAGACGCAAAACCGTGCACTAACAAACTAGTGTATTTATAAAAACCTCATGTGTTCAAACAATCACTTTTAAATTATAAACTCTTTCAAAAATAATGATTTACGTATTATGCTCATATTTTATAAATCATCTTTGAAGAATATAATATTGTCATGACAGCAAAAATTCTATTATGAGGATTTGTTTTCAAAGGTTATTAAATGATTATATGCGTGTTTTCGAGATTATAAATATTGTCACCTAAGGTGGTAATCTTATAATGACTTTATAATTACGTGGTTTCGTTTTGAATGTTGAATTTGAGATTTTTTCAATAACAAATTACCATGTTCATCATCTTTCGAACATGTATGTGACCCATTCTTCGATGCCAAAGTACGGAGTCTTTCTCAGTTGCTTTCGAGACAAAACACGTTTCGATCGATGTAGATACTTTAGAATTCATATTCAAGACATAAATATCATTTGATCGAGGTGATCGCATGACAACCATGTCCTAGGGAATCACATAACCCGGTTTCAGAATCAGACACTCTTTATCTGTAAATACTGTAGTGTATTGCTTATCACAGATTTGTGATACACTCAATAAATTATGATCCACTTTATCACAATAGTTAACTTTCTCAAATGTAATCTTCCCATTCAAAACATCACCTTCCTGTGTAATCATACCCCCAGAATTCCCAGCAAACGCCACATAACCCCCTTGAATATTTCTCACGTTTGATAAGAGATTGAGATTTCCAGTAATATAACGAGAACATCCACTGTCCATGATCCAGTTTTCACCAGAAATGGTCTTGGATGAACCCTACACACAAAAGAAAATGATTAGTTCAAAAGGCAGCCCAGGCATCAGTCTTGGGCACCTTTTGGTTTTCTTGAGAAAAGTTAACCTTAGTTGCGTTCAATTGTTGTTCAACAACTTGAGAATAAGTTATAGGTTTCTTCGAATTTCGTCTTAGATACACAGCTTGAACCACATTTGAATTAACATTTTTGCATAATGGTTCAGTAGGAATAAACTTAGGTTTAACGGAACCATGAGTTTCATTCACATGAACAACTTTTCGAGGATGTATATTCGAAAACATAATATGAGTATCATCAGCACACGACACTGGTCGTTTCAGAATCTCCTTTACCACTGGAACCGGTTTGGAATGGTCCTTGATAAAAGGATGAAGATTCTGATAGTTCTTCTGGCCACAGTTTCTTACTACATGACCTTGTTGACCGCAAAGAAAACAACTTCGCATATCAACATGATGATGTTGAGAATTTATTGGAGCATGTGACACAGATGATGACTGATGACTCACATTTTTAGTCATGCTCTTAGCAAAATCATCAGATAACTCAGATTTATTTTTTCAAGTAAAAATCTAAATTAGAACAGTTCGAAAAACTTTTCAACGTATCTGTCCCAGTTGACTTCACAAAAGTAATTTTCTTAGCATGTTTTAAAACCTGTTTTGCTTTAATCAATGTGTCAGATGGAACTGATGTTTTCGCTTGAGCATATTGACGTTCGAGTTCACGAACTTTGGAGGTTTCATTGTAAAACACACTCTCAATTAGTTCAGGTTTAATGATACTTATTGGAATGTCTTTTTCAGTGAACATTGTGTCCATCCCCTTTAACTTAAACACACGAGCAGATGACGGCTTAAGTGCATTAGGATTTATAAAACGCAACAAATCCTCATTAGAAATTTTGGGTTTTTCTTGTTTCTTAGCCTTCACTGGTTTGACAAACACATCTTGTTTCATCGTAGTTGTATGCGAACCATACACAGCCTCCTCAAATTCATGAGGTTCACACAGTATATGATTAGAACTTGGAATGTTCTTGTTCTTGTGTATAATTTCAGGTTCAAACACATCCTCAATGATAACTTTGTCAACATTTTCAACAAAAACTTTGTTGCTTTGAACATGAGGTTTCTGAGAAACAGATTGGGTTTTAACAGTTTCAGACTTACTTGGTTTAGAATTTTCTGAAATCACAGGCTCTTTAAGAATAACATCTTCTTCAGTTGGAGCAAAATGATTAATTTTATAGTCATTGTGAAATGGTGGTGGAATTTCAACAAAACCTATACCCTTCTTTGAATCCTTTTGTTTTCCAGAAACTTCGATATTTTCATTCAACAGAAAAGATGAATTTCTAAATTTACCAATTTGTTCTTTAACTCAAGAACCTCATTTTCAAGCTCGGTTATCTTAGAATGGTGTTTCAAAATTTCTTGAAACTTTTGATCATTAATTGTCATTTTCACAGATAACTCAGCTTTAAGATCATGATTATTTATAGTTAAAGCCTCAATTTTCTCTCTTGAATTTATTTGAGAAGTCAAGGATTGCCTATAAGTATCTTTTAAGGACACAATCTCTATTAGCAAATTATCATTTTGTAGTTTTAATGAATCAATTTTAGATTTATTATAATCACAATCAACACATGACACCTTAGAAGTAGATTTACTAACCTCATTTTGCTTGGCCTTACAAGCAGATTTGGAAGAATCACTGATTTTCGCCATACAAGCAAAATTGATTGAAAGATCTTTACTTGACTCATCAGACTCAGATCCATAATCATTATCAAAAGACATCTCACTTCCACTATCCTCTTGAACATTTTCAGTAAGTCCAATCATTGCCAGATTTGCTTGAGTATCATTACACAGTAGTCGTTGTGACCAATCGTCTCCATTAGCTAACATTGCTTGTGACCCGGAACTTGATGGTTTCTTTTCAGTATCATTACCTCGTGGTGTTGAAGAGTTTGAATTTTGACCACGAGTACCAGTATACTCCTTTTTCGGTTTGTCACACTCTTTTGCAAAATGATCGAATTCTTGACAATTGTAACATTTCACTTTCAACTTGTCAAATCCCAACTTTTTGTTTAGAGCGGGAAGATCTTTTCCGGTTCTTTGCATGAATCTTTTCACCTTTCTAACAATCATTGCCATGTTCCACTTTAAATCCATGATTTCCAAGTCATCTGGATCAATCTGATCATAGTCTTCATCAGGTAAATCACTAGTGGCAATTTTGCTACTAACCAAATTTTCATACGAAGTCATGAAAGCAGATAGAAAAGCAAAGTTTTGTTCAACTTCTTTCATGTTGACATTTGAAGATGCTGAGTAGTGAGCTGTATTGGGTGAACTTCCCGAAACTCCAGTTGATCCAGAAATACCAGAAGATCCAGTACTTCCAGCTGTATAAAAACAGGCTCGTGGATCACTATACAATATAGTTGCATTCTCACTTGCAGCTTGAGTAAGAAAAGCAGTCAGTGGAGAGATGGTTGAACTAAGAGGCATACTACCACCATAGAAAGAAGGATCTTGACTTCTTTTGAAGATTTCTGACACTTAAGATCATATTCTCTGGCTTCAATCTTCTGTAAGAATTCAATTGCAGTCAAATTTTCATTTAAGAAATAATTGTTTTCCTTGAGAACCATTAAGAATGTAGAATAAGAACTTTGGAGTACACTCTTAATAGTATCAAATTATCCTTCTCAGAGACATCTAATTTCATCTTGTCCATCTCAGCAATCAAGTGATTGAATCTTGTTGTCATTTCTTCAACCGTCCCACCTTTCAATAAATTAAAGTTTCTGAATTGAAACTTAAGCATCACCTTTTTGCTTTCAGCCGTATTACCCATACTTCTCATTCGAATATGTTGAAACAAAGAAGAACATATTTTTATACTACCCACTTGGTGAAAGATATTCTCAGGCAAAGCCATGGTTAGAGTAGAATAAGCTTTTGTTTCTATTTCTAATGCTTTGTTTTCTTCAACAGAATACTGTGAGATAGCTTTTGGTGTAAAACCAATAGTCTCATCTCCAATCATAGGTACAGTATAGAATTCATCTAAGCAGTATGAACAACCAGGATGAACTGATCCTAAATGAGCACGAAACCAAGGTTCCCGCTTGGCAAAGTCACTGAACTTCATCAATCTTGGACATTTCGAATGTGAACCTATCTCGGTATCAAGTTGCAACATTTGTTGCATCAACATATTTTGAGACGCCAATGCATACATATCGGCCATCTTTGACAAGTTTTAAAAAAATTTCAAGGATGTAAGTGTAACGAATTAACAAGCGAATAAGATTAACGAATGGTAAATGTAACGAATTGAAAACAGTTGTAGCGAACTGTGAACAGTATCTAACGAATCAACACTTAACAAAGTTAAGATTGATCAGATGGAGAAACAGATGACGAATTAGATGACGAATTAGAGTATTGGTTAACGAATCAAAAAGTCAATGCATAGTCAACTTAACGAATTGACCAAGCGAATCACAAAGGATTAGTTTAGTGAATTAGAGGATAATCAGTAACGAATCACTAAGGAACTCTTAGCGAAATAAGATAACGAATTGACTACAGTTGATAGCGAATCAACTATAACGAATCAGGTTGTTACAACCGTTTGTAACAAACTCTGACACCTTATGCCACGTGGCAAAGGTTGTTATGACACAAATCCCGAAGTGGTCGCGTGTCACACGAATCTGTTTATCCAATTAACGAATCAGATGACACGAATTAACAACTAACACGAACTGGCTAGCGAATCACTTGAAATAGATAACGAATTAACAAACTTAATGAACGAATCAAAGGAAACAAGATAGCGAATCACCATAAGAATGATAACGAATCAAATTTATCTTTGAATCTTCAAATCTTCAACACAAAATTTGCATAAATCTGGAAATGATGAACATCAATCCAGAAACCCAGAAACATGAAATTTGTAATACCAACTCGATACTAAACCAAATCTCACAAGTTACCTACCAAAATACTCGTAACACAATCGCGAATCCAATACGCTAATCCTCGATACCAAACATCCACAATTACCAGTCCAATTGTACCAAAACAAGAACTCTGTTTTGGAATTAAACCAAAACCAATACTAATCCACTCAAAACCAATCCAAACTTCAATTCCAACTCATAAACCCTTATCAATACCTTAAACAACTCAAATCCAATCCAAATCGTTCATAATTCAATTCAATTCAACTAAAAATTGATCCAAATTCGCTTAAACAGAGTACTAACAATATCAAAAACTAATTAAGCACCAAATCAAGTGTAATTGAGCTACAACGCCTCTGATACCACTTGTTGGAACCCGTTGTATCAATCCAATAACAATAACAGATCTCAGATCTGTGAGTATATGATTAATAATAGATCTAGCTCATAATTACTTTAGATTAAGTGTTGTATATGTATATGTATTATCAGTATATGTATATCAGTAATTCGTATTATATTAGGGTGAAGATCGAGAGAGAATTCGGACAGAGTTTCGTTAATTAAACTCTCAAAACTTGAATTAAGCGTGAACAGTGTTCACGTATAAATAGAAGACGAACCTAGTTCGTTAACATCCCCTAACGAACTAGAGTTCACTTCGTTACATACACTTAAATAACGAAACACCCCCTGATTCATTAACATCCCATAACGAATCAGGAGGGAATAAGTTTAAGTCTTAGTTCGCTAAGATCCCCTAGCGAACTAGACTTTACATATAAGGAACTAGACAATAATTAAACTAATTATTACATTAAATATAAAACAAAAACCATTAACGATAATTACAAAGACTCAAGACGCAAAACCGTGCACTAACAAACTAGTGTATTTATAAAAACCTCATGTGTTCAAACAATCACTTTTAAATTATAAACTCTTTCAAAAATAATGATTTACGTATTATGCTCATATTTTATAAATCATCTTTGAAGAATATAATATTGTCATGACAGCAAAAATTCTATTATGAGGATTTGTTTTCAAAGGTTATTAAATGATTATATGCGTGTTTTCGAGATTATAAATATTGTCACCTAAGGTGGTAATCTTATAATGACTTTATAATTACGTGGTTTCGTTTTGAATGTTGAATTTGAGATTTTTTCAATAACAAATTACCATGTTCATCATTTTGCATAAACTCAATGATCATGGCTTCAAAAATATTTTGGGACACATTTCATAAATCCTTCATACATTAGATATCGTAGCATAAACCTTGTTCGATAACGATTTATGCGAATTATTACTTCTTATTATCGCAAGCATCATTTCTTTCATGATTTTATTTTAATCAAAACATCTTCATGTATGCAAAAATTCCTTTTAACAATTTAGCTTACAAGAATTACATTTGATAATGATTTAAACGTCTCTCTAGCTACGCGTTACCGCGATACTTTGCTATTATATACATTTTCTTGGTAACAATAAAACGGCTTCACTTGAGACTTCATTTTCGATTTTATTCTTATATTTTCAAAGGGTATACGATACGCTATTTACATATTTCGTCATTAATTCGAGTCTCATTGTTATTACGATTTTCTTTTCAATTGATGAGATGTTTCGATGGTAGTTTTATGCATATGAGATTTCATTTTGTGTTTTGATTATTCGTGACCGAATTCAAGTTATTCAATAAGAATTTGTGTAATACTTTCAAACCTCATTTTCGCTAAAAAATTCGTTTATATTTTTAAACGATATTTTTCATGACTATGTTGTTCATATTTGAGCATTTATGCTTTTCAAGTAAGACACGATTATATGCATTATTCTACATCATTCCATTTAATCTATCAACGACCTATGTGTGGCTATCCACAACTTTTGGCGCTATTGGGAACTATTACAATAATCATGATTATGTAAATGGTTTCACAATAAAGGCCGTATTCACATTTCATTGCAATTCATCGATGGTTTTGCCAAGTTAATCAAATTTATGTTCATGTTATGTTTGATACATGTATACGTCACCCCAAGGAACTCACCTCATCCTCTTGATATTTAGTCGTATTTCACGCGATCATATCTTCAAATATGTATAACCTCTAGTTTGTTCACGTGGGAAACTCGTCGTACGATGTTATTTGTTAATTGTATAGTTGTTTATCCCAACCTTATGTGTTCATTTATTGGTTTTCTCATTTTGTTTTCACTTATCGGATATCATTCACCGATTTTATTTAGTACCTCTATTTATAGACTTTGACAATTATCTTGATGACTTTTGACTTCAAATCTCATTTCATATTGTTTACCCAAAAAAATTATTTGTTAAATTTATTTGATTGTCGTTACCAATTTAAACCGAATTGTTATTTTCACCTTGGTTTATATCTTAAGATTTTTAGTTGTCTCAATTATTTATCCCATTTTTCTTTCTTATTTAAAAGTCAATCCCAGAATTTTCAACCGCTGGTATTGGTTTGCCAATATTGGTAAAATTTGACATATTTTATTTACGTATCTATTATTTAAAATAAATATGTCTCTTAAACACACAATGGAACGAACCATGTGAACCATATGACGATTTAAATAATTATGGGTGCACACTTAATTATTGAAATCCCAGTATGGAAGCCGTAGAAAGTGCGATTGTGTGTGATAACTCAGACCCGAGAATGATAGCAGAAAAATGGTCAAATTGCGAGTTATGAAGAGGGCATGGTGGATACGCCGCTGGTACATCCTATATATAAGTTCCTTTATTATGTTTCTCATTTGTGACGTGTTTTTCGAGTCATGCAGGGATTTGACGTTATTCTTTTCTTTAAAAAAAATTCTTCTTAAAATTGCTTTACAAAAAAACGACATTCGTTAGTAATTACCTCTTTACTTTAAGTTTATTTTAATTTCGGGATGAAATCCCAAAAAGTTGAGGATACTGTGACATTCGTCAATTTCGGCTTATCTTGTATTTGTTTTTTTTATGTTCTAAGCCGACCCGATTTATATCCCAAACATTTCAAATATATAAAATATTAGATTTATGTTACTAAATCATTCCCACTTGTTCAATTTGAAAAAACCCTTTTACGGATTTGAAAACGCCTTTAAAACGCTCAAATTACATTAAAACGAACTTCCGGGACGCAAAACGAACCATGCAAGACGAGCTGACCAACCCAAACCCCTTAGCACGCCGCGCCGCGCGGCCAAGGAGGCTAGGCTGGTTGCGTAGCGCGGCCTTAGACCTGCAGTTTATGTTGTTTATTGTTGTTTATGGTTTATATCCTTTTATCCAATCCGATTTTTACCCATTAGACCTAATGTAAAACCCTTTCAATCTTATCCTATTTATACACTCCCTCATCCTTCATTAATCCATGCTCACACTTCAATTTCTCTCTCAAATTCTTAAGATTTAAGGTTGTTTTCTTTGTTTTTGGCAACCATAATACTTGATTTTAAACATTATATTATTACTTATAACTTATGGCATAACATATATATAATAGACACCTCTTGTTACCTTTGGTGGTAACTTTTCCGGCCTCGGTCGGTTGAGTTTCGGGCCTCGTAAGGGAAGGCTACATGGAGGACTTCGTTTCATTGATATATATATATATATGTATACTTATATAACTTGTTTGTACATACTAACCATGACTAACTTCTGCTCATTTTAGTTTGTTTATCATATTTATGAAGTTCCATGGTTATGGGTTTGAAGAGTCTAGCCTCTGTTTAACTGTAAATAGCTCTATACCGTAAACCGAACTTTGTTTACTAGTTTTGTTAAATAATTGTTTAAACATGCTTTATGTTAGATTTAAGTTTCTAAAATCATTTTTATAAGTTCTATGGTTATGGGTTTGTAGATTCTAACCTCGGTCTTAACCCAAAACTAGATCCGAACCGAAAATCAAACTTTCGTTTAAAGACTTTATTGTTAACTTTTTGGTTGCAAAACTTAAGTTTCATCATTTATAAATTATTATACAAGTTCTTTGATATTTGAGCATGTGGAAACCATCCATGAACTTATTGTGAGATGGAAACCGAACCAAACCGAACAAAACCGATTTTCACTCGCTTAAGACACACAAGTGAATTTTTAGCTATCAAGACTTTATAAATCTTTAAAAATACTTTATAAAATGATTTCAATTATTTTCTTAAATACTTGGAAATTTTGGATCCAACTTGATCCCATAACAAAGTTTGGACTGACAAAACCGAACACTCGCTTAACGGACGTTGTTATATCTAAAACAATAGAACTACATACTTGGTTAAGTCTTATTAAATTTTATTGAGTTATCTCATAACATTCATCATTTTGGAAAGTTGACTTTGGGTTTGACCAATTATCAAGACCCGAACCAACAACCCGAAACACTCGTAAAAACCCGTTTTAGTATCTATATTATATAGGGACTTGCATTCTTGCATTTTTACCCACCTTATTAATTAACATAGGTTGAGTAAATATTAAGGGCTAGATACTTTAACCCGGTTTTGAGCAAACTTATATTTTAAAAAGACTATTATTACAATTTATTGAATATTTACATTTTTAAACCTAAAACTTTAAATTGTTTGCAGTTCTTATCATTTATTTTATTTAAAGACTTTCTTGACAACCATTATAATTCAAGACTTCATTTCATCTTGATTTTGCTCGTTAAACCTCATCCTTCCGATTACTCGTCATTTTACCGATCAATTTTATTACTTGAATATGAGTACTTTTCATACCCCATTTTCCATCTTTCGTTTTGGGGGTGATATTGAATACTTATTCAAATTAAATGTTTTATACTTGAGTCTTAAACCACAAACTTTATTGTATACTTTACTTAAATAAATGCTCGATTTGGTGTTCTATGCTTACATGCTTATATGCTAATGTGTTTACCGCTTTTGGTTGGTTCATTCATAAATTCGTGAACTATCTGGTATTCTCTTATAGCACGGTGTCGTTAATGTATTCTTATTAACGATCTCATTCGTAAATCCGTGAACTATCTGGTATTCTCTTATAGCACGGTGTCGTTAATGTATTCTTATTAACGATCTCATGGAAATCCAAATCTATTTATTATTCTCTTATAGACGGTGTCGCTAATGTGTGCTATTTAGCGATCTCATTTATTCAAATTGTTGCAATTATTTAATGTTTTGCATACAAGTTGTGGACATTTCTTATTATATACATATTTGTTTTAAAACTATGAAATTGCTCACCAACATTTTTGTTGACAAACTTTATTTTATGCAAAGTTATAGGTTTGGCTTTTGTTGACTCGAGGACTTGAGGAAAAACGTTATCAAGACTATTAGGATATTAGCAAAACGAACAATATATATTTGTTTACTTGTATTCATACTGTTTGTATGAACAGGATGTGTTGTTTGTTGATTTTATTAAATAAAATGATTTGATTAAATATTGTCGCTTTAATAGCGTCTTGTGTATTTGGACAATCCGTTGCACCCCGGCATGTTCCGCCGCCTTTGGTCGGGGTGTGACAGCTAACTTATCAATTTACTGAAATTCTTGTTTATCAAAGCCCAACCTTCTTCATTTCAATCACCAAGTGACAGTATCTTTCAATCAATTGGGCAAACGACCTGCCTTCACCATGGTAAATTCAGCAAGGTGTGGGGATCTCTGGTAATAGATCTATTGTTGGTTGTAATCCCTAACAAACGAATTGGCACTATAATCACCCAATATTTTATTCGTCCGCTCTCTTTTAAAGTGACCTTTCTCCTTGCAATGAAAACACCGCATTTTCGAATTTTCAAAATCCAATTCAGATGATGTACCATCCAAGCAGTTTTTCCCGGTGATCCCTATGAAACGTTGAGTGCGTCCAACGACACTTGCCATGCACCATCTGATATCTAACATCTTTTTCTTCCCGAGCAATTTGATCATAATCCTCTTTAATCATGTTAATGATCCTGATGCTTTCATCTATCAAACATCTTCGTTTCTTCCCGAGAAATTTGATCATAATCCTTTTCAATCATGTTAATTTTCTCGACGCTTTCATCTACTAAACATTCATATGACTTTTGAACAGATCCTAGAAAAGCCATATGTACTTTCATCGTTGGCAGCTCTCAGACAGTTGTTATTCTTGATGTTTACCGCAATGTTGCGTTGTAGGACATCAGGATTTTGACTTTGCGGTTGAGAGGTTTGATCAGGTGTCTTTGTTCCAGAATAACGGCTAGAATTATGAGGAGTTTGTGGAGTTTGAGATCCACTTTGTTGTTTACCCATAAAAGAAGCTCCCTCAGTACAAGAAGGAGTTTGAATCTTCGTATTTTAAGGTACCACAGATTGATAACTTTTGAAGTACAACCCAATATATTATGAAACATACGTATTCTTCATTTATTCTTCTTTCTGAATTCTATTTCTTGTGTTTCTAGCTTCACAACGAAACTAGTTAGAGTGAGTCAAGCATAACCAACCGGATTACAGTGTTGTATCATGATAAAAGTAATTCTTCAAGAGAAGCATCGGCTAACTTATCATTGTACTCAATTTATTATATATCAATGCCCAACCTCTTCATTTCGATCACCAAGTGACAGTATCTTTCAATCATTTGGGCAAACGATTCGCCTTCACCAGGGTAAATTCAGCATGGTGTGGGGATCTCTGGTAATAGATCTATTGTTGGTTGTAATCCCTTCCAAACGAATTGGCACTATAATCACCCACTTCTTTATTCGTACACTCTCTTTTGAAGTGACCCTTCACCTTGCAACGAAAATACTGCGCTTTCGACTTTTCAAAATCCAATATGGATGACGTACTATTCAAGTTGTTTTACCCGGCGATCTTTTTGAAACATCGAGCGCATAGAATGAAACTTTCCATGCACGATCTGATATATAACGTCTTCATTTCTTCAGGATAAATTTGATCATAATTCTCTTTAGTCATGTTAATGTTCCCGATCCTTCCAGCTAATAAATAGTCATATGATTCTAGAACATATCCTAGAACAGCCATATGTTCTTTTGACGTTGGCAGCTGTCAGACAGTTGTTATTCTTGAGGTTTACCGCAATGTTGCGTTGTAAGAAATCAAGATTTTGACTTCTCAGTTGAGAGGTTTGATCCAGTGTCTTGGTATCAGTATAACGGCTAAAAATATGAGGAGTTTAAGGAGTTTGAGATCCACTTTGTTGTTTACCCACAAAACTAGCTCTGTTAGTACAATAAGTAGTTTGAATCTTCGGATTTTGAGATACCACAGATTGAGAACTTTTGAAATACAACCCAATGTCTTGAGAAACAGATGTATTCTTCATCTTCTGCTTCTTTCTCAATTCTAATTCTTGTGCTAATAGCTTCTCTATGAAACGAGTTAGAGTGAGTGGAGAATAACCAACCGGATTCGACTGTTGTATCATGATAAAAGTAATTCTTCAAGAAAAGCATAAGCCAACTTGTCAATGTACTCAAATTCTTGTTTATCAATGCCCAACCTCGTCATTTCAATCACCATGTTACTGTTGTATCATGATAAAAGTAATTCTTCAAGCAAAGCATCAGCTAACTTGTCAATGTACTCAATTCTTGTTTATCAATGCCCAACCTCATCATTTCAATCACCAAGTTACTATTGTATCATGATAAAAGTAATTCTTCAAGCAAAGAATCAGCTAACTTGTCAATGTACTTAAATTCTTGTTTATCAATGCCCAACCTCGTCATTTCAATCACCAAGTTACTGTTGTATCATGATAAAAGTAATTCTTCAAGCAAAGCATCAGCTAACTTGTCAATGTACTCAAATTCTTGTTTATCAATGCCCAACCTCGTCATTTCAATCACCAAGCAACGGTATCTTTTAATCAATTGGGCAAACGATTCGCCTTCACCATGGTAAATTCAGCATGGTGTGGGGATCTCTGGTAATAGATCTATCGTTGGTTGTATCCCTTCCCAACGAATTAGCACTATAATCACCCACTTCTTTATTCGTACACTCTCTTTTGAAGTGACCCTTCTTCTCCTTGCATCGAAAACACCACACTTTCGACTTTTCAAAATCCAATTTTGATGATGTACCGTCCAAGTAGGTTTTCCCGGTGATCTATTTGAAACTTCGAGCGCTTCAATGGATACCCGTCATTCACCATCTAATATCTAACTTCTTCATTTCTTTAGGATCAGTCTGATCATAATCCTCTTTAGTCATATTAATGTTCCCGATCCTTTCAGTTATTAAACGTTCATATGATTCTAGAACAGATCCTAGAAGAGCCATATGTTCTTTTGACGTTGTGAACTTTCAGACCGTTGTTACTCTTGATGTTTATCGCAATGTTGCGCTGTAAGACATCAGGATTTTGACTTTACGGTTGAGAGGTTTGAACAAGTTTCTTGGTTCCAGAATAACTGCTAGAAATATGAGGAGTTTCTGGAGTTTGAGATCCACTTTGTTGTTTACCCATAAAAGCAGCTCCCTTAGTACAAGAAGCAGTTTTAATCTTCGGATTTCGAGGTACCACAAATTGAGAACTTTTGAAGTACAACCCAATATCATGAGAAACAAATGTATTCTTCATGTTTTGCTTCTTTCTCAATTCTAATTGTTGTGCTTATAGCTTCTCAATTAAACGAGTTAGAATGTTTGATGTACATAAAATTATACATCTTTTCAACATCAAATAATCTCTAAAAATTGCAATTTCTATCAAATAACATAGCACATAAGGCTACTTATCATAATAAAATGTAATTTCAGGTGAAACCAAGCCCCAAACGAAGAAACAAGCGAAAAGACAAAGAAAAATGGAAGAAAAAACAAGAAACACGCCCCCATGCCTCAAGAAACACGCCCCCATGCTTCTGAACACCAAAAAGGACAAAAATCTACAAGAAAAGACAAAAACTGGGAACAAAAGCAAGGGGCCATGCCCTTGACCACGGGGCCATGGTCATCTACAAGAAAAGACAAAAAGAATTTAGCACATGTCATAAAAATGCACGGAGGCGTGTCTACGTAAGCACGGGGTCGTGCTTCACACTCCAAATTGCCTACGTTGCACTCCTTTGGTGTGCCTTGAAGAGAGTTCTATCCGGTTTTCACTTATAAAAACACCCACTAAGACTCATATTGAAGATCTAGTGAAGAGTTTGAAGGCTTGGAGGTCATCATCATCATTAATCATCCACCATCATCATTAAGAAGGAAGATTCATCCACATTTGGTTAGATTGTTCTTGTTTAATCATGTGTTTGTTATTATCAGCCATTCTAATGTTCATAATAATGCTCATTATGAGCTAAACTCCATTTACCATCTAATATCTAAGAAGAAACTTTGTTTTACTTGATAATGATATAAAACATGTGGTTTAGTTTAATAAAGTACATGGTTATCTTACAATTATCTTTTGATGAGAAATGTTTCACCATCTTAAATCAACAATTCAAAGTTGGTGATTGTTAATTGTATTGGCAATCATTCATGATCGATTCATGTTCTTGAAAAATAGAAATACTTTGATAAATTATCGAAACATGGATCCTTATATTGTATTTAGAAATGATGAGATATAAGTTATGATCTATTTCTCTAAGTCTTGGTAATCCGAAAATGACATTGCTTAGGATATCATGCTAGTTAAAGAAATCATATGTTAATGGAATGTGTAATTATAACCTACTTAAATCAACCTAGGGGAGGTTGTGTGAGTTAACTAGAACCACCCAAAGTTGTTACAATTAATCGAAGTCAATCCTAATCTTTCTACTTTACGAACCTACTTGCCAACTTAAATTGACAGTCTCGAGGTAGCATGACATTAGGAAAGGGTCGACTTTAAAATGCGCATGTTACTCCTTTATGTCAAAGATGCTAACTTAAGGCTTAAGGAGCTATCTATCATATATTATTACGGAAAGTTTATCACATGTTTACATATCAATCATCAATGATAATATGGAGTGGATTCTTGATCTTAGATGGTAACCTTCATATAATTGAACTACTCATTTAGAATCTCTCGTCTTGTTCACCTACATATTATATATAAGTATTTATATTTTATAAAAAGTTCAAAAATTAACCCCAAAATAATTAAAACCTCCGATTAAAGTAAAAAAACGATTCAATATTAGAAAGATTTGTGTCCACGGATCAATACTTGGTTCTTACCAATACTATTCTACATATACGATAGGTACACTTGCCTATTTTGTGTGTGTTTAGTCTTTGTAGAAATCATTTTTATAAATTTAAAACACGATCCTTTGCAAAAGCAAATCATCCCATCCATCATATTTTACAAGCTACATGCAACACACATCAAGTTTTTGGAGCCATTGCCCGGGACACGGTACGTTTTTAAGAACGATACAAGTTTTAATTTAATCATTGTTTATAATTGTACAAATTTTTAACTTTCATTTTATTTTATTTTTATTAATTACTAATTATATAATTTGACGGGCAGCCTAATTTTAACCTTTAATTACCTAACATTTATTTTAGCTTAATTAATTTAGACCTCAGTTTAGTTTAAAATAGCTTAGCCTAACTCGTAGTTTAACTTCTACTAACCTTTAGTCTAACTTTTACTTTAGTTTTAATTTTGATTTAGTCCCATGTATGTTCTCTACTTTTGAGCCTAGGATTGTTTCTCCAATTTCTGAACCGGAACGACTCTTTTGTCGACGAGCACGTAAACGAACTACAGAAACCGCCGAAACAATCAAAGACGAGTCAATAGAAGCCACCACATCAGGAGAAAATCAAACCTAAGAAATGATGACGGCCCAGAACAATGAGCCGAATATGAGCCAGTATGCTAAGCCAACTCTCGAAGGCTACGGCAATAGAGTGGCTCTGATGTGCTAAAAGTAGTTAAATAATTATTAACTAAAATTATACTAATCTAGACACTAAGTAATACTCTAGACCGTTAAACTTAACTGAAACTACTAACCGACAAGTGAACCGATTCGACTATAGTACAGCTAAGTAAGTCTAGATATTGAACCTACGAGACTCTTTAAATTACGAAATTAGCAAACAAGACACGACTATTTATTAATAATATTTTAGGGGGAATTTAATACTAATAATTAAAACTCTAAATAATAATTAACTAATGATTACTTAACTATTAAACTAATAATAAAAAATTAAAATCCTAAACCTAATTAATATAATAATAATAAAACATAATCATTACTAATTAATTTAATAATAAAACCTTAACCTAATTACTTAAACTAATTAAACATTTAAAAACTTAGATTAACTTAGATAATGAAGATAACTACCTAGGCTAGAACCCCAAAGTTACGGTTATTAATTAAATGGAAAACTCACATTATGGAACTGGAATCATAAAATTGACCATTGACAGAAAACCCGAACAGGACCCTTGAACTTCAAGAAGACGCCTATGGATTTCTAACAAATTTTAACACTTACCAGTTTTATATTAAACTTCCTTACGGTTATTTAATCGCTTATGTCAAAGTATCTTTTATGACGAAAACCTACCTTACAGCGCGGAATTCAATGATAGCAAAGCAGACTCAATTAACTTAATAGACTAAGCTGACAATCAAACCTAGACGGACTCCTTATGAAGAAAACTAAATCTAGAAATCCCGACAGGCAAAGATCTATCAATAACCTATCACCTTTCAGCTTTTTAGAATAGCGCTCACTTTTATCTGTTTAATTGATTTTATTGTTTCTATGATTTTAATCGATATTAATCACAAACTAGTCAAGAACACAAAGTAAATGACCTAACAAAACCCTATCCTATGAAACAATCAACAAGGGCAATGTAAAATAATAAATTCAAGAAAACAAAACCAAGCAATCAAACGCATCAATTAAATCAAACTTAGCAATTTACTTAGAACATAAAATCCATAACGAAACAAAATCCAAACAAAAATCAAACATAAATGAGGTTCATCACGACCTAGGTAGTTTATGGAATTTAGCCTAGCATCACATAGTCTAAATCAAACAAAACAATTAAAACTGAAAACATGGTGAAAATCTAATAAACGAAATATTAAAGGCGATAAAACCCGTAATCTCTAAACGTGAACGTGTAAGGCTTCATCGGCTGTCCTCTTGCCTTCAAAATCACCAAGAAACTCGAAAATATGCTCCAAGAACTCTCAAATTCGGCTAGGGGCTTCACGTTATGTTTAGGTTTAAGTTAAACATGTTTAAATACCCAAAACAAGGCCCAACTTGAAGCAAAAACGAATTAAAAATCCACCAGCTCCTCCTAGTCGCCGCGCGACGGAATTTGGCCTCCCCAATCGCGCGGTGCGGCGTGCTCCACCAAGGGGGCCAGTCAGACCAGCCCGGTCTAACCAGTTCTCTGTTCTGGCTCTTTCCTGACGCGTTCCGGATCTCCGTTTAGGCTCTTTTTAGCTCGTTTTTCGTCTTTTTTGATCACGATTAACTCCCGGAACCTACGAAACATAAAAACGTTTGTAGTAAACAAATCTTGACTAAAAACGAACAAAAAAAATTAAAATATTAAATAAAATATACACGGGAAACATAAGCATTTAGCATTATTTCAAATATCACCACACTTGTTCTTTTTTCGTCCCTGAAAAAGTTTGATGTAGTTGGATCAGAATCGGAAAATTACAGTTTAACAAACATATAGGTTAATTTTTAAAGCTCAGAAACACGCAAAAACTGCAATCACCGATATTGTTGTCCACTCAAACCCATGCCTTAATCCATACCGGGACAAATATGATCCGACAATAATAGTACTCAGTGGTTTACAAAATTAAGACCCGCTTATTTTCAGCATTTACCGGACCAGACCACCCCAACTTAACTTAAACCTCAAAATTAGCATATTTAAAACTTTTGTTGCTCTTTTTTATTAATGAATAGTTAAGACGATCAATGGTGTTTTTTATACACCTAAGCTTAAGCATCAAAGTCTGCCAAGCAGCCATTAGATATGATTAAGGTTCAATTAATTAATAGCTAGTGTTCCCCACAACATGACATACCCCCGTTATCAAGCAATACACCGAACCATTACCATAGGTGAGTATGCAAAACTTCATCTGTAGGGCTTACATGTGGCATGTCCCTTGTGGTCCGTTTAATGGTAATGAGACGCGAGCAAGGGGACCCCACATGGCTAACAGCATGGATGATCAAGTCTGTAATGCATTTGTACTTTTGTACTTTTTGTGATCATGTTTAAAGACTTATGTGGCAGAAATCTGCGGGTTTGCTCTTTTTTAGCTTATATTTTAAATATTCACAACCCCATTTGGAATTGTGAATACCCAGATGAATAGTTAGCATACAGACCCATGGTCTCCGGGCCCGAGGCATCCCATCAATACAAGATTTGAGGTTATAAAACCATGCGCCAATGATGTGTAAAACACTAAAACTAGCAGTTTAAGATTTATATCACAGGCTACATGGCATACTCTAACGTTAAACCTACCCAAGCATCATATGATAACGTATTCAAATTTTTTTAAACTTTTTCAAACTTTTATAATATTTCCACTTTTTCATACCAAGAATTGAGGCTTGAGTATGGCTGTCTTTCATTACTTATTTTCTACGGACAAAACGCTTTACCCACAAGAGATTTCGGACCCATTTTATCAAATTGCCCTTTCATTTTCAAGGCTGAGCTTACCGACACATCCCATGTTAAGTGCGTTTTCTTTTATTTATCTCATATTATTAGTAGTTTGAAAAACCAATTTCCGACAAATATCATCATCTCCCACTTTCACGCAACAAAAATTAGACTCAAGGGACATTTTTAAGACATTTATTTAAAATTTTTTATTATTATTATTATTTTTTTATTTAAACATTACGAAAACGAAAACAAAACTAAAATTAGGTGAAACACTTGTGTCCCATCTCCACACTTAAATTTTGCATTGTCCTCAATGCGGGCACGGGAAACACGACTCGAAAAAATTAAAAGCAAAAGCTAAAATTATAAAAATAAAAAGCAAAAACCTAAAAAGATAAAAACAAAGACATAAAAATAAAAACATAAAAACATAAAAACAAAGTACAATGGAAAAGACTTAGCTGTTAATATGCGAGACTATCAGTGTGCCAGTCTATTTCCATGGGTGCTCTCCTCACCAACCGCTCAACATGAAATGGTAACTCATTCTCTCTTTCTGAACGGACACGGCCACTCCTCTCGACAAACCTAAGTAACATCAAACATAAAATCTAAAAAATAAAGGTTACTTATAAGTTTTAAATGTCCGCCAACTTCCAACCCGCCAACCCAACCAAATAGTCTATAATAATATCCGTACAGACCAAAAAAAAAAACAAAAACATCATAAAAAAATAAATAAAAACATCACAAAAGCATAAACTCCCATGCCAGCTCGTCAACTCAAACTCAATCCTCGTCTTCTTCCTCCTCCGACTCCTGTTCAAGAATTTGGTATGGCTCAGCATTATCAAATTCCGGATGACCCGGCCCATAAAAAGGTACTCCATGACCATACCCCGAACCACCAGGGGCACTCGACCCGCTCGGACCCGCAACGTCTGGCTTTCGAAGAGAAGCATGCAACCCAATCCTCAATGCATTCATCATATATCTCATGTGCTCATCTTGCCTTCTCTGGTTCGCCTCTATCATCTGTCTCCACTCGTCCCGCTGCTCCGTCACATACCCCTTGATCTGATCAAAAACGGACTCCATCCGGTCATATAAGGAATCCAAGTAATATCCTCGGGGCGAGTCTCTTTGACCAGGAACTGAGCACCCGGTCTCTCGGATCTGTGAAGCTGCCTCTGGTGACGTGTCGGTAAACCGGCTCTCACAGCCGCAGCAGCCGCAGTCCTCGACGGTGGATGAATATGTGGGCCCATCTTAATATCCTCCCATGCTAACGGGTCAGTCCCTTTCAAAATTCCCGCATTTCTCAAATCCTTAACTTCCAAAAACTCTCTTCCGGGTCCCAATCTCATATATTCCAGTTTAAATCTATCAAACACACCCAAATTTCTAGCAATACGTGTAATGTATGGGCCCATATCCAACTTTAACCTATTTTTGGTTCCACCACGCCTCGTCCGATGAAACGAACATGCTAAAAGACTCACGTAATTAATCGGAACCTGATCCACCATCGCCAACAATCAAAAGATATCCAACCAGTTTACTTTATTATCGCCCGAACCGTGACCAATCAATGTATTCACCAAAACCCGGTGAATAAACCGAAGCACGAGATCCCGAATATCCGAAGCCACATTCGATCCTGAAAACGAACAAATAGAAATTTTATTCCAAAAAGCAGCCAACTCGTCCTGACCGAAACTCACCTCTTGTTTAGTCGTAAACGCACCCCGAATACTTGTCAGAAAACCCGGCTCTCTCACCTCCTCATCCGTATAAAAACCGCTTACTACCGCAAATTGTGCGATAGTCATATTATACAATCTCCTACCCAATGAAAACGACACCGCATTTGTCTGAGCAAAATTAACATCTTTGTATTGAAACGTGCTCAAAAACTCTAACGTCAGCTCGTGATACTGCGGTTCATTTAAACATAACATGGCCATAAATTTCGGGCCCAATAACTCTTCAATACGCCTCCTTCGACCAACCGAATCCACTAAATCCCAAGCTATAGTCTTGAAAGTGAGAAGATCCGAATTTATTAACTTGTATACTTGACCATATTCATGTGAATCTACCCCGAACTTAAGCAATGAACTTTTCATAAGATTTGGAGCTCTTTTATGCACAATCGGTCTGGGTTGGTACTCAATCACCCGTGCCCTCGACTCCATGAAGATAACCGGTTCTGGCTCGCCTCGCGGTCGCGCGGCTCGTCCTTGTTTTCGATTTTCTGCTTCTTTTGACATCTTGTAGAAGTGTAAAACCCGGATAAACTTGCAAAAAGTTAAGAACTAAAGTGTGTGCAAGTGAGAGATTTAGTGAAGATTTAATGAAAATTGATGGTGGGTTATGATACTAGGGTGATAGGAAAGTGATTAGGAGTTTAATTTGGTGAGTAATGGTGAAACAATGGTTGATTATGGTGGGTATAATGAAGGAATCGTGGCTAGGGTTGATGAGGAAGAAAGGGGATTTGAAAAAAAAATGATAAAATATGGTATAATGTGGTGTACATGTGAAAAAAAATTCTGATATGGGTCCAATGGGGGTGCCGCGCCAGGCGGAGCCCTAGGTTCCTTTCCGTCATGCCACGCCGCATGCGTGGCCAGATGTTTTTCGTCTTCGCGCTGCGCGGAGGGAAAGGAAGACCCCGTCGCGCGCGCGACGGGGTGTTTTAACATAAATTTTTGACGTTTTTGTCCCTCTTTTTGCCTTAGAAATTTTTTAGAACATTACCAACTCCCTTTTTATGCCCATTTTATGTTATTTTTACGTGCAAAACTTACCTGACATCCTTTGAATCCTCGTAAAACCTCTCGTTATGTTGGTGATGATTCCTTGAAAAAACTCGACGACACAACGAAACTACAAAAACTAAAGTTAGTGACTCAAAGAAAACAAAAATAAGTTAAAGAAATCATACAAACTCTACACTTGAGTTTTCACTCAAGAACCCCGTTGATGAATTAGTTCGATGGATCGAGGGGAGTTTCCTCCACCTCATTTGAATCCTCTGGCCCTCCAAGATAATGCTTAAGACAATGGCCGTTTACTTTCCACGAGGAATCATTGTCCGGATTCTCTAACTCCACCGCTCCATACGGAAATACTTCCTTCACCAAATACGGTCTCGTCCACTTGGATCTCAGCTTACCTGCAAATAACTTCAAAATAGAATTATAAAACAATATTTTATCACCTTTCTTGAAGTCTTTGCCTCCCTTTAAACATCGATCGTACAACACTTTCGTCTTTTCCTTGATATCCAACGATCGAGAATACACCACATCACGAAGCTCCTCTAACTCATGAATTTGAAAATACCTCTTTCTAGCGGCCTCAGTAAGATCAAAATTTACCGTCTTGAATGCCCACAACGCTCGATGCTCCAACTCGACGGGAAAATGACATGCTTTACCGTAAACTAACATAAATGGTGTAGTACCCAACGGTGTCTTGTACACGGTTTTCAATGCCCATAGCGCGTCATCCAACTTCTCCGACCAATCTTTCCAACTTATTCCCACTGTCTTCTCCAAAATTCTCTTCACCCCTCTATTAGCATTCTCGACTTGACCATTCGTTTGACGATGGTAAGCGGTAGAGGTGCGATGAGTGACTCCATAACGAGCTAATGCTTTCTCGATGACGGAATTACAAAAATGAGTACCTCGATCACTAATAATCGCCCTTGGAGTTCCGAACCGAGTGAACAACTTCTTTAAAAACTTCACAACAACTCTAGCATCATTTGTGGCAAATTCTTGGGCTTCAACCCACTTTGAAACGTAATCAATTGCCACTAAAATATACTTGTGACCACTGGAAACTGGAAACGGTCCAATAAAATTGATGCCCCAGACATCAAAAGTTTCAAGAGTTTGTATGGGGTTTTGAGGCATCTCGTTCTTCGATGAAATATTTCTGGTGTGTTGACAAGCGTCACAAGTCTTAACAAATTCCACCGCATATTTTACAACCGACGGCCAATAAAAACCACTATCAAATACCTTTTGAGCCATGGCATGTGCTCCATGATGACCTCCCGTTAAACCTTCATGAACATGCTTTAGAATATTTAACCCTTCTTCTTTCAACACACATCTTCTAAGAATCCGGTCACCACCAATCTTGAAAAGAAAAGGATCGTCCCAAACATACCGAATAATGTCCCGGAAAAACTTCTTCTGTTGTTGAGTAGTCATCCCTTTCAACACAAGGCCCGTAGATAAATAGTTTGCAAAATCGATGAACCATGGCAAACCTTGCTTTTCGGCCGTAACAAAATCAATTGACTCATGCGGGAATCTATCACCAATTTCTTCCTCATGAATCTCTTCTCTCTTTGGATCTTCTAAACGGGAAAGAAGATCCGCTACAACATTCTCCGCCCCCTTCTTGTCTTTAATCTCTATATCAAACTCGGAAAGTAAAAGAATCCACCCTATGAGACGGGGCTTCGCGTCTTTCTTGTGAAAGAGAAAACGCAAAGCTGCATGATCGGTAAAAACGGTAGTCTTAGAAAGTACGAGATAAGACCGGAACTTGTCAAATGAAAACACAGTGGCTAGAAGTTCCTTTTCGGTGGTGGTGTAGTTCTCTTGGGCATCATTCAAAGTCTTGCTTGCATAATAAATAGGGTGAAAATGTTTCTCACGCCTTTGCCCCAAAACCGCTCCAACCGCATAATCGCTCGCATCACACATGAGCTCAAAAGGTAAATTCCAATCCGGTGACACGAGAATAGGAGCACTTACGAGTTTATCTTTCAGAAACTTGAACGCCTTCAAACACTCTTCATCAAACACAAAAGGGACATCTTTCTCCAATAATCGGGTCATCGGGCGGGTAATCTTTGAAAAGTCTTTAATAAACCGCCAGTAGAAACCCGCATGACTGAGAAAAATTCTTATAGCTTTGACATTTGTCAGTGGAGGAAGCCTACTAATCGTGTCAATCTTTGCCTGATCCACCCCTATACCATCTCTTGAAATTTTATGACCCAAAACTATCCCTTCCATCAACAAAAAATGACACTTTTCCCAATTCAATATCAACTTCGTCTCGATGCACCTCTTCAACATCCTCTCAATATTACCCAAACAATGATCGTAAGAATTACCGTACATCGAAAAATCATCCATAAAAACCTCCATGGACGTCTCTATCATATCCTGAAAAATTTCCACCATACAACTCTGAAAGGTAGCCGGAGCATTACACAACCCAAACGGCATGCGACGATAGGCATATGTACCATATGGACACATAAAAGTCGTCTTCTCTTGGTATTCCAGTGCGATTGGAATCTGAAAATAACCTGAAAAACCATCAAGAAAACAATAAAATTGCTGACCTGCGAGACGCTCCAACATTTGATCAATAAACGGCAACGGGAAGTTGTCTTTGCAAGTAGCATCATTCAACCTCCGGTAATCAATACAAACCCTCCAACCGGTAACCGTACGCGAAGGGATAAGTTCATTCTTTTTGTTCATAACAACCGCCATCCCCCCTTTATTTGGAACAACTTGAGTCGGACTTACCCATGGAGAATCTGAAATCTGATAAATCACCCTGGCATCCAACAACTTAAGCACCTCTTTCTTGACAACTTCTTGCATATTTGGATTCAAACGCCATTGGGGTTGAACCACAGGTTTATACTCATCTTCCATCAAAATCCGGTGGGTACAATAAGTGGGGCTAATACCTTGAATATCTGAAAGTCTCCATGCAAACTCCCCTTTATTCATCTTCAATACTTTTATTAACTTCGACTTCTCTTCCTCACTTAATTTAGACGAAACAATAACGGGCAAATCAGAGCCCTCTTCTAGATACGCGTAATCTAAATGTGACGGAAGAACTTTTAACTCCAACGGAGCGGGTTTTTCCGCCTCTTTTTCACAAATAATCCCACTAACCTCCATGATCTTCGCCAAACAAGAAACGTTATCTACCACTTCTTCTTCACCATCCTTCATAATTTCCGTCAACTCTTCACCCACATCCATCCCAACCAAATCGGTTCCACAAATATAATCAAGACACTTATCAAAATTCCCTCGTGTACTTTTTATTCTTGAGACGAGCGGGATAAGGAACATGGGCAATATTAATTTCGGGTGGTGGCCGGAATTCAACTGGCTTTTTCTCAACTTGCAGCTCAATAATTGGTGTTTTAACTTGTGACTTACCCGGAGCCTCCATCTAAATTTCTTCATCTACGACTTCCTCTTCTTCAACTCCAACCCTTTCTTTAACAACCTCGGGACCCAAAACCCTTCCGTTACGAGTAGTAATTGCTTTCAGTTGAGTGGCCGGATTCGTCTGAGTAGAACCCGAAAACTGTCCTTGAGGCCTTTCATCGAGACGATGAGCAATATCCCCAACCGACCTTTGAAGGTTAAGTAAAGAGAATTGTTGATTTTTGAGGAGCAAATCGTGTTCGGCAAACTAATTCAGTGTAATTTGATCCCTCTCCAAGATTTGCTTCATCTTATCTTCTAGAGTCCAATTCCTCCACTAGAATCCTGCACATTATTTTGAACATTAGTACCATTGTTATTATTATTATTGTACTAACCTTGTCCTTTATTGAAAGAATTTTGATAGCCGGATGGTGCGCCTGACGGACGCTAGTTGGAGTTATTCTGATTTGGTTTCTTTTAGGTGTTCCAATTCTGATTGTTGTTGAAGTTGTTGTTGGGAAACCTATTCTGACCACCAACAAAGTTGACCTACTGATTCATCACCGGGCACTCCAAAGTGCCATGTCCACCTCTACAAAACTCACATTTTTCCACCTTAGTCTTAAGTTCCTTCACCTCTCAAGTTAATGATTCCAAAGTAGAAGCCACAGTAATATCCAAATTAACCTGGTGTATACCTCGAGAAGATGAGGATGTATTGCTAACGGGAGTGGAATTCCCGTGCCGTGGCCCTTTGGCGAGGTCCGATTGAGAGAAGCTTTCAAACATCTCGTTACATATGGTGACATATTTCCTTGCCATTAAGTTACCTCCAGCAGTAGTGTCAAAACAAACTTGGGTTTCATATGTCAGCCCGTTGTAAAATTTTTCCACGAGAGCCCATGGTTTAAGACCATTCTGTGAACAACGGGCAAGCAAATTCTGAAAACTCTCCCAAGCATGGCAATATTGTTCATCTGGCTCCATGTGAAACGAGTGAATCTTATCACGAAGAATAGCCGCTTTAGCCGGTGGAAAGTATCTCTTGATGAATGCAGAACGCATAGCTTCCCAAGTGGTGAATGTGCCAGGCGGCTGAGTGTCGAGCCAAAGAGCTGCTTTACCTGCAAGTGTAAAAGGAAAAAGATGAAAGAAAATTGCATCTTCAGTAGCACCTTTCAAATTAAAAGTTTTCAAAACACGGTAGAGTCGGTTAATATGAACCGGTGCATCCTCGTCATCGTTCCCATGAAACTGATTAGTTTGAACGATGTTGTTCATGACGTATGACGAAATCTGCCACGAGTTGGGGTTGTCGATCTCGGGGACAACGATGCATGACTGATTTCCGGTTAAGCCATCGAAGGCTTGAGTAGCAATTGTTCTATTGTCGGTCATTTGAACTTGAATTCTAGGACTTTCAGGTGGTGAAATGGTTGGGGAAGACTTTGGTGTAGAACTGGCTTCTGACAGTTACTTCTCTGCTGACGAGCTAGCCTCGGTTTTCAACGGAGAAAATTCCAGGTTTTCCAGTGGTGGACCTTGCGAACGAAGACGTGGCGTAAACCTGAAAAACGAAACAGACTAAGTAAGTAGACTAAAACTTAATTAGACTCCTACGACTCAAACGAAAATAAAACAAATAGCACGTATGTAGCAAATAAGTCCAATTAAAGAAAATAACTCAATCGCTAAGAACTCCCTGGCAACGGCGCCAAAAACTTGATGTGCTAAAAGTAGTCAAATAATTATTAACTAAAATTATACTAATCTAGACACTAAGTAATACTCTAGACCCTTAAACTTAACTTAAACTACTAACCGGCAAGTGAACCGATTCGACTCTAGTACAGCTAAGTAAGTCCGGATATCGAACCCACGAAACTCTTTAAATTACGAAATAGCAAACAAGACTCAACTACAAGACACGGCTATTTATTAATAATATTTGAGGGGGAAATTAATACTAATAATTAAAACACTAAATAATAATTAACTAATGATTACTTAACTATTAAACCGATAATAAAATATTAAAACCCTAAACCTAATTAATATAATAATAATAAAACATAATCATTACTAATTAATTTAATAATAAAACCTTAACCTAATTACTTTAACTAATTAAACAATTAAAAACTTAGATTAACTTAGATGATGAAGATAACTACCTAGGCTAGAATCCCCAAAGTTACGGCTATTAATTAAATGGAAAACTCATGTTATGGAACTGGGATCATAATATAGACCCTTGACAGAAAACCCGAACAGGAACCTTGAACTTCAAGAAGACGCCTATGGATTTCTAACAAGTTTTAAGACTTACCAGTTTTATATTAAACTTCCTTACGGTTATTTAATCGCTTATATCTAAGTATCTTTTATGACAGAAACCTAGCTTACAGCGCGGAATTCAAAAATAGCAAAGCAGACTTAATTAACTTAATAGACTAAGCTGACAATCAAACCAGACGGACTCCTTACGAAGAACTAAATCTAGTAATCCCGACAAGCAAAGATCTATCAATAACCTATCACCTTACAACATTTTAGGCTAGCAGCTCACTTTTATCTGTTTAATTGATTTTTTTGTTTCTATAATTTTAATCGATATTAATCACAAACTAGTCAAGAACACAAAGTAAATGACCTAACAAAACCCTATCCTATGAAACAATCAACAAGGGCAATGCTAAACAATAAATTCAAGTAAACAAAACCAAACAATCAAACGCATCAATTAAATCAAATTTAGCAATTTACTTAGAACATAAAGTCCATAACGAAACGAAATCCAAACAAAAATCAAACCGAACTAAGGTTCATCACGACCTAGGTAGTTTATGGAATTTAGCCTAGCATCGTATAGTCTAAATCAAACAAAACAATTAAAACTGAAAACATGGTGAAAATCTACTAATCGAAATATTAAAGGCGATAAAACCTGTAATCTTCAAACGTGAACGTGTAAGTCTTCACCGGCTGTCCTCTTGCCTTCAAAATCACCAAGAAACTCGAAAATATGCTCCAGAAACTCTCAAATTCGACTAGGGGCTTCAGGTGATGTTTAGGTTTAAGTTAAACATGTTTAAATACCCAAAACAAGGCCCAACTTGAAGCAAAAACGAATTAAAAATCCACCAGGTCCTCCTAGGCGCCGCGCGACGGGCTTTGGCTCCCCGTTCACGCGGCGCGGCGTGCTCCACCACGGGGGCCGGTCAGACCGGGTTCTCTGTTCTGGCTCCTTCCTAACGCGTTCTGGATCTCCGTTTCGGCTCTTTTTAGCTCGTTTTTCGTCCTTTTTGATCACGATTATCTCCCGGAACCTACGAAACATAAAAACGTTTGTAGTATACAAATCTTGACTAAAAACGAACAAAAACATTTAAAATATTATATAAAATATACACGGGAAACATAAACAATTAGCATTATATCACGCTCCACCTGAAATCACCGAAAATTTCGAAATCAAATCAAGCACCAGTCATATGGTGGAAAATTCAGTTCAATTTCATGGTTTCCTCGACGAAGACCCTCTTTCTCATATATCTCGATACCTACGAATATGCGGAACCTTTAAAATTCAAAACTGTTCAGACGATCAAATCAAACTCAAGCTCTTTCCTTTCTCTCTAAGAGCTCAAGCCCTGGAATGGATAGAATCTCTTTCCTCTGGTTCCATCGCCACTTAGGACCAGATGGTTGAACTGTTTTTCCTCAAATATTTTCCGCCTGATAAAACTGCCAAATACCGAGCCAGCATTACCGGATTCCTGACCGATGATGATGAATCGTTACACGCAGCATGGGAAAGATACAAAAGTCTTCTAAGAAGATGCCCACATCATGGACTGAGGGTATGGTTACAAGTACAAAATTTCTTTGACGCACAATCCAGTCAGAACAAACAGGTCATCGACCAAATCGCTGGTGGAGACCTGGGATCCAAATCACCTAACGAAGCATTTGAAGTCCTGGAGAATGCAGCAAAGAAGAGTTTCGTTTACAATCCACCAAGATCTACACCTTCCCATAAAGGAATACACCATGTTGATTCCAATACTCTTGTCACTGCACAGCTTGAAGCCCTTTCTAAAAAATTGAAACAACTTCAAGCCGAGCTATCAAAAACCAGACTCACCTATGACACTTGTGGAGGAAGACATAAGGCAAGTGGATGTAAGCAAGTAATTATGGCCATGGAAGAAGTCGATTTCATCGCTCGACAGAACAACGCTTTCAGCAATAACTACAATCCAGGATGGAGAAACCCCCGAATTTCAGTTGGAAAGACGGAGGTAATACTCAAACCCTACCCGGATTCGAAAAAAGACCGATGAATCAATCCTTCCAGCCTAAACCTCAATTCCAAGATCAAAGTTCTAGGAGCCATCAAAACCCGAACTACTCAAAGATCGAAGAGATGTTAATCCGACTCATGAACAAAACAAATGAAGCAAAAACGAAGGCCGACTCAAGAGCTGTTGATATCAGCAGAGTATTATTAAAACATGAAGCCGACCTCAAAAGTCAACAAGCATCATTAAAGAATCTAGAAACTCAAATCGAACAAATTGCCCGACAATTATCCGAAAGACCACCCGACACTCTTTCAAGCAGCACAATCACTAACCCGAATGCGACAGCTAACGCTATTACACTCAGAAGCGGTACAACCACTGTTACCTCACCAACTTCAGAACCAGATACAGAAAAGGAGTCTCTTGATGAAACACGGGAAAGACTGACCCCAACGGGCACCGTATAACCCAAGGAGCCAGTCCGAACTTATGTTCCACCTATTCCATACCCAGGAAGGCTGAAGCATGAATGATTGGAAGCCCAGTACGGGAAGTTTTTAGAACTCTTCAAAAAAATCCATATCAACATTCCTTTTGTCGAAGCTATCGCTCAAATGCCAAAATATGCCAAGTTTCTCAAAGAAGTACTGACAAACAAAAAGAAGCTGGAGGAACTCTCGCATGTCACTATGAGTTAAGAATGTTCAGCAGTCCTCCAAAGCAAGCTGCCAACAAAAATGACCAATCCAGGGAGCTTTTCTATCCCTTTTCTTATAGGAAATTTATCAGTTAGCAATGCCCTAGCTGACATAGGAGCTAGTATTAATTTAATGCCTTATGCGGTCTTTGCAAAACTAGGGATAGGAGAACCTAAGCCCACCCACATGAGCATTCAGTTAGCTGACCGATCTGTTAAATATCCTCGGGCATTGTTGAAACATGCTCGTCAAAATTGACAAGTTTGTTTTCCTAGTAGATTTTGTAATTCTAGACATGGAGGAAGACAAAAGTGTACCTTTGATTTTAGGAAGACCCTTCTTAGCCACTACAGGCTATTATTGAGGTTTGCACCGGCAAACTAATTCTTAGGGTCAATGATGAGGCAATCACTTTTGACATAGGAAAATCTATGCAATATCCGTAACATCATGATGACACATTATATTGTGTCGACATCATAGATTCCATCGTGAGTTTCTATATGCGAGATTCCTCCATCAATAAACCGCTAGAAACACAAGTCTTAGACAAAACACTCAACATATCCATTTTAGAAAACGAACTTCTAAATAATAACTATCAGAAAGCATCGGAAGTAGTATATGAGATCACCGAATGTAATGAAAAATCAAAGCCCTCAATAGAAGAACCACCAGCCGTAGAGTTAAAAGAACTACCAAGCCATCTTGAATACGCCTTTCTAGAAAAAGACTCTCAACTTCCAGTAATTATTTCATCTCACCTTTCTAAAGAAGAGAAAGACGAACTTATTCAGGTTCTTAAGAACCATAAGAAGGCCATCGCATGGAAGATCATAGATATCAAGGGCATCAGTCCCTCCTTTTGTACTCACAAAATTCTAATGTAGGAAGAATACAAACCCGTGGTTCAACATCAAAGACATTTCAATCCCAACATGCAAGATGTGGTGAAGAAAGAAGTAATCAAACTCCCTGATGCAGGATTAATCTACCCAATTTCGGATTCACCTTGGGTTAGTCCCGTTCAAGTAGTACCCAAGAAGGGAGGAATGACGGTCGTAATGAACGAAAAGGATGAGCTAATACCAATGAGAACCATCACAGGCTGGCGAGTTTGCATTTACTATCGGAAACTTAATGACGCCACAAGAAAAGATCATTTTCCACTTCCTTTCATCGATCAAATGCTTGAGCGATTATCTGGAAAAATGTTCTACTGTTTTCTTGACGGATTTTCCGGATATTTCAAAATTCCCATTGCTCCTGAAGATCAGGAGAAAACCACTTTTACATGTCCATACGGAACCTTCTCCTACCGAAGGATGCCATTTGGACTATGTAATGCTCCAGCCACCTTTCAGCGATGCATGGTAGCCATCTTTCATGAAATGATCGAACACTCTATGGAAGTTTTCATGGACGACTTCTCAGTCTTTGGAGACTCTTTCGATCACTGTTTAAAAAACCTGGATAAAATGTTAGCCAGGTGTGAGGAAGTAAATCTAGTGCTCAACTGGGAGAAATGCTACATTATGGTTAAAGAAGGCATCATTCTCGGCCACAAAATTTCTCAAAAGGGATTAGAGGACGATAAAGCAAAAAAACGAAACTATCTCTAAACTTCCGCACCCAACCTCAATAAAAGCTGTTAGAAGTTTTCTAGGTCACGCAGGATTGTACCGACGTTTCATAAAAGATTTTTCCAAAATTGCTAGGCCTATGACCAAACTTCTGGAGAAAGACGCACCATTCGTCTTCTCCGAAGAATGTGTCGAATCATTCAACATATTGAAAGACAAACTTGTCAACGCACCAATCATGACTACACCCGATTGGACCCTTCCATTCGAAATCATGTGCGATGCAAGTGACTTTGCAGTTGGAGCTGTACTCGGACAACGCAAAGAAAAACACTTTCACCCAATTTACTATGCTAGTAAAACTCTTAATGATGCACAAGAAAATTACACCACAACAAAAAAATTACTAGCAGTAGTGTTTGCCTTTGAAAAATTTAGATCATACCTCGTTCTTTCCAAAACCATAGTTTACACAGATCATGCCGCAATACGTTACCTCTTCAATAAGCAAGATGCCAAACCCAGACTTATCCGATGGATCCTACTACTCCAAGAATTCGACATAGAAGTCAAAGATAAAAAGAGAGCAGAGAATGTAGCCGTAGACTACCTCTCATGCTTGGAATGCCCAGCTTTAGAAGAACTTAACAAGAAAATTATCAATGATAATTTCCCACACGAAATTCTCATGCGCATCCAAGCGGTCATAGAGGAGAAAGACGAAAGTCCTTGGTATGCCGACATTGCAAACTACCTAGCTTGTAGAATCCTAAGAAAAGGACTTACTCATCAACAATGGAAGCAATTCTTCTCTGACTTTAAGTTCTACTTCTGGGAAGATCCATACTTGTTTAGGATAGGTGCTGATCAGGTTGTTCGTAGGTGTGTAGCAGGAAAGGAAGCCTTAGATATTCTCAAACACTACCATGAAGGACCAACTGGTGGACACCACGGTACCACCACTACGGTCAGAAAAGTATTTGATGCAGGATTCTTCTGGCCCACCATATACAAAGATACACATGCTTTGATCCAAGCATGCGATTCTTGTTAGAGAGCCGGAAACATCTCAGCCAAAATGAGATGGCTCATAAAAGGCATTCAAATTTGTGAAGTCTTAAATGTATGGGGAATAGATTTCATGGACCCATTTCCTAACTTATTCGGAAATAAATACATCCTTGTAGTAGTCAACTACGTATCTAAATGGGTAGAAACACAAGCTCTTCCCGCTAATGATGCTCGAGTAGTTGTACGATTTCTGAAAAAGTTATTTTCATGATTCGGCACTCAAAAAGCCCTAATCAGTGACAGAGGTACTCAATTCTGTAATGCTTTAATGGATAAGGTCTTAGCACGATATGGAGTTCACCATCGACTGGCAACACCATACCACCCTCAGACCAGTGGGCAGGTAGAGGTCTCGAATCGAGGAATTAAAAGTATCTTAGAAAGAACCATAGGGATGAATCGCAAAAATTGGGCAGAAAAGTTAGATGACGCTTTGTGGGCCCTTAGGACAGCCTACAAAACCCCCATAGGAACGACGCCCTTCAAACTCGTTTATGGGAAAGCATTTCATCTACTAGTAGAATTAAAACACAAAGCCTACTGGGCCCTCAGAGCAGTGAACTTCGATCTAATGTCTGCCGGCATAAACCGGGAAGATCAAATTCACGAACTCGAAGAACTAAGAACATTAGCCTATGAAAATTCCTGGTCTTACAAAGAAAAGACTAAACGCTTGCACGACTCCCATTTAAAAGGAAACAAGATATTCCAAGTTGGCGATCGTGTAGTGTTATACAAAACACGTTTACGTCTTTTCCCCGGAAAATTGAAATCACGATGTACAGGTCCATACATAGTTGAATCAGTCTTTGACAATGGGACAGTCGAGATTTCAAATTCAAACGGCCAAAAGTTTAAAGTAAATGGACATCGATTAAAACCGTATATCGATGGACCATTTGAAGAAATTTCGGAGGTACTAACCCTCCAACTCCCTAAATAGAAAATTAAAGAAACAAGGTCCAGCCAAAACCTTCAAAAACTAGGCCTTGTAAATACTTGTTTTGTTAAAAAAAACCCAAAAAAACGGGGGCGTGCTTAAGTAAGAACGGGGCCGTGCCAAAAATTGCGGACCGGAATCTTCGCTGCAAAAATCTCAGTCATACTGGTTTGTAACAGAATTGTCGGAGTAAAAACACGGGCCGAGCTTCCAAAAGCATGGGTCCGTGCTTAGGTAAATCGGTTGGCTATAAAAGGAACCTCTTGCCAATGCACTCCTTGCACCAACCAAAACAATCCTCTCTGAAAATTCAACATGCCTACTGAAATTAGTGAAGCAATTCTCGTTCCTCGACAACCGAGAAACGATACCCGCCTCGTTTCCAAAACCGAGCTTCTCTTGAAACTTCAAAAACTTGTCAAGGAACTCACAAAAACGAATCTCCTTGCTGAGATGCGCCTCGTTCAACTCACCGAATCAGTGGAAAATATGAAAATGAACTTCGAGACATTAACGAACAACTCCAGTTTCAAGTTCTCGGTCTCACGTACTTTCCGCCACCAGGGCCATACGGAGGAGGAGAACCTTTCGGGGAAATCTAGGAAACTTAATTTTCTATTTTCATGTGTAAACAAGTGCATTACGCACAATGTGCTAGGAAATTCGGGCTTAACCCGAATATTTTCTTATTTTTAGGAAAACCGGTCTTATCCCGTATTTGTTTTAGGACCTTTTAATTTTAATAAAAAGTAATTTTTAGGATGACCAAACTTCTAAAATAACATACAAAACATCATTCTAAAAATTCCGGCTCTCGCGCTTGAACTGAAAAATATAAGAAAATCTCAGTGACAAAAAGCACGGGCCGTGCTTCAAGAAGCACGAGGCTGTGGTCACCCTAGAATTTTCAGCATGATACGCGCTGACTCCGTACAATTCTCTTACTCAGAAACATTTATTCCCCTAGCAGCACGGGGACGTGCTTCCAAAAGCACGAGGCAGTGTTCGACTATCCAGCATCTATATAATGCATGCAAAAACTCACTATTCCATTCACACCAAACACAAAATTTACTGAGATGGAAAGCAAGAAAGTTGAATGGAATCCATTGAGGAAAGGCAAGCAACATGAATCTTCTTCAAACCTTGAGGAAGAGATCATGAGGCTACAATGCATATGAGAAATCAAGTCGAAAGCAACATCTAAACTGAAGCTCTCGTAATCGAGCTAATCAACAAAGTCGAAATACTTCGGTTTGAGAACTTCCATGTTGTGGATGGCCACCACTAAGATGTGGCTTCCAAGCACAACTTTCTCAACCGGGAAATCGTAAAGCTCGACAAAAAGCTTTCGAGCTCTTGGGTTAAACGAGCACCACCACACATTCAAGACTTGTTCGGGAATGGTGGTCATTGAAGTCCCGACTTTGTTTTATGTTGAAGTTGCTCCCGCTAATATTATGTTTTAAAGTCTAGGATTGTTGTCGTACTTTTCATTTTACTATGTTCAATTATGTTTTATGTTTTAATGAAGTTTAGGACTTTTAATTACTTTCTTAATCCTAACCTACAAAGAAAATCAGTTAAAAAATGAACCAAGCTCGTTAAATAAACAATAAAACAAAAAGAAACAGTCTGCATAATGCAGCACCGTACCGTGCTTCCAAAAGCACGGCGTCGTGCTTTTATGTCCAATGCAGTTACGGATTTTTAATTAATAAAATAACTTTTCCAATCCATTAACCCTAAAACCCACTTCATTTCTGAACAACAAACCGCCAACCAACCCCCTATTTCACTAATTTCTTCATCAAATCTTCAATTTCGAACCAAAGGTATGTTAATTTAACGATTATTTTGTTCAATTCATCTTTCTAGGTTTAGTTTAACCCTAAAATTTCTCAAATCGATTAAATCGGGTCTAAACTCGGAAATGATATGGGTTAATCTATTAGTTCAGGATGAATAGATTGTTAAATAGTTGATTGTTGAAGTTTAATTGAAAGGAACCATTCGGGTTTTTATCTTGAGATGAATATCCAACAAACTAATAAACCCAATTGTTATAACCGGTTAGAAACAAAGGTTCGAATCTGGATAAAGTAGAAATTATGATTAAAAACACGAACCATACTTTGAACAACACGAATCATGGTCACCTTTTGGTCAACCAAAAGTCAAAATCTATAGGAACTGACAAACAACAGCAGCACGGTGCCGTGCTTTTAAAAGCACGCCGCCGTGCTTTGCTCTTTGTTCCAGCATAATAATTTTTTTTTTTGAATTTTGACTAATTTGGGTACAAATTGCAGATGGCCGAGTATGAGGACGATGTTCATGCATTTCTGGTCTTTCCCGGGCGCAATGCAAAGAACAGACAGGCTAAGACCAGACTAACCTACCTAAACCGACAATTTCCATAACCAAACTTCTACGCCTGCAGAAACACATTGCGCCAAGTCAATCAATGGGACAGGTACAAGATATTTGTGAAAGGACCATGGAAAAGGGTTTTTGGTCAAACAGGAGAAGCAGTAACAGAACTGACAAAGGAGTTCTTAGCTTCTTTCAACATAATGACCAAGAAATTGGACATGTTGGATGAAGATGCCATCAAATTTAGATGTGGGGGTGAATGGCACACGAATTCTGTCACCCAGCTGGGAATTGATCTGGGAATCTACACAACCGCATAAACTGACTCTAAAATTTGGTTTAATGCTAAAACAACATTTGCAGATGAAGATGCTGATGATGAAGCTGAAGCTGAAGCAGGGAACACAAGGTTAGAAGCATGGGAACAACTGACTTATGGTACTGAAGAATATAATACAAGCGTTTCGAAGAGAACAGCACTACGTGACCCGCTCATGAGATACATTCACTGTCTGCTCAGTCACACTGCCACGGCTCGAGGTCAAAGTGAGGTGGTTGTTAACTTGAGGGATCTTTGGGCATTGTACTGCATGAAGAATGATGAACCATGCAACATCACATTATTATTCTGCAAGCTTTTCATAACAAATGCAACTGCCAAAGGAAATACCCCGATTTTGGGTGGCCCTTTGATCTATAACCTTTATGGGGCCTATAATGTGGACAGAGAAGGGACCTGAAGCCTAGATCCGATAGCTCTCAGCCTTGATTATTGCCAAAGAATGTAGATGGTTTAGCAAATCAGTCAGAACCCGGATGTGTGGACGTTCTGTGATAAGTATAATTAGGTTTGGGACCCCAAAGACCTTGCAGAGATGATGCTTCAGGATGTGCCCGAGAGACGAGGATCACCGCCCAAACAATACCGACGCCGCACTTACCATCAACGAGGAGGCCCATCTTCATCAGTGGCCGGCCCTAGCAAATCATACGACAGGCGATAATCTTTCGAGGGTCTGTATGGACTTATTAATCAATTCTCAGCTAACACTACCGCCTCATTGACAGGATCACAGGTCAGATCGCAGCCTCGGACGCACAGAGAGCATCAGAGTATGAGGAGACGAGGAGAGAGATTGATCGATTGGGTTATCCCATGGATAGGAAGTGGGGACCATTTGACCCGGACACGGGTAACTGATGAGTCGCGGCACTGGTAGGTCGGGCACGGGTAGTGGTTGGTAGTTACTTTATGACATTATTATTATGTGTGTTTTAAACAATTTACTTTCTGTCACACTTGTTTATTTGTTTGTTTGGTTGGACACTTTTATGGTCGTGGGTGCCAAAACATTATTAGTATGTACTTATTTAGCCCATTAGGGCAAGGGATGGACGATTCCATACCCAATTTTCAGCAAATTATGCTTGGCTATTTGTGGTTGTTTGCAGTTTTATATTATATTGGTACAAAACAGGAAAACTGACGATAAACAGGGGACACTCTGTTGAAATTTCGTTAGTCCATAGGGAAGTACCTCTCCGTTTTAACCCACCATACTTAATTAGAATTTTTATCTTTTCATGAATCTTTTCACATTGAGGACAATGTGAGATTCAAGTGTGGGGAGGGGAATTACTTGACCAATTGTTTGCTCAAATAATTATAAAAATTCTCTAATCAACAAATATTTTTTGCAGCATACAAAGACTGTTTTTACAACAAAACCTAATCCAAGAAATTGTTGCAAACAACCAAATATTAATCTACTATAACTAAAAAAGTGAAAAAGTAAAAAGAAGTTTTGTAATACTGAGAAGAAATTTATGCAAAATATGGCATTTATACCCAATTCCTTCGTTACCGTGAGATAAAACCTCATGCCATATATATTTTTTTGGAAGCTTTGAGTGAGTCATATGTTTCGTGTGATTAGAACTTGTCGCAAATATTCATTCAAGACCACATGAAGCGTTGTATAAAGAAGAAGGTAATGATATCACCTTTCCCTCAAACCATTCACCAAATTGCAAAACCCAAAAACCTTAACAAAAACCTTACCACTTTATCCTTCTCACCGGTAAAATACAACACTGGTCTTTTACCGGCGGACCCTAAAGAATTGGAAATGCATTCTTTCTATTTCAATTTTCTTTGCTGCATACATTTCGAAAAACCTAGGTTGCCTCCATAACTGTGGGAGAGAATCTTTCTCTTTAGCAATGAGGTGAGGAAAAAGTGGCACCAAGACGAACTAAGGCCACCATTTTGTGGAATTTCCAAAAACGCAATGAAAAGAAGAGCAAAAAAGATACGAACGATGCTTAGGATGCGGACTCTGGTCCCACGAAGGAAGATGTATAAAAAGTCAAACTCAGTCTCAGCATAAATAGACCGAACTAATGAGGGTGGGGGCTATTAGGCTCAAAGCCGAACGATCCACTAGAGTTGGAAGTTATGTTCAGAACAGTATTGAGGAAGAACTGATCCACATCTTCGACAAAACAGGTCTTGACGATCTGACTTTAAAAGAGTCACTAGGTCTCTCTCTCTCTCTCTCTCTCTCTCTCTATATATATATATATATATATATATATATATATATATATAATTTCATCATCGGGAGAAAAAGTTAACCATTGAAGACATCTCAAGATTCCCGAGAATCAGCAAAAGTTGTATTTACCATCCTCACCATCATTAACCTATATCCTTAAACCGCCACAAAATACCAAAATCCCGACTCACACAAAACCAACCAATATTACCTTTTGATCTATGCAATCCTTCACAAAGTTGGAGATTTGAACTTGTTACCAGCTTATTTATCACAAGTTATATTTTGACTAAGAGTACTCACATACATACATCACAAGTACGATCAGATATAAAACCGAGTGTGAGTGAACATTGTGAGAACGTGACGTTTTGCATAAACGGAAACTAATAAAAACAAAATCACCTTTTTATATATCACTACATATATTCCTATGATTTAAGGTTGGTTATTTTGTTTCCATTTTATTGGAACTCTTTTAGGGGATGTTTAGGCTATAATCCGAGTTTGCTGTTTTTAGAGAGTATTTATAAATAGAATTGCTTGAGGACAAGCAATGTTCAAGTGTGGGGATGTTTGATGTACATAAAATTATACATCTTTTCAGCATCAAATAATCTCTAAAAACTGCAATTTTTATCAAATAACATAGCACATAAGGCTACTTATCATAATAAAATGTAATTTTAGGTGAAACCAAACCCCAAACGAAGAAACAAGCGAAAAGACAAAGGAAAACGGAAGAAAACACAAGAAAAAAATAGAAACACGCCCCCATGCCTTAAGAAACACGCCCTCGTGCTTCTGAACACCAGAAAAGACAAAAATCTACAAGAAAAGACAAAAACTGGAAACAAAAGCACGGGGTCGTGCCCTTGACCACGGGGCCATGGTCATCTACAAGAAAAGACAAAATGAATTTGGCACCTGTCATAAAAATGCACGGGGGCGTGCCTACGTAAGCACAGGGTCGTGCTTCACACTCCATATTGCATATAAATAGCGGCTCATGTTGCACTCATTTGGTGTGCCTTGAAGAGAGTTCTATCCGGTTTTCACTTATAAAAACACCCACTAACACTCATATTGAAAATCTAGTGAAGAGTTTGAAGGCTTGGAGGTCATCATCATCAACCATCATCATTAATCATCCACCATCATCATTAAGAAGGAAGTATCATCCACATTTGGTTAGATTGTTCTTGTTTAATCATGTGTTTGTTATTATCATCCATTCTAATGTTCATAATAATGCTCATTATGAGCTAAAATCCATTTACCATCTAATATCTATGAAGAAGCTTTTTTTTACTTGATAATGATATAAAACATGTGGTTTAGTCTAGTAAAGTACATGGTTATCTTACAATTATCTTTTGATGAGAAATGTTTCACCATCTTAAATCAACAATTCAAAGTTGGTGATTGTTAATTCTATTGGCAATCATTCATGATCGATTCATGTTCTTGAAAAATAGAAATACTTTGATAAATTATCGAAACATGGATCCTTATATTGTATTTAGAAATGATGAGATATAAATTATGATCTATTTCTCTAAGTCTTGGTAATCCGAAAATGGCATTGCTTAGGATATTATGCTAGTTAAAGAAATCATATGTTAATGGAATGTGTAATTATAACCTACTTAAATCAACCTAGGGGAGGTTGTGTGAGTTAGCTACAACCACCCGAAGTTGTTAGAATTGGTATTTGAGAAATCGAAGTTAATCCTAATCTTTCTACTTTACGAACCTACTTGCCAACTTAAATTGACATTCTCGAGGTAGCATGACATTAGGAAAGGGTCGACTTTAAAATGCGCATGTTACTCCTTTTATGTCAAAGATGCTCACTTAAGGCTTAAGGAGCTATCTATCATATATAATTTCGGCAAGTTTATCACATGTTTACAAATCAATCATCAATGATAAAATGGAGTGGATTCTTGATCTTAGATGGTAACCTTCATATAATTGAACTACTCGTTTAGAATCTCTCGTCTTGGTCACCTACATATTATATATAAGTATTTATATTTTATAAAAATTTCAAAAATTAACCCCGAAATGATTAAAACCTCCAATTAAAGTAAAACAACGATTCACTATTAGAAACATTTGTGTCCACGGATCGATACTTGTTTCTTATCAATACTATTCTACATATACGATAGGTACACTTGCCTATTTTGTGTGTGTTTAGTCTTTGTAGAAGTTATTTTTATAAATTTAAAACACGATTCTGTGCAAAAGCAAATCATCCCATCCATCATCTTTTACAAGCTACACGCAGCACACATCATTGAGCATAACCAACCGGATTAGACTGTTGTATAATGAAAAAAGTAATTCTTCAAGCAAAGCATCAGCTAACTTGTCAATGTAGTCAAATCCTTGTTTATCAATGCCCAATCTTGTCATTTTAATCAACAAGTGATGGTATATTTCAATCAATTGGGCAAACGATCAGCCTTCACCATGGTATATTCAGCATGGTGTGGGAATCTTTGGTAATAAATCTATTATTGGTTGTAATCCCTTCCAAACGAATTAGCACTATAATCAACCACTTCTTTTGTTGGGATCAGGAAAAGACATAACGAAGGTTGGAATCTTCTCAACCTATTCGAAAATGGCTAAGTATGGATACCGAGCACACTTAAGCCTCTCAGCAAGCTTTTACATAATCTAGCAACGTATTTTGCCTTCCGGGCAAGGTTATCTTCTTGAAGTCTTCTTAAGTGTAAGTTCGAGCATACTTCACTTTTTCTTGCAAGATTGTTCTTCAAGTCAAGCAAGGTTTGTTTCCGAGCAAACCCTTGCCTAAACCAATCTAATACTAAGTCTTTTGGAAGATCTAGCAAGGTTTATTCTTAATAAATAGTGGTCCCAGCAAGCTTGAATTAAGTTGATCAAGAATTTATCTAAGTACTTCTGCCGAGCAAGGTTCAACTAAGTTAAGCTACAATGTTACCAGCACACTTTGGTTTATTCAATAAGTTAAAGTTAACAAAGAGTTGAAGGGATTTCTGAAGAACATGTTTGCTCGTAAGTCTATATCGAGAAAATTTTGATATAGTCAAGGAAATTGAAGTCGGCTAGATGGATATTTTCTAAGAAAAATATCCTAAGTAAAGTTTTCCCAAAGAACTGTTTACCAGCACAATTTATGGTTACCAGGTATGCTCAAAGAAGACAAAAGCTACAAAGCTTGCTCGAAGACCTATTTACACTTAGAATCTTTTGTATTTCGTTTGAATATGTAATGTCACTATCATTAGGGTTTCTAGAAGGAATGTCAGGTGTCAGGGCAGGCCAATAAAAGGAATATTTTATGGCACGCCTATAGAGACACACGACACGACACCTGACCTTACACCTGATTGTAATTTTGACGGCTGACTGCCATAAAATCCAAACATTCCATTCTGAAACCCTAATCATTTTCGTTTGTATGTGACTTATTATTAAATGGAAATCTTTTGAGTTACAATGTGTGTTTGTTATCTTTTGTGTCGTTTAAGCAGCATTTAGTGTGTTAGTGTTTCCGCCATTAATACCCTATTGTTCTTACCATAAATAGCAAGTCGTTAACCTTCTTGTCAACACTTAAGCGTGCGGGTTACGACAGTGATAGTGAGTGATTGAGCGATATATAAGAGACCGACAAGTGGTATCAGAGCTTTTTCCTCCTATTTGGGTGAAGAACTGTTGCTGATTATTACTTATTTGAAGACGAAGGATGACGTCAGCTGATAACTGTTCCATTGATTTGTGACGTCAGCTGTCCTGTTCTTCATTTTTTCAGATCTGCAATATTTTGGTGTTTTCTTTCTGTTATTTACATTAAAGTTTTAATTTTTATCATAGATCTTGCTTTTATCTGACCAGATATATCAGATCTGAGGATTTCATCCACAGATCTGATTATTTTTCAAAATAAAGTTTAAGTTTGTTCGAGGTTATTAAATTTTATCTGTTTGTTTTTCAAAATATTTTAAAATATTTCAAAAATACCAAAAAGATGTCTGGATATAATGAGCAAGAAGTGTCTAGTAACATAATTCCCAGATTGTACGGACAAGAAAACTATATTAGATGCAAAGTGTTGTTTGAAGCCGCGGTGTGCTACAACGATGTAGAGATATGACATTCTATCAAGACTGGACCCTATGTGCCAAATGGAACAAACAACAATCAGGTTTTTGAAGCTAGAATGAGAAAGGTTGATGACAGAGCCTTAGCCATGCTGAAGTTGGGATTATCATAAGAAATTCTGACCAAAGTTGCTCACCATATAACAACAAAATCCATGTATGATGCTTTGTTGGAGATGTTTGAAGGAAATACAGAATTGAAGAATATCAAGAAAGAAAGGCTGAAGCAACAACTTGACCGATTCAAGTATAAAGATGGTGAAAGACTGAAGTCTGTATCGGAAAGATTCCTGACCATTGTCAATGAAATCAGGACAACTGATTATGCAGTCATTGATTCTGATTTGAATACAAAATTTCTTTCATCATTGTCAAAAGAATGGTATACTGCTAGCAAATTCACAAACTTTCCAGAATTGAAGCTTGATGATGTGATATGCTTCCTGCTAGCAGCAGAGATTGAAATGATTGAAAATGAAATGATCAAGAAAAACAGACATTATTTTCAAGTGGCCAATGCATTCATTGCACCCATGGGAAACTTGTCCACAAAGAATCAACAACTAATGTGTGAAAAACGTATATAATATTAAAAACCAAGTTTTACCTAATTCACCTAAAAACCACACACAATCGGCAAGTGTACCGGACGCAATGTAGCTAGCAAGTAAGAACGGATATCGAACCTAGGACACTATGGGTAAACTCTTATTATTAAACCTAAAAGATTACTAATCTAGACTTTCTTTTGATTTTTTTATTTTTTTTATATTAATTAAACTAATAAAACTTAACTAATTAAGAATTATACTAAAAATAAAACTTTATAAAAATTGGGTTTTAAAACAAATATGAGAAACGACTACCTAGGTAATGGAATCTTACTAGTTAAAATTAATAGTTAACGAACTTGACTTGGTTGAAAAACAATATCTTATAAATATGACACTAAAGACCACCAAAGTACGCTAGATCGCCTCCCGGCCTCACCAACGACACCCTATAACTCTAATGACATGTGAAGCTCAATTGTTAAAGGTTTGGATCACCTCCCAGTCTCACCTTGCCTAATAATATTATGGTACCCCAAAACCCAAATCACCTCCCGATCTCTTCGAATACAATATATATTAATATAAAGGGGGTATTTTTAATTAACTTGAACACAACTTGTATCACAATAATCTTAGGGACCTGGGATAACTCACTCCCGTGCAATTATTACCCAAACCCGCAAAAGACAAAGATGACACAACACTAAATCACCTCCTGGTCTCTCTAGTGAAAGAACAATAAAATCTAATAAACTTTTATAAATTATTCCTACGGTTATTTCGACCATAAACCGCAAACAAGTTTAAAACACAAAGTAAACAACCTAATCATGTGTCTAACGATCACCAAAAACTATTAAACACAAGTGGAATAAATATTATAATAATAAACTAGATTTAATTACTCAAAAATATTATGACCAAACCAATTAAAAACTTTACCATAATATTAAATCAACCAATATCAAATAATAGTTCGTCAAAACATTAATATAACATAGTGCTCAAACAAAACCTAGGTTGTATAAAAGTTTAGCTACTCATAATCAAATATGAAACAAAAATAAAATAAAGAGTATGATTCATAGAAAAATAAATAAAATTGTTTATGTCACCTATTATTCTTCTTTTGTTTTCTCCGCAGTACCCGTCAAAACAAATAAATATTTTACAACGTCCAATCTTGGTTTCTCTTTAATCCACAGTAGCCACTCCACAAAATTCCTTGCCTTCTTGACTTCATGTGACCACACCACAAATTCACACAAAACCCCAAAACCAATAATTGTTGTTGTCAACTCCCACAAGACCAAAACCTATGTATATATTTTATGTCTTCGCCGTCAACTTTTACACACACCCCACGAAACCCTTTTTCTTATTATTATATAATCTAATGTTGTAGGGTTTTTTATTTTTAGCTCCAACAAATCTTAAAGCCTATGAGTTTATTTTCTGGTTATAAATCCTTTATTTCTTTTGATCTTCTTGTGGGTCCAGCCCATATGTCTTGTAAAATTTGAACTCCAATACTTCAACACCTACAATGCATTCACACAATTATTTAGTTTTAAACTCGTTGTCTCATGAAACCTTTAAACTTTAAATATGAGTCAACTGAGAGTAATATTAAAAAAAATAACGTCAAAAGCTATTTAAAATGTAGGAAATATTTATAATATTTATATATAATTTAGACCATATCAACAACAAATTCCTATAATAGAAGAGCCAAGTGAGCATGGTGGTGATACACCAAGGATTTTTGTTGCTGGAAGTTCAAGTAATCAGGGTGGACAATCAAGGTTTAATGTCCAGCTGATTGATGATAATGACACATCTTCCATGGCCAGTGGGCATGCTCCTTATAATGGTGGAAATGCCAATCAAGGAAATGAGTACTAAGCCTTGTTCTCAATGTTTACTGATTCATATAATTCTTTTGTTGCCAAGAATTTAATTTATACCAGTGTTGTTCAAGAAGACCTTGAGCAAATTGATGCTGATGACTTAAAAGACATGGACTTGAAATGGCAAGATGCTATGCTAGCCTTGAGGATCAAGAGATTGTTTAACAGAACTGGAAGGTCCTTTGTTTCTGGTCCTAATGAAAGAATAGGTTTTGACAAGTCAAAAGCAATCTGCTACAACTGTTAACAACCAGGACATTTTGCAAGGGAGTGCAATCAACCAAGAAACTTTCAAAACAATCAGTTTACTCAACCAAGAGACTATTATCAGTACCAGAACCAAAATCATGGTCAGCAAAGAAACTTCAACAACCAGCAAGCACAGAACCATCAGCAAGTTATTCCTCAGAATCAGAACTTTCAAAGAAATAACCATAAGCAAGTTTTCCCTCCACAAGCTCCTACAAACAACAACAGAAATAATGTCAACCCACCAAGGAACCAAGGAAATGTGGCAGTGACTGCTCAACAGCAAGAAGGAAACTTTGATTGGAGTGATCATGCCAATGAAATAGAAAAAGCAAATGTGGCATTCATGGCCAAAATTGAGAATGAAGCTGAATCCTCTACTTCACAGGTACATTAAAACTCAACACTTGAATTACTTGAAACAATTGAATCAATAAAAATGACAGTGGGGAAGCTTCAAAGTGAATGCTTTAAGAAGCAAAGTATGATTAATGTGTATGAATCAAGTGATTTGACCTATGAGGATAGAATCAAAAGCCTTGAGCAAGACTGCATGGACAGTTATAGAAAACAGTCTAGATATGTAACTGAGATTGATGGGTTGAAGAAAATGGTTATTGATGAGAAAGTGAAGAATACCACACTTCAGGTTGAGAATGAATTCCTAAAAAATGTTGTCTCAACATGAAATATCTGTGGGATTCTGAACAAAATTAAGGAGGAAGATAGATACAAGGTTGTTCCTCCACCTTTCAATGGCAATTACTCGTTGAAGGTTAACAAAGAAAAGAGAAATGCCTATCTTAACCAGTTTAGAGATGTGTTCAAAGGAAAGGAAGAATTTCTTGAAAATTATAAGTTGGTTGAAGTTGATGAAAATGGGGAGTTTGTAATTAAGGGAGAGGTAAAAAATGAGAAGAATGATGAAAAGTCTGTTGGTATTCAAGTTTCTGAAGAGGACTTTGATGAAGATTGTTTGAATATGGATGACTTGAGTGACTCAAGTGATAAGTGTTCAAGTGACGATGGTTCCAAGGATAAAAGAAAGGGGAAACCAAAATCAGTTGACAAACTTCCTATGTTACCAAAGCTCACACCAAATATAGGAAAGCATCATGAACAGATGAGAAGGGAACATGTGCCAATTGACATATGTGGTGGATCAAAGGGTAATTACATTGTTGTGAGACCCCCAAGTAAAAAAGTACTGAAGAAGAAAAAGGTTAGTGATAAGAAGAAGCCTGAAGAAACTGTTAACAATGAACAGTTTATTCCAGTTTACCCTGTGTTTTCAAGCCAAGAATTGCTTAACATTGGAGAAGTAAAAAGTATGGAAGAGTATGAGAGAAGACAAGCAAGATTCAGAGGAAGTATTGATGATGAACCAATTAAAATGGAGAAAGTAATGTTTGTGAAAAGCACAGTTGAGAGGCAAGAGATCAAGATTGAAGAATTTATGCATTTCCCAATTAACTTTGATGGTCTCTCTTCACAAAAGATAATAGGTATTGATCCACCAAGACCAAGTGAAAGATTCAAGAAAGGAAAGTCTAGTGAAAGCTTTAAAGGAAAAGTATGGTGTAAGAAATGTGAGGTGTATGGACATCACACTGATTCATGTCATGAAAGATTCACTTTCACGCCATTCCATGTACCAGATACAACCAAGTTTGGACAAGACTTTGGTTTCTACAAACAGAAATATGATGAATACTTAGGAAAAGGCAAGAAACTGACTAGTGATATTGAAAGCACTGTTAAAGTCAAGAGTGAAAAGAAGATTGTGACTGTTGATAATAATGAAAAAAAGAATGTGGTTCAACAAGAGAAAAAGAAGATTCCAATAAACACTCAACCTATCATAATTATTCCTCAGAAGGATTCAAAATCAGTAAAGTCTGATGAGAATGATAGGTCACCAAGAGGTGAAAAGAAGGTGAAAGAGATGTGTTCACAAGGAAGAATCCAAGAGAGCTAAATGGTGATGAGAAATATTTATTAAAACATGGGTATGAACCACAAGGTTTTCTTTGGAAACCAAGAAATGAAACACAAGTGGAAAGAGAACCAAAGAAGTCAAGTGACTCTGCTGTGACTAATGTAAAAAGAAGTTATGTGATTGAAGAATGCAAGAGTATCATTCCATGTGTGGGGAGAACATACAATAAAGGATATGAATTAGATGATTCTAACTCTTGTGAAGTTGTTTATGAGGACCCCAAACCTATTCTCAATCCTAATGCAACACTTGTTCATGTCGCTGATGATTTGCAAGTTGATTCAGCTTGCACTTCATTACTTAACTGATCTTTTTCTTTGATTTGTGCAGGTACAGTCCACACCAATCAATGATGTATGGTATATGGACAGTGGGTGTTCCAGGCACATGACATGTGACAGGAGGTCTCTAGTGAACTATGAAGAAAAATATGAAGGACCTGTTGCATTTGGGAGTGATGAATTAGGACAGTGGAAAATGCTCTCTCATCATCTTCTACCAGAGCAAAATATTCATCAGTGAACAGATTTTCTGGTTTGGGAGCCATGGTCCTCTCATCATTGTCCAACGTATAGGTCACCACAACTGTACCTCTCAAAATGCTTCTCCAATCGTCATGTATCTTTCAAAGCTGTACTTCCACCCATCGTACTCTTCAGCAGATAACAGACGAGGAACACGAGTGGTGGTACCCATCACGGAGTCAAGCTTCTAATGAATGCTGGTGCCAACTGTGTTATCCTTTGATTCCATCTTAGCCGAAAACCCACTTATTGGCCGAAAACACGGTGAGCCGAGAAGATCTAGCCGAGAACCCTTAACCGAGAACTAGTAACATCGAGAACACACCTAGAACCTTTGAATTTAACCGAAATCCCAGACCTGAGCCGCAAACCCTTGCTTGAACTGAGAACTCAATTCTGAGATCCTTTGTCATCGAGAACCCAAATCTTGCCTAGAACTATGCTTTACCAAAAACCCAGATTGACTTCACCAATACTTCAAAATTTCGATAAACAAGGGATTTCGATATCTTTGATTTTTTTTTTGAAAAAGATGTGAGCAAATCTTATCTCAAAGTTCCAACTGAAAATCCTAATAACACGATGAATATCGGTTCTTCGGTTTCCTGTAGACTTCAACGATCAACTAAGCCAAAACCATCCCAAAACTTCGATTTTAGCACTTTGTAAAATCCAAAATTCCGTTTCTTGAATTTGTTAATATTGCAACCGAGCCCAGAATAGATCTATAGGCTCTGATACCACTTGTAAATCCCGAATCTGGATCACTATAACGCAATATCAAACAAACACTTGATTGGGCGGAATCCAAACACGTGATAAATCAAGAAATAGATTCAAAGAATACAAACACAAGATTCAAAGCACATGTTTATTATAAACGACGGGTACTTAATCCCACAATACAAAACCGTTTACATTCTTAGAGAGATTAGTATAAAAGTGTCTAACCTAACCAATGATAAAAGCATAACTTATATAGGTTATGTTGGTTCAGTCGGGACCGAGACGATCCGAGCCGGTTCGAGACGGAAGGTTTGATAACCAAAGACGGATAGAAACAAACACGAAACAAACGATTTCATTGATAAAAACGAAAGATTACATGCTTGTTAAACACTGAAATCACGATCTATGGCAGGGGGAGGTCGAGCATGGCCTCCCCCCTCATCCGGACAGCACCTGGGCCCCGGGCACGCAAATCCCTTAAAACCTTTTTTGTTCACGCCTGAAAGCTGGTATTTATACCCGCTGCCATTCGGTCAGGACTCATTCGATCGAATGAGTCCTATTCGATCGAATGGCAGACTCATTCGATCGAATCAGAAACTCATTCGATCGAATGAGTATCCATTTGAAAATGCTCTTTCAAATGGATCACTTTCAGCGTGAACCACTACCTAGGTGTACAGCATACAACATAAACATTCTAAACTATTCGCCAAGCGACGGCCACACAATGTGCACCAACATATTCCCCCTTGGACGTTGCTTGCGAATTGCTGTAGACACCTCTTGCAATCTTCAGTCAAATCTTCTGCTTTATCTTGATAATCACGTTGAAGAATACCATCATTGCAGCAAGATTCCCCCTTAGACTGAACTCTCGGTTAATGATGCAAAGTGTTCTCCATTGCTGACATCTTCAGACAAAATAATCTGTTTAAAACAACCAACTGTAGAAATTCCCCCTCAACAATAACTGTATCCCAATGTATAAACTTGACAATACATGCACGCTTCCGCTGCGCGACTTACTATCGGCGAATCTTCACCCACACGGTTACTTCACCAACATGTATTGGGCAAAGGACAGAGGCTTCCAATCCACAGCTACTCCCCCTAAACAGATTAGTTTGTATGCAGATTCATCATCGGAGACAAAGACACATCATTAACTCCGTGATTGCGAACCAATATTCCCACCATTCTGTAAAATCTGATAAAATAACTTCTAAAAACTGTCTTCTTGGACCGGCTAAGTATTGCATTTTGATCTCGGCATCAATACTCTAAGGAGCCACCTCCACCAAGTAAATCCTTTGCTCTGATCGGACTTGAAATGCCTTCGTGAAGTCAACCCAGTAATGCACAGCAGCCCGCTGGCGTCCATATCCAGGTGGTCAGCTTGACCGGATACTTCATCCGCGGGAGGCCGATCAAATCTTCAGTAGAAAGCGTTGTACCAAACCCTTTAAACTTCTAACCTGAGTGACTATGCAGAACCCTTCACGTAGACTAGAGAATTTCAATTGAGAAATTGGTACTCTCAATCAAAAAGATTAACGTAAGCAATACACTCCAAGCAGACCCTTAGGTATCACCAGATAATCACAGACTGATTCCCTCCACAAAGCGGAATCCTCACATGCGGAAGATAAATATAACAATGATTGGCCCATAAATAGTCAGATGCTCCTGACTACCCCACAATATCAGCACCAACTGCTGATCTCTTCACTACTCTCTTTTGTGTTCTTCTAGCAATCACCATTGTAGAAGCTCAATGAACAAGGGTTATCCATTAAACTTGTAGACGATAATTCCTTCAGGTGATTGTGCTTTGTTCATTGCCCCAATTTGCCGCTTTAACCGTTAAACATTTAAACGCTCTGACTTTGCCGGCAAATATCAGTGAAAATTTCACTGTCACCAAACTTTTTCTGGATTGTGATCAACTTGTAGAGGATGTCCAGAAAAATCTTCATCACTGACCCGGAAATTTTGTCGAAAAATTTTATTTTTGCCAAACTTTTTCAGAAGGCTTCCCGACTGATAAAAATGGCTTGGGCAAATTTTCGTGTAAGCGGGCGTTCCAGACTTTTTTTTTTTTTTTTTTTTTTTTTTTTGGTCTGGAACACGTTCGATCGAATGAGAACTGGTTCGGTCGAATGAACCACAGATTCGATCGGATGAAGAACTGGTTCGATCAGCCTGGTTCGATCGAATGTGACCCTGATTCGGTCGAATGAAGACATCTGGTTCGATCGAATGAACAGGCTGTCTGGGCGGGAACACTGGCGTTTGAAAGTGACAGTTTTGAGCGGGAAGACCGATTCGATCGAATCAGTCAATCGAATAGGCCTATTCGATCGAATGGGGAACTCGTTCGATCGAATGGACTGATTCGACTCCTTCAACGCCAGCCCAGAAAACGCGAAGAACACGAAGAACGCACCAACAGTTTAACGTCCAGAACGCATAAAATCAAGAGCTCGGCTTGCTAGATCGGTTGTTAGACCCTTCTAGCGGTAACCGTGGCTCTGATACCAATTGTTGGTTCAGTCGGGACCGAGACGATCCGAGCCGGTTCGAGACGGAAGGTTTGATAACCAAAGACGGATAGAAACAAACACGAAAAAAACGATTTCATTGATAAAAACGAAAGATTACATGCTTGTTAAACACTGAAATCACGATCTATGGCAGGGGGAGGTCGAGCATGGTCTCCCCCCTCATCCGGACAGCACCTGGGCCCCGGGCACGCAAATCCCTTAAAACCTTTTTTGTTCACGCCTGAAAGCTGGTATTTATACCCGCTGCCATTCGGTCAGGACTCATTCTATCGAATGAGTCCTATTCGATCGAATGGCATCATTCGATCGAATGAGTATCCATTTGAAAATGCTCTTTCAAATGGATCACTTTCAGCGTGAACCACTACCTAGGTGTACAGCATACAACATAAACATTCTAAACTATTCGCCAAGCGACGGCCACACAATGTGCACCAACAGGTTAGTACAAGCCACACAAGCCAATACCAATCTAAACCCAATACTTGTCAAGCCCATCGAAAACCATAGGGATTTAGGTTAATACTAAACAACTCCATAAACGTATACAAAGCATAAACCACAAAATAAGTCCTAACATCGTCTATGGTCTATATGGCCTTAAACCAACATTGACAATGAAACCAAGGTATAAACGGTCATGACGTCTTAGAGGACAAGGTGTGATTATATACCAACCATAAATTATTTTATGCTTGGTTGAAAAAAGAGTTTTTACTTGAAGTAAATAGAATACATTAATGATAGAAATACCCTTAACGGGTTAAATAATTCGGTTTTGAAACCGGAATTAAGAACGGAAAGAAAACAAGAACTTATTAATATAATAGGGGTGTAGATCTTGACACCTGCTAATATTAGTGGAGTGCAAATCAAGACACTTATTAACTTAAGTGGATTGCAGCATAGACGTTTGCTAATATAAGAGACGTGTAAAACTAGACATATGCTAATTAGATGAGTACAAATCCAGACACCTGTTAACTTAAGTAGATTGTAGCATAGACGCTTGCTAATATAAGAGGGGTGTAAAACTGGACACCTGCTAATATTAAAGGGGTGCAAATCTGGACCCCTACTAATATTAGGGAACTGCAAATCTAGAGACCTGCTAACTTTAGCAGAGTGCAACAACGCGAGGGAGATAGTCAACTGACCTGATTTAACTCACCGACCATCATGTTGTGTGATGGCTTGGTTCCAAAATCCATCGCGCTACGCGACGGATAATTTGTATGATTTATTATTTCATAATTCTGAGTCGATGGCTCGTTTATATAATAAGTTACTGAATGTTTTATGGTAGTAACTAAAAGCTTATGGTACCGGGTGAGGATCACTTCGCGATGCGAACCGAACACAAAACTCGTCTTCGTTGCTTCCGCATTTTGTTGAGCTTAATACCATATTAATGGATGTCAAATGTTGTTAAGTTGCTGTCACTTATGAAGGTAAAAAAAATAGATGTATAGTTCTGTTTATTTAAGGGTATTACATTATGTTTATGATTTGACTAATTGTTTGTTGTAGATTGCTGAAAGTGTAATATTAAAACAGAATAATATGCATGTTTGGCCTTTTATTTGCAAATAATAAGTTTATTTGATAATAAGATTATGTTTATATAAGTACAAATATATAACTTCATTAGTTAAGCACTTTGAAGAAAGCCAAGAAAATAAAGAACTTTTTTTTTGTTTGGTACCATTTTGAAAAAATATATATTAATAAGCTTTGGAAAGCAAGGTGCAACCAATGTTTTCAGACCTGACCCAGACGTCTTAGGTCAGGCCGTCCTGGGAGGACGGCCCGGTGTTTGACCCGGATGACGTAAAAATAATTAAAAAATTGTTTGTTTATTAAGGGTTCCTAAGAGTTCTTAACTTTTTTAGAGTTCTTAAATGATACCAACCCTATATATGGATGAGTATCATTACAGAACTGTTAAATTTTTTAAGAACTTGAAGGAACCCTTGAAAACTAACGTTTTTTATAAAAAATTTTGTATGTTAATGTTCTTTGATAGTAGTTTTAACATTTTTTTATATTTATATTTACGATTAAAATTTGTAAATTAGTTTTTATACATATCTATGTTTTGTTTTACACATATGTAAAATTGATAGTACAGAAATGTTACATATATTTAAACTTGTGATTAATATATGTAATTAATTTTTTTTTATAAAATATGGTAAAACAACTCTTAAATAATGTTAATATATAAAAAAAATTCAAAAATTGTTTGTTTGTTAAGGGTTCCTAAGAGTTCTTAACTTTTTTAGATATATATATATATATATATATATATATATATATATATATATATATATATATATATGGGTTGGTATCATTTAAGAATTCTAAGGCTATGTGTAGTGGAGGAGCTACAATTGGGAGCGAATTGTGACACATGACGCCCAGTCAGCATGGAGTGGAAATTTGTTTTTCGGGTGTAATGGTGTATGGGCTACAACTTGGGCCCACAGTGTGTTTTTTTATTATTTTCTTTTTATAACTAAACAAATTAAATAAAAACCAATTTATTTAAATAATTAAATAAAAATGCATGAAAATACAAAAAAAATAATTACCGTTTCAATTGTAAGTTCATCGTGTAATACACGGGTTTCTAAAGCTAGTGTCACATTTGTATAAATTATAACATAAAAATCATAATAATTACCAAACATGTAGTAATTTTACCACACTAGTGTCACATTTGTATTGTCACGGGGCCTTTTTCATAATATCTTCATTACATTAATGTCCTCCTGTGCCAAAAACCCCTTTGCACAGAAAACTACTCGTCCGTAACCTGCGAACTCGAAAACTCGCCGGCGCCACCGTGACTGCTATCACCGCCGCCACATTATCCTCCGTCCACAGACAAGTGAGTCCAACTTTTATTTATTACCTTCAATTGCTAACGGTAATATTTATATAATATTATTATTATTCAACTCTCGCCGACGACAAGTTTACCCCGCTCCCGCCCCAAATCGCCCAAAAATCGCCTGCGGGCGGTGTTTGCGCCCTTCCTCGCCCCAAACCGCCTCCAACCTTCGCCCAGTACACATGGCAACTCTTTGGAACCCTTAAATACCAAACAATTTTTTAATTTTTTTTAAATATTAACATTATTTAAGAGTAGTTTTATAAAAATTTGATTACATATATTAATCACAAGTTTACATATATGTAAAATTTATATACTAACAAATTTACATATGTGTAAAATAAAACATAAATATGTATAAAACCTAATTTTCAAAATTGTAATCGTAGATATAAATATAGAAAATGATAAAACTACTCTCAAAGAACGTTAGCATACAAAATTTTTTATAAAAAACGTTAATTTTCAAGGGTTCCTTCAAGTTCTTAAATAATTTAACAGTTTTGTAATGATACTCATCTTATATATATATATATATATATATATATATATATATATATATATATATATATATATATAATTCATATAAATATAAAAAATAATATTAATAACAAACTTTAATGTTATCTATGTTTTATACATTGTTTTTAAATATATATGATTTATGTTTGATCAATAGAGATATCAATATAGCTTGGTTGGTTGACTTAATTATTAAAGCTTCTATATCTGAAATGACCGAAGTTCGAATCCCGATATGCACATTTCATTTTGGATTTAATGAAAAAAAAAATGAGTTTACTAGGTTCACCCGCCAGGTTTTTCGAAACGGCCCAAATACACTGACCCGACCCGGTATAGGGATCGGGTCCCGATCCATCCGGCCGGAAACTACTGCAACAAAGTGGTGTGTACATGGAGAATAATTGCACATCGTCATTACATAAGCATATTTCTAGGCGTCCTAAGAATCTAAATGCTAGTACAGATCATGGTGAGAGTAGTTTGAAAAAGTTAGGATGTTATTGATGAAAATGATCATTGTCGACTAAAGGTAATTATTCATATTCTGTTAATCATGTTTGATTGGTAATTTTTTAACTAGTGTGTTTCTATTTGTCTTTGAGAGAATCAAACAAGATGTTTTTGTTTTGTTTGGAATTTTCAGGTATGGATTGTTTGAAAGGGACCCACTTTGTTTCTTCTATCACCGATCACTCGCTCTAGCCTACGCTCGACAACTCCAAACTCCTCAGGATTTTTGCCAGCTTGATTGCTGCGAAATCAATACCGAAAAGCTTGCATTGTGTTGCGATGAGGTTAATGGAAGAACGGATTGCGCATACTCGGGTTGAGTTCGATGATCCTAAGCTTTATCATTACGCGATATTTTCTGATAATGTTGTTCGGCTTCGGTTGAGGTGAATTCGGCGGTTACGAATACAAAGGAAGCATGTGTTTCATGTGGTGACTGATAAGATGAATCTTGAAGCGATGCAAGTAATGTTCAAGAAGTTTTTAAATTCCTCATATGTTCCGGTTTTGAAACAGCTCGAGTCTGCTAATTTGCAGAGGTTCAACAAGATTGAGAATGCAACAAAAGATACAATTAACCAATATGAAGTTCAGGAACCCGAAGTATCTTTCCATTTGAGATTTTACTTACCGGAAATGTACCCGACTTTGCATAGGATCTTGTTTTTGGATGATGATATTATTGTCCAAAAGGATTTGACCGGGCTGTGAATGGGGCGGTTGAGACGTGTTTTGGGTCGTTTCATAGGTATTCACAATACATGAACACATCCTTTGATTAAGGACGAGTTTAATCCTAAAGCGTGTTCGTGGGCTTTTGGGATGAATTTCTTTGATTTGGATGCCTGGAGGAGAGAAAAATGCACCGAAGAATACCATTATTGGCAAAATCTGGTATGTCTTTGCATTTATTTGTGTAGGAGATTTTCTTTTATCCGTGTCATCATGTTTCGGTCTAGATGTGTAGGAGATTTTTATTAGTGGCTCACTTAAATCTAGGGGTGCGCATTGAAACAAAAAAATTGAACTAAAATAACCAAACTTAAGACTTGGTTTTATGTTTTTTTTTTGTAAAAATCGAACTTTTGGTTTGGTTACGATTTTGCATGTAATTTAAACTGAACCTAATTGAATTTATGGATTTTCATTTTCAGTTTTGATTTAATAAATAGTGTTAGCCAGATATTTTTTGTTCAAATATATAATAATTAACTAATTATTATATAACCAAAATTTTGGCCCAACTTCATTGTTTCTGGATCTTTTTATTTTTTTAGCCCAAAATTTTCAGGGCCGAAACACCCATGCTGAAAACTGAACATATTAAATTGAACGGTTTGTAATAACTCAAAAACCAGATTTTTGATTTTGTTTGTGCCAAAACCAACCCATGCATAACACTACTTAAATTAACCAAATTCTAATAATAAGCTACAAGAGTTGACTTGTATCAAATAGTATTAAGCTTTTAGAAAAAATTATATGGCAAATATCATAAAAATCAGCATACTTTTTGATTTGTCTTAGATTAGTCACTCTACAACTTTGTGCACACTAAAATCCATCTACATGTTAAATGTGAACAAAATTGTGAAATTTCTTCTCAAAACAATTTGAAACGGTGCATCCAAATTGTTTCTCAAAACATCTAGGATAAATAATATATAAGCCATGTAAGAATGTTAAAGGACCAGTAAGCAACACAACCGGATGTACCGGTTCCAAGTTGTTTTAAAAAGAATTTTACGATTTTGTTTAAGTTTTAAAGGGTTGTTGGAAGAAGATGAAAAAAAAAAGTATGTTGGTTTAAGTGTCTTTTTTTATAATCCAAGTAAACAGTAACACTCGACTTTTATATATAAAAATACGTATATGTGAACAAGTTAATGATTTTATATAATAATTAAGAATTGGGATTTATTTTGTAGAACGAAAGCCGAACCTTATGGAAATTGGGAACACTAACTCTAGGTTTGATAACTTTTTACTCGACAACGAAACCGTTAGAGAAGTCATGACATGTTTTGGGTCTCGGGTATAATCCAAGTATAAGCATGGAAGAGATCCGTAATGCTGCGGTTGTGCATTGTAATGGAAATATGAAGCCGTGGCTGGATATTGCTATGAACCAATACCGGCCGCTTTGGACAAAATATGTGGATTATGATATGGAATTTGTTCAGGCGTGTAATTTTGCTCATTAAACGGTAGTCGAGATTTTACTCTGTGTTCCAGAGTCTCATTTAGTGAGGGGAGGGGAGGGGAAGGAAATTAGGAGAGAAAAGAAATGAGGAGAAAAGTTTTTTTTTGTGTTCCCGAGTTTAATGAGAAGGAAAGGAAAATCAAGGAATTTACATATTTTATGTGTTCCCGAGTTGAGAGGAAAAGAAAAGAAAGTTATAGTTTTACTATCATACCATTTAAGTAAAACTAAAATAAAATTAGTTTTAAGGGTAATTTAGTAATTGAAAAGATTTTCTCTCATAATCTCTCCAATTTGGGAGGATGAGTATATGTTTAATTTTTCTATTATATTCCCTCCCCTCCCCTCCCATTCTCTCCTAAAAAATCTCTGAAACATAATATTTTAACATTTTCTCCTCCTTCCCCTCCCCTCCCCTCATTAAATGAGACTCGGGAACATAGCGTAAGTCTTATTTAAAGAGGGGAGGGGAAGGAAAGGAGAAGAAAATGTGAAGGAATCATGTTTCAGAGAGATTTTTTAAGGATGGGAGGGGAGGGGAGGGGAATGAAGAGAAAAGACTAGAAAATTTAAGTGTATAATCATCTTTCCAAATTGGAGAGATTAGGAGAGAAAATGTGTTTGTATCATTAATTGCCTATTAACTCCTACATTTTCTTTCCATTTCCTTCCATTTTCATTAAACTCGGGAACACGAAATAAAGTGACACGTTTTCCTTCCCCTCTTTCTTTTCTCTTTCAATTCTCCTCCTTTTCTTTTCTCTTCTTAAATGAAACTCGGGAACACAATGTTAGAGTTTATGGGAGTTGACACGTTATATGGTGATATATAGATTGCGGTCCTCAAGTGTTGATAGTTTATTTATATTATAGCTTATTGTTGTATATTTAGAATAATTATGTGTTAAAACACTTCTTATAATTAATTTGAAAGACTTGTGTTAGAACCTAGAGTGCTTGTTACTGCAGGCAGTTAGACCAGTTTATTCTGTAGTTGCCCTAATTCAGATTCAATTTTACCTGTTTTACTGTGTTCTCCACGCACCCAACCTGACTTGACCAACCGAACTTAATGACTCAGCCTGCAGTAAGACCAGTTTAGTCTGTAATTGGCCTAATTCAGATTCAATTTTACCTATTTTACTGTGTTCTCCACGAACCCAACCGGACTTAATGACTCAGCATGACACAAACAATGCTCACTTCATTCTTTGTGTATCCATACAAAAACATACCAATCGTCTTCCCATTTGGCCCTTCCCAGTAGTTTGTTTCAACGGCATTCGCCCTGAGTTCAGGTGTAATTAACCATTTACCTCATGAATCATGATAACTAGATATGTTCTTAAAACTGTTTTACCAAGATACTTATGCAATCACTGATGCTAGTTAATTTGTCGAATACAAGTCATGATATACAAAACTTGTCGGTGTATAATCATTGTGATAGCATATCATGGAAAACTTAACTTACGTGACTTATCATCCACTTCAAGGTCTATTCACCTCAAAAGGTACCACAATCTACAACATAACATAAATGAGGATCTAAGAAGTCTAAAGTGGGATTAGAGTAACATGTTTATATGGTGGGATAAGTAGGCATGTTCAAAACGGTTTGGGACTAGGAACCGGAACCGGTTCCTAACCGGTTCCTATATTCAAAACCCCCTTTTAAACCGGTTCCAGGCTCGAACCGGTTCTCCCACCCTCGGACCCCTAACCTATCTAACCGGTTCTTACCGGTTCCTAACCCGGTTCCAACCGGTTACAGTGTAAAAAATTTTATTTTTTTTTTCGTTTTTCGTTTGCGATTTGGATTCTAAACTACGATTCGTATTTGTATAACATGAAAAATAAAAAAAACAATTAACATAAAAATAAACAATTAACTGATGAAAAAAAGACAACTACTGAAGATGTTTGCCACTGAAGACAACTACTGAAGGTTGCCACTGAAGACAACTACTGAAGGTTGCCACTGATGACAAGTTGACAACTACTGAAGGTTGCCACTGATGATAACTACTGAAGGTTGCCACTGATGACAACTACTGAAGGTTGTCACTGATCACAACTACTGAAGACTGCCACTGATGAGGAATACTCATCAGTGGGAACAGTCATCAGTTGAATCAGTGGGAAAGCTGCCACTGATGACAACTACTGAAGGTTGGCACTGATGAGGAATACTCATCAGTGGGAACATTCATCAGTTGCAGAGTTTGTTGTCACTGATGCAAAATATGAATCAGTGACACATCAGTTGCAGAGTTTCATCAGTTGGAACATCATCAGTTAAATATGTAACCATTGTACAATGTAAACTTGTTCATTGGATTTGCAATACAAGTGCATTTAGTTTTTTTTTTTTCGTTTTTCGTTTGCGATTTGGATTCTAAACTACGATTGTATCAATACTTATTGTATCAATAATCTGTTACTTGCACATGAAGTTTGTGACAGAGAATAAAAGAATGCTTTGCCTTATTTGACATGCTTGACTCGATGCAGGGGCTATTGACTGGAACCGGATAATAACTTTGGTCGAATGCTGGAGGAAATTGCTACATCCTTTTTGATCTGCTACCTCTATTTTTTCATAAAAATTCAAGGCTTTAGCTTGTGAGTCGTGTTTGTTCAATCATGCATGTACTTGAATAGCTGAATTCATCTTTCCCTGTATTACTAGATTTTTCCTTTGTTTTTTGAACGCCACTTTGATCAAACAATTTAAACAAGTAAACGTGAAAATGACCTTGTCATTAGACTAGACAACTCAAAACCTTATTAAAAACGATTTCCAACGACTATATTCGATCCAACGGCTAGAACCGGTTAGGAACCGGTTCCGGATGGTTCGGTTCCATAACCGGTTCCGGTTCGGTTCCGGTTCCTACCCGCCCCCACTCAGAAATGCAAGAACCGGTCACGGATCATCGGGTTGAATCAGATAGGGTCCGGTTCCTACAAAAAACGGTTCGGGTCCGGTTCGGGTCCACCGGTTCGGTTCCAGGAACCGGTTTCGTCGAACATCTCTAGGGATAAGTGGTGAAGAAAGAAACTAATCACTAAATAGAAATTATAATGTATATCGAAAACAAGTCCGGACCTCTATGTTATAAGAACTCCATTTGCACCTTTAAGTACATTTTTGGGGGGGCTAAATATGTTACAAATAATTTAGAGATCCAACATAATTTAATCTCATTTTGAATGATATGAAATTCAAAACTTAGCATATAACTTGTAATGTTTACACAAAGTCACTCTAAAACATTGAAAAACATTCAAAGCATACAGAAAAATTCAGTTCAGCAGAAGCACACATCAAATCAAAAACTCATAAACTAAATGTACATCATTGCTAACCCATCCATGCCATTCTTCTTCTAAACCGGCGGCAAACTCACCAGAAGTTGCCCATTGACCACGCTGCAATTAAATAATAATGAGCAAATCACACTTTCTCGTCATATCTATACTATTTTACGATGAATATAGAAAGGAGAAAATGGTAATTTGTCAAAAAAGTCCTAAAACTAAGATCGTCATAAAACCCTAATAGTTTGATCTCTTTCGATGTAAAACATGGTCTTTACTTTTTATGGTTTTGAAATTTAATTTCGTTTTATGAGTTTTAGTTTGGTTAATTTAATTGATTTCATGTTAGCCAAGTAAAATTGTGTTTCGAGATATGTTTGAAAGCTCCAAAGAGAAGATAAGGATGAAGAAAAGATACCAATTTAGTAGCAGAAAACGTCAAGAAACACAAATTGAGGAGAATTGAGAGGAGCTGAAGATGATTTGGAGCATCATAACTACTTTATATTAATTTATCTAACAACCCAGATTGAGTTTGGCTCATTTGCAGACCGAACCGGCTCAAATCAGGTCGTTTACATATCTAGCCGGCTCGACTCTGCACATTTGCAGACCAAGCTTGCCCAAATCAGGTCGTTTAAATTTATTTGGCATTTATGATTGGAAGAGTCAATGTAAGTGGAGTGTTTTGACCTTACTTATGGTCAATTTCTGTAAAATTTAGGTACTTATGCTGCAGGTTGATCCGGTTTCAGCTGGCGTTCAGTTTGACATAAAATTTGTCGTTTGTTCATTGGATGTTATATGTCTGGACTGACAAAGGTCTTGACAGTGGAATCGAGAGTGGTAATTTACCTTTTTTACCTCAATTTTTTTATAATAAAAGTCATATATTCATTGCATAATCAAATTTCATTTTCCTCGTAGGTTTCACAAAGTAATTTGAGGCACCTACTTTTGCAATGTCGTTTGGATGACGGTTATGATATCTGTCAAAGTGCGTTTGCATTGCTTGGAGACCTTGCAAAGGTAAATTGATCATTATAGTAGATCCAAAGTCCAAACATTCATGTTGCTTAATTGCTTTTGTTTTGGTATCTTTTATTTGGTTTGTCCGATTCATTTGTGTCTTCGTTTACCTAAGTTTCTTGATGTTGCTACCAAGCAACTGCTATAAAATGACTGCTAGACTCCCTATTTGGTTTATATTGTTATTAGCATTTATTATTAAATAATATAAATTTTGCATAATACACCCAAATTGAAGAAACAAGAGGATGCCATGTTTTAATTTTTATTATTATTTGTTAAGGTTTTGATGCAGATAGAGCAAGAACAAACAGTAGGGGTGCACGCGGTTCGGTTTGGGTTGGTTTTGGGATAAAACCTAACTAAAACCCAAAAAATTGGTTTTTAAATTTTTAAAAGTGTTCGGTTTTTGCAAAACAAAAACTAAATTGTCAGTTTCTATATCGGTTTAATGCAACACCCCTAGCAAAATGTAACAGAAGATGCCCACAGTTATGATGAGCAAGATGTTGTAGCCCAGATATATCAGGTTAATTTACTTTAATTTATTTATTGATCAATAAAAAACTGAACATTTAATATTTTAACTTTTGTTTTTTAGGCAAGCTCTGAAGCTGCTCCTAATAGTGCAGTCATTTTTCTGTATTTTGATATAAGTTAAGAGTGTGTTTTTAAATAATCTTATAGGCTTTTGTAAGAAAGGGGAGATTGTATAATAGTCAACTTTTGACTAGAATATCGTCAATGGACCGGACCAGGAACAAGGGCGTTTAAAATCAAAGCAGACTCATTTACTTGATGTGATGTTGTAATGATAAGGCGTGCGCCCTACTTAACTCCATTATGAAGTTGGACAAGGCGTATGCCCTAATTAACTTCCTAGAGTTTCAGCCTTCAGTAGAGGTGAAAAGAACTGTTTTCCAAACCACTCTAAAAAAACCCGTTTGAGATATATGTTCAATGGATTTCAAGAGTTGTTTCTCAACCGATGATGATGAATACCACCTCTATGCTACAACGGACTTATTTTATATGGATATTTTTCCTACAGCTGAATCTTTGGATGAGTTATTTTATTGTATCAGTTTATTGTTGTTTATTTGCAGTTTTTGTTGGAAATTCTTTGTACAGTAATGATTCATTTATCTAAAAAAGTGTTGATTCCAACTTGATTATGAAAAATAAAGAAATGTTAAAAGATAAATTTTCACCGTGAAGCTTTTTTAAGAATTGATTTTTTCAGCAAGATGTTAAAATAGTTATATGGATACAAAATAATTATATTTAAGAAAAAATAATGTTTAAAAGATCAATGATTCCTTTCTGTAGATTTCTAATAAAAACGTTTAATAGGTTTCTAATAGAAATAAGTTATACATTTCATTAACATTCAATTCTTTTAGTAGGTTTCTAATAATATTTTTTACATTAGCACATAAAAGTTTAATTTCTTACAACCGGTGTTAGGTTGTTTATTACAGTTTTGACATGAGCTTTCGTTAACTAAATTCTTGTACAGTTTTATATTCAATTCTTTGTACAGTTTTGACATGAGCTTTCGTCAACTAAATTCTTGTTTTCACTAGCCTGACCTGATACGACCCATCCAAAAGTAATAATGTTTGCTTCTAAAAAACCCAATTGAAAAAATGTAAATCCGTTAGAAAAAAATCATGGGTCCTCCGGTGATCATGCTCCATTGAGTGTAATGTTAACAAGACATGGCCCGTGCGTTCTGTTAGGATTTCGATCAGCAGATAAAGACCAGTTCCCTGTTTTCCAACCCGAACCAGTTCCACTACGGCCTACTTTTGACCACTTTGTCAGTGACGTGGTTCGGCAGTTCCCTGTTTTCCAACCCGAACCAGTTCCACTACGGCCTACTTTTGACCACTTTGTCAATGACGTGGTTCGGTTCCAACCCGAACTGGTTTAGGTTTAGGTTTAGGTTTAGGTTTAGGTTTAGGTTTAGGTTTAGGTTTAGGTTTAGGATAGACAGCACTAATGCTACAAATAAGAAAGGAGTATTGGATTTTACATCAATCGACTCGTATCCTCATTCCGATAAAAAGCCCTAAAAAATCAGTTTGAAATTTGGAAAAAGGTTAACGTCGTTAAGTTTTTTTTATAAGGGGGGGCACCAGTGGCGATAAACTTAGTTGGGGTTATTTTCAGCTAATAGCCTTTAGTTGGGATTATTAAAATTTAATAATCCAATAACACTAATAAAAGTACTATATATATCACTAGAGGATTGATAAACTAACGAAAACGAAAACCGCGTGGTAAATTGTCACCGCCGCATCGTGCGCGTTCCGACTAGTAGGCAGGCATGCACGTACGTACGTACGTACGTACGTACGTACATACGCACACACGTACGTAGCAGGTGCACACACGATTCAGCGGGAAATGCTAACTTTGGTAATCACATTACAAGTTTATGTGTGTTCATTGTTCGATTTGAAATCATGAAACGTTCAAACCGGCCATTGGTTTGATTTCCCGATTGACTTTTTTTCTTTAACTTTTGGCCCGTCGATTTCAATTTTCAACGGGGAGGTTTAGATTTTCGACGACAAAAAAACGTTACTAACGGTTTGGCTCACGATTTAATTTAAAAACCATCAAAACCAGACCACAAACACCCATACGTAAAATGTTGTTTTTTTAACTAAAAAAACTATAGCAAAATGATACTCAAATTAAAAATAATAAAATGCTCGTTTTTATAATGCAATGCTTTATAAAAAATATTAACGTATAGAAAAGTTATGACCGTTAAAATTTCCAAAAGGTGATTAAAGTTAAGGGAGCAAAATTGTAACGATGTTTAATGATTGGAAAGTGCACGTAATATTTATCCTTTAAAAGACTATATTGCCCTTTTCAACATGTTTTGTTGGGTTGTAACTTATGTATTATAATTTGTATTTTACTTAAAAAGAATTAATTTGCTCATCTCTCCCTCATTATATATAGCATAGATAGAAAATTCTACTTTCCGTCCTTAAACTAAGGAAATAACAGAAATCATTCTTTATGTTTATATTTTGTTACGATTTACATCCTTTTCACTAATGGTTGTAATATTTTACTTGTTAAGTCCAATCATGTCCCTTGAACATTAGGGCTTTTTTGTCAATTTTCCCTTTTAGTGAAGAAAATTAAAACTAATGATTCTTAATTTAATATAATATTTTTCAGAAAAAAATTAACACACGTTAGTGAAAACGACGTAAACGGTAACAAAATGTAAATATACAAGATAATTTATGTTGTTTACTTAGTTTTTAGGAGGAAAGGTATAAAGTGTTCTGAAATAAGCGTGTTTTTACCTTTTAACATAGTAGTAACAAAAGTCGGCTAAGATGAACGTTTGAATAGCCTCTGCAATCAAAACCGTCGGCAACCAAAAGTAACCGCTTCCTAATAAGAACAGATACGCACCAGCAGACTCGTACACCTGAATAATTACACAAATTTTAACTCAGTAATATTATGTGCACGTCACATAAATTAATAATAATAATAATAATAATAATAATAATAATTGTTATTATTATAATACACTAGAAAGTGAACACTGACCTGAATGATCCAGTGAGCAGATCCCAAAAATCTCGCAACTCCGAGTGCAAACACGTAATGCGCAGTAGATGGTTCAATCATCTACAATTATTTTTACAAGTAATTCGTATTTAAGTGAATGGAGCAAAATAATATGATTAAAATATTTAAAAGGTCCAAAACCTTAGTTTTCTGCATCATAGTTAGTTGAGGAAGCACTGCAATGGCTTCCAAATACACACAGAAGGCCCACATAACTTTGCTCAAATGAGAATGATATGTGTGCGGGTATATGACTAAAGCAAGAATCGCACACGGGACCACCTGCAGTCAATATTAAAAGGGCTGTGTAACTGAAAATTAGATATTAACTTAAAAGAAAAGGGCTGAAACAAAACAGTTTTCAAAGACCCATAAAATCGAAATTTTTCAGTTTTTGGTTCGGTTTAAGCCAATATCTCTAATTAATCATTAACAAAAAAAGGGCAAAAACTTGCATGCCCAAATTCATTACTTTGAGCCAAATGTTTCAAACCCAAATGACAAAACCGAAACCGAACCAAACACATTGTGAAAATCGAAAAAAACTGAAGCCAAACAATTTCAAAATCCCAAAATAAAAAACAAAATTTCGGTTTTTGGTTCTTAAATTTAAGCCGAAAATCGACCCAACACCCTAAAAACGTGTTAAATATTATAACGATTAAAAAAACAGTTGTAAATAATAGTGTTGTGGTTACCAAATAATACTTGGGCATGTCGTCTAGATCTCCATTGTAGGTTACCTTCAGGTTGAATCGTATCATGTAAATGACCCAAAGAGTAGACACCAAATCAAGAATGGTGTGAATGTCATGTTCCATCATAAAGCTACAAAATAATCTTACAGCTAAAAATAAAGCTGTGATTTATTGTGTTTGTAAGGAAAGCCCTGCCAAATTCATTTAAAAGAAATATATATATATATTAATCAACATAAGCGAATATTGAAATGAAAGAAATCCGTACCGGAGCAGTTTTTGTGGGTGGTAAGAAGAATAATACCGGCGGCATGAACAGCTTCAGAAGCAATGAAGAATTGGTTAGTGTCTTTGACGAGGAGTCTAAGGCCAGAAATATCATCGATTGCCTGCGAACCCAACCGAACAATTTGTTCACCGCCGACGACCCTCTTCTCCGGCCCATTGTTGATGATCAAAGAAGAAGTTGTATTGTATATTGGCACCAACCAAATGCCATTTGTTTGTTTGGTTCCCAAACATAAACGTATCTATGGGTGGGTGAGAAAAACGGGGCGGGTATAATAAGAATATTAGTTTTTTTTTGGAATGATAGGAAATAATATTGTTCATTTATTTTAAAATTGAATGGTTGAGATTAGATTAGAGAGATCATAAGGTGTAAAACAAAGATAAGGGCATAATATGGATAACACATTTGTTGACTTTCTTTCTTCACATGCAAGGCACATGTCAAATACCCCATCATTTTAAAACGCTCATAACTTTTTTATACGACATTTTTTTTTCAAAACAATACCATAATAACGAGTGTTTTTTTATCTTTTATATGAGTATCATATTGTTATATAAAAATAAAAAAAAAATTCGTAGGTTTTTTACAAAGTGTGTTTTATCAAAATTGTGTTTTACAAAATTGTGTTATACAAGTGTGTTTTATTTTTTCATAGTGTTTTTTGCATTGTGTTTTTTACATTGTGTAATTTAATTGTGTTTTTCATTGTGTTTTTATTTTCATAGTGTTTATTCCATTGTGTCTTTTTCATTGTGTTTTCATAGTGTTTTATTTTCTGACGAAATTTTCGAAGACTTTTCCGGCAAGATGGTGGCGGTGGTGGTTGTAGGAGATAAGTTAAAATTTAAGTGGGTTTTAATTAAGTGTGTTTTAATTAAGTGGGTTTTTGAAATTAAATTAAGTGGGTTTTCAATATTAAGGTATTAGACAAAAATACCCTCCTTCCTAGCCTTCTTAGGATAATCAAACTTCTTATTTGATCTTTTCTCCTCATATTTATTACTTTACATTTTATTTTATTTATTATCAAGCAAAATAAATTATTTATGTTTGCTTGTTTTTTCAATGTACGTCTTTTAGCAAAATAAATGGCATAAAACGTGTTTCATGTTTCAAGTTACGCTCTTTGATACTAACTCAGTTAAATTTTCTTGTTCTTTGATAAAGTTGTTGAGGCAATCAAGTTGAGAAAAATTGATGGTTTGATCGATGAAATTAATCATTGTTGCTACTGTTGCAACTGGTGGTTGTTTGGAAAAGATTGTTACTCGCTGCCTGAGATAGACCTGAAAGTGGGCGCGGTAGCCCCATATCTCTTCAAATGTTTTCTGGACACATACAAAGGCTAACATCAAATTCACATGGCAGAAAGAGGTCAAGATAAGACAGCTTTCCACACAAACAAAGGCACATTCTGTCATAAAATAATGCCATTTGGATTGAAAAACGCGGGGGCTACTTATCAACGTTTGATGGACAAGCAGTTCGGTGAACAGATTGGAAATAACTTGGAAGTATACATGGACGATTTGGTCATTAAAAGCCTGCAAGAAGACCAAATGTTGCGAGATATCGAAGACACTTTCCATAAGCTGCGGAAGATCAGCATGAAATTAAACCCGAGCAAGTGCTCGTTTGGGATGGAAGAAGGCAAGTTCCTCGGGGTGATTGTCACAAAAATTGGATTCAAAACCAATCCTGAGAAAGTACGGGCAATCTCCTGCATGCCCTCCCCAAGGTCGTTAAAAGAGATGCAAACTCTAAATGGGACATTGGTGGCAATGAATAGATTTATGGAAAATCACGTCACCAAGTCGTTCCCCTTCGTATCCACGTTGCGGAACTGCCTGAAAAAATCACAATTCAGGTGGACACTAAAGGCAGAACAAGTTTTCCAAGAAGTAAAGAAATGTCTGATTGAATTGCCAACACTGACGCCCCCCCCCCCCCCCCCCCGGAAAGGGTTAGCTTTCCCTATTTATGAGAGAATCAGTGAAGATGGAATATGAGAGAAATATGAAGAATAAGAAGGAATCAATGAAGAATAAAAAGAACGAAGGGCAAAACGACCTATTTATACCAATCGCCGGTGGCGGTTAGGGTTAAAATCGAGATTTCCTGAAAAATCGGAGGTCCAGTAAGGAATTGACACGCCACACGGGAAGTTGAAAAATCCAAACCAAGTGGGCGCATAGACAACACGCGCGCACAGTCAAAAAGACATCCCTGACACAAGCGTCGTTTGACGTTTGAACAGTCAGGCCCACTTGCGGTAAAATCTTATCCATATCAAAAGATCCAGTGACCACTCAGTTACTACTCAGTCTTAATGGAATTTTACACAACGGCGGACCCGCGAGAAAACATTGCGGAAAGGTCCACCTAGGAGAATACGTGGGAAAGAGAGATTTTTAACCTAAGATTTTCTCAATACATCACGGAACAATACATGAGAAGAAATACCCGGAACATCAATTTCTACACAGAAAACCTAAGAAAAGGCACTTGACGGGGATGGAACCTAGTCCGAAAACATCGCGATAGCTCACCAAGGGAGACCGAGGAACAAATGCAATAATATTGGACCAGGCAACATGCCAGTCAAGACGGTCAAATTGCACAAACAATGTGATATCCAAAGAAAGAAAACGAAGAAAGAAATGAGGCACCCAGAAATAGAATGAATGGAAATGAACATTTATCACCTATTTATACCCAAAGAATTAAATACGCTAGTTGGACAGCTGGAGATTCAATCCTTAGGTGACCAATAAAAAACGGCCACGGGGCGAGGAAACAGAGAATTCAATGCGTCGGCATGCAAAAAACATTTATACCCACCTGAAGTAACTGATGAGAAATCCAACACACATGGTGACATCATCACAGCTAGATGTAGACAGGAAAGCCAGTAATTACTCCCATAAGTAGCCACATATATAACCGCCAAAAGCAAAAAATAAAAACAAATAATAAGTCTAATATTCCACCCACGGAATGAATCGCGGAAGCAACAATGAATTGGGGGGACTTGTAGAGGTAACATACCAAACACACCATACAACTAACAAGTCAAAAGGTGTAACATCCTAAAATTCGAATAATAATATTTTATATTTATTGTTATGACGGAAAGTTTACTTGAGTTAATAAATAAATGGTAGAATAGTAAAGATGGTAAGATAAGTAGATAAATTAGATGGAGGTAATTATGGACCAAAAAGGAAAGATGGGCCTTAGGTCCATGGGCTTAAGGGAGTATAAATACCCCTTAAACCCTAAACCTTTCCATTTCCGTCCATAATATCCATCTTATTCTCCCTACACACTCCAAGCACACACCTAAAATACCCTCTTACGGCCGCAACCAAGAAAGTGATCCAATACCTAAAACCGAGCTTAGATCTTGATAAACCTTAACCATACAAGCAAGATACGAGTTAGAGTTATATATTGGAACTAGCCGCGACATAGCAAACGATTAAAGGTATGTTCTTGACCATAAAGCTTACGTTTTTATGAACGGTTAGCCATGAAACTTAAACATAGAATAGATCGGGTCTAGTTAAATCATAAAGTAGCAAACTTGATGCTTAAAATGGACGTAATGGACTCATGGCTAGATACGGCTCATGAAGGAAACCCTAGATCTAGTAAAGAACGTTTTAAGGTTAAAGGTTCGAGCTTTATGCTAGAAACGGACTAGATCTTGATAAAGGGGCTACTAACGGGTGTAAAACGGATATGAATGGTAAAGAAAAAAATGGTTAAAGTTCATGATTTGGACCCTAAAACAGTTAAATGAACAAGGTAAAAACATAAAGATAAAAAAATGAGCTGAATTGAGCGTTCTCGGCCGAGACTGAGGGTTCTCGGCCAAGACTGAGGATTCTCGGCCAGGATATGGAGTTCTCGGTCATGAGTTCTCGGTCACGAATTCTCGATGGGTTCTCGGTCAAAAGGGTTCTCTATCTTGAGTTCTCGGCCACAGTTCTGTTGGGCCTTGGGCCTGAACCCAAATTTGGTCAGATGATGGATAATTGGACCTGATTTAAATAAGCCCAGCTTAGAAAATAATTTAGAATCCTAATGGAAAATGTGTTAAGACAACTAATGAAAAAAAAAATTCAAGCTGACCTGGCAGCTTAACCCCAACCAGGGGCGCTGCCCCTTGGACCCCGCTAGGGGCTGCCGCCCTAGAACCCTGCTGCCCCCGGACCCCCGTTCGTTGAGGGTAATGATTAGACTAGAAACGTGAGATGTGTAGTGATAGTTAATTGATGCATGTAATTATTATACAGTTAGCCGTGCCCAACTGAAGAAAGGAATAACCATAACTGGTGAACGTAACCGCTTTCAGGTGAGTTTCTAGCCCCACTTCTGTGTTATGTTTTCGGGGCTGTGTGCATACTCGATATGTTTGTTAATACACTTATCCTAAGTGATAAGTGTATGCCTTATGTGAATGACGTGAAATGTATGAATGATTACTTGTTAGTACGTGAACGATCTTCGGATATTTCACGTACTGTCAGGTTGTAGTGTTATGTATAAGGTAAGTATAATGTATATGCTTATATGTATGAATGCGATAAAGTTAACAAAAGAAGGACAGGTATGGTTGTATGGTAACGAAGAGGGACCAGACCCTAATAATAAATGTGATGGTAGGGACCAGACCCTAATAATATCTGTGATGGTAGGGACCAGACCCTAATAATATCTGTGATGTTAGGGACCAGACCCTTATAATATCTGTGAGGTTATAGGGCGGAAGGCTCTTTAAATAGAATGGATAGTTATGTATGAAAAGTAAGTGTGAATAATGTTCACCCCTTCGGGCATGAGTGCAAGTATGTGAACCGATTATATGTTGTATGATTAACTAGAACTCACTCAGCGTAGCTGACTTTTAGTATGCACGCAGGTGAGTAGGATGAGGCAGCTCGCTTGAGGGGAAACGTGGCACTGAATAAGAGACTGGCATCGGATGACTCAAGGCGTTTATGTTTAATGTTTCGTTTATTTTGAAAGACAAGATCTTGTTTTAAAACAAGCTATGGATTTAAGTAATGTTTTATGAAAGTTTTAATATTCCGTGTATGTTTTATTTAACTCTGATGAATAGAACTATGTTTATGAGTAAATCCAACGTCCAAATGTGAGGCACCGGTAACGGGGCCTTACAAAAGGAGGAACCCGCGGAAGGAGTATCGTCCGCTAAGGGACATAAGTCCACCGTGGAAGATACACTCGTAATAATAAGCAGTAGTAAAGCACAGCGGAAATACCACCATAGGTAGGAAATTTGGCGAAGTGTTACTGCTCAATAACCTGGCAATTGTATGGACGCACGATGGACCAATAGGAATGGGCCAATGCAGTACTTGCACAGAAAGAATATCATTGGCCAGACTGTCCAACCAATCAAGAAAGACCATCATGCTCGGCCATGAGAGTAGAAGCTTCCATTGAGTGGGACAGCTGGCCCAACCCTCCCCCCCCCCCACCCCCACCCCTCTCTTTCCGCTATAAATACAGATGGAGGTTTAACGGTAAAAGGATTCCATTTCTGACTCTCTAAAGTCTAAACTATCAACATATATTCCGATCACTTACCATACTGATTCTCATGTCAGGGGGTGGTTACGAGAAGAACCCCCCCCCCCCTCCCCAACACACACAACTCATTCGACTTCTCGTAACGAGCTCACGGTGTTCGGTTTTGCAGGTGAATAGTCCGTTGGAACTCATCGTCGTCTGTAATCGTATCATTGGTAAAGTAGTAAGCTGAACCCCCTAGTTCAGATCTACGTGTAAATCCATCTTGGGTGAGATATTAGGTTTAACCATATCGGGTTAGACTTAGTGTTTCTTCATAACCAATTTCGAAAATAAGACTTCTCATATGATAGTATTTCTAACCACTCATCCAAAATATAGAAGGAGCGTTACCTTTATTGATATATTTGTCAATTTACCACTCATCGAAGGTAAGGAGAACATTAAATTGAAATGAGGGATGTTCTTCAAGAACTATGTTTTTCTGAGCTACACCATGAAAAAGATTTTGATAAGTTTCAGAGGGCTTCCCGACTTTGTCATAATGACAACATAAAAAATAACATGTTAACACATTCAATTTTATGAATATTTTGTTTCATTTAAGCATAAAAAGAAATGACATGCTTCCTATATAGCGTTCGGATCACTATTGAAGGAAAAATTAATGCTTATATAAATGTTTCAGATTTAATAAAAGTTAAAAGCATTGATAGGCATGGGTGACATGTTGAAAGTGTTCACAATATTTTCTTATATTTTAATAGTCGAGGGAAAAATAGTCAATTTTCCAAATCCGAACCTTTCGATTATTTTCAAAAATGCCCTTGAAAATAAATTTGAAACCCGAATCATGTTTAAAATACTAACTTTCAACCGTTTGACATTTTCAAGTCAACACTTTGAATCCATAACAAAGTTGACGATAAATCTATTTGCATTCTTAAACTTTTAAAAATACTCAAATTTCCTGTTTTTGACCTGTAACAAATTTTAACCTAAATGTAGTTAACTTGTACCAAACAATCTATTTACCAACTTTTTGACCCATAAAAATCAAATTCAAGTTTCACAAAAAATCCGAAACAATCCTTGATAAAAAAAACTAATAAATTAAATACAAAAAACTTTGTTATGTCTGAAAGTGATTTGTATATACTATCCTTACATTTTAACACATATGTATAGTTCACTAAATTAACTGAAAAAATAAATTGACATATTTAAAGCATATATTTATAGTTTATAAATTTATATGATAATAATAATAATAATAGATAAATGGATCGATTTTTATAAAATTGATCGACTTTTAAGCATATATTTATAATTCAATGATTAAAATATTACTTTGTAAAATGAAAGCATATTCGAGTTTTATTTTTCTTTACAATCTTCTACAACATACATATTACAATATGTTAATGATAATATTTGAAATTATATTATTTTCAATCTTTGAGAAACATGTTTGTTGTTGATTTTTGGATTTCACAAAGTATTATGGAATACATAGTAACCTAATATGTTAGTACTAATTTTTATAAAAATGTATAAATGTAATATAAATAGAGTGTAAAAGAAAAGTGAATAATTATTGATCTATTGCATATATTTGGGTCAATTAATATCTTAGTTTTGTAGGGAAAAAAATTGTAAGAAATAACTAAAAGATGACAAGTATTCACAGTTATTTTACTTTATTTGAATATTGGTTGATTGGTGAGTTTTTTAAAAATAAATAATTATAAAATGGAGATGTATTAAGATGGAATAGGTGAAAAAGGAAATCGTAGGAGTGATTTTTTATTTATTATATAATATAAAATAGATATAGGTTCACTAAAACAACTGCTAGAATTATATAGATATAGAATAGAATAGACATACTATCTTCATTGAAAATTAAAAAAAAATGTCCAAACCTGGTTGTTTCCATTATAATTCAAGGAAAAGAGAAAGAACCAAGCCAATTCAAATCTCACAATTTTAATTTTAAATGTCTTCAATTAACAAAATTAACATTAACATGTCACAAGTAACAGATTAAGAGGCTGTTTGATACCCTTAGTGATTTCAATAAGAAGGCTACCTCTAAATCGATTAGAGACACAACAAATCGATTAGAGATACACAATAAGAGCAGCATGTCCAAATTGAAGATGAAACAAGTCGTAATTATCACGTCGCAAAACCCAGGTCGCTTCACAAAGCACAAAACATTTTAACCCATTTCTAATTTAGAACCATCACTGCAAACAAAATAGTTTAAGCCCAAATCATAACATTCACATTCAATAATGCAACATAAAAAGCCGATAAAAGCATTAAATTATAAAGGGTTTCACTACTTCTGTACAATGATGCAACCAAATGTTTCGCAATTTTAGCATTGTAAAAGACCGTCTAACAAACACCATATCAACACTTAATAGCTATATAGAAAAACTACCGCAACATCTTCTAGTCCATCTTGTAGGCCCACCCATGTGTTTTCAAATATTCTTGCACTGCTTCTTTTATCGCTAAGTTTGGGACCAACTGAGACGCGCAAAGAGGTTGCCGAGTGATTGGATCAAAGTTACCTACCTGTCATTACAGTTTTAATGAACACAGAGTATGAGTTGATCAAATAACCGAACTTCTAAAATAAAAATTCATAAAATAGTCAATTTTCCTCGTCTGTTTTTTAATTCTTTTGTAAATAAATCCTGGTATTATTATAATTATCATTGAAAAAACATTATTATTACAGTAATACATAAACCCTCAATGATCCAACACTGAAGTGTGCATGAAACCATAAACCCAATTGATAACTGAAATAACCAAACCCAACCCAAAACTGAGTGTTTGGTTGTATGTTTATTCAAATTACAAAATTTACAGGTCGGCTTTGCATGTACCAAAACAGAACATTCGGTCCGTACCAAAATAACAGCACAATTAACTTCTGGTTTAGTTTCGCTTTTGTTAAAAAAGTCGACTTCCGTTATTAAATGTATGAATTATGAATGGTATAGGCAAAAAGTTTTGGACCCAAACGTGTAATAACCAATTAACCATTAATTAAAAAAAAAGTAGACCCAAAATCTTAAATTTGGGTTATTATCAGCCCAAATGACAAAACTGAAACCAAACCCGTTGTGAAAACTAAAACTTAACAGTGTTCAGTAAACCCAAAAACCAATCTGTAACTAAGAAAACTGACGGTTTGGTTGTGTTTTTACAAAAAATTTTAGTTCGCTTTCGGTTTTGCATGTACCGAAAAACAGAACCAAACCATACCAACAAAAACCAAAAAAAACAAATGTTATTAAATTTGTGTAGGTTCAAAAAATTATAAACCCAAATGTGTAACAACCAACTAATCATTAAAACAAAAAATAATAACTCAAATTCTTTATTTTGGAATTCTTTTTCCGGCCAAATAATTTCAAGCCCATATGGCAGAACCAGAACCAGAACCAGAACCAGAACCAAACCCATTCCCATTTTGAAAAAACCAAAACCAAACAAATTTCAAAATTCAAAAACCAAATTTTCAGTTTATGGTTCTGTAAAACCCCAAAACCAACCAACGCACACCCTATTATGAATCTGTTAAGACTCATTGACATGTTTATTAATTTTACCCGTCTAAGATAAACAAACCGAAACCAACTTACTCACAAGTAAACAGGTCAATATTGTCACACCTCAAAGCAAAACTATAACAAAGAAAGAACGTAAATAACGATAAAAACCTGCTCAAGATGTTCAAGAATAACCGCCTTCTCATACGTGAAACCACTCGAGGCAATTACAGGATCACGAAATATATCAAGAGTGATTCTGCAGCATAAGTAGTCTGGTATCTGAAATTACACAAATTTAAAAATTTAAAGATTAAAAAACACTATATTTTTCAATAATAAAAACCCCCAAAATAAAATAACATTACCTCAGCTGGTGTGTCAAATTCAGCAGCTTTGCTGAAAACTGAATCCAAAGCTTCTAACTGTTCTGAAGTAGAATCGGTAACTTCATCAGTAAAACCTTCCACGTCAGCAACATCACGAAAATGTTTTTCTATAAGAGATGTTGCACAACATTCTCTGAGCCACAAACAGACATGCCAATAAAAAGAATAAGTAAAAATAATCTCAAAATGTGACATAAGTATATATAGGTTCCAATTTTGACCAATATATATGTAAAATAAATCATACTAGCAAAAAGGTTAACTGGTCGAAAGCCATACAAATAAACGAACCGAACCAAACGTTAAGTAAATCGTTAGGCAGAAGTTCATTTATTTAATTAACGAACGAACATGAACATATCTTTGTTCATTTAGTTGAACAAACGCACATGTCCCCTCGTTCGTTTATGTTTGCAAATGTCCGTTAACGTTCATATATGTCCGTAAGTTCGTTAGTTTATGTTTGTTTAAGATTATTCGTTTATATTCGCAAATGTTTTAGACACGCTGTACTTTAACATGTATTTTTTAGTTTAGGCCCAACAGATTGATATTCATGTTTATGCTATTAACAAATGAACATTAGCATGTTCAGTTTCTTAACAAGTGAACACAAACAATAAAACTCCATTTGTTTAGTTGTTTGGTTTCGATCATTTGTTTGTTAGTTTACAGGCCTAGTAAAAAGTCTATCTCTAATGAGTAGAACCTCATATCATAAATAATATTATGCAAGATTTACAATATCATGTGAGATATGACAGTAATAATAATTCAAGCTGTGGTTATAAACAAAATCTGACCAACACAAACATACTCTTTTGACTTGATACACATCTAGTCGCTAATAGAAACATACTACTATTCAAAGATTTGGATTATTATAATAATAGTACAGTTTTGTAATGATAATTAGTAAAAACAAAAAAAGAAGGGTAAATTACAAATTAAATTCTTTATGTTAGGACTTGCAGATCATGTCTTTTATCAAACGTTAAATTTTTCTATTAAAGCCAGTAATGTGCAATGCACAGGATAGTAGTTTTGAACTTTTAACCGTTTAAGAACTATTTGTGTATTTAACCAAAAGATGTGACCTAGTCTACAAATACACAAATAGTCCTAAAGGTTAAAAAGTACAAATATATCCTCAAGTGAATTACACTTGACTAGATTGAACCGACAAAAGTGTGACCCATTAAAACATAGAATCTGCAAGTCACCTTAAACATAAAAGACGCAACGCTTCAGATCGAACATGCTTTGACCCGTTATACGCAAACCTACAGAACTGAGGCCTAACAAACATAAAAGTACCTACTTGAGGTTTTGCAAATCCCATGATCGCTTGGTGGAATTACGCTCCCATTCAGAATATTGTGCTTTTGCTAGCTCTTGCCAAATTTCCTCCACCATATAACTCTGAGGGTTTGCTCCTCTGCCAAGATCCAAAGCCTACAAATAATGCAAAATTTAGTCATATAAAAGAACATATAAGGTAGCAGCTATTGCTTTTAAAATAATTTAATAAAAACATATATAATACATATCAAGTAAAATTCATACCCTATCCAATTCGTTTATTCCCTGATCAATTTTTTCCCTCTGTAATAATGCAAGCCCAAGCATAAAGTGACCCTGCAGTTTCATAACCAGACATAAAAATAAATAAATAAACTTAATCATATTAAGTAAACACTATAACGCCCTGGTTGCGGTGCGCACATGTAATGTATATATGTGTGAACCCTCGGGTGGGCAAAAGTGAAATTGCACTAATTTTGACGTTATTTTACTAATCTCGTGAAAATAACGTTAAAAGTGGCGGAAGGTTAATCAGGCATCATGTGGTGGCGTTGATAGCCAAAAGTCAAGGGTACATGCACCAATCGGTCGGTGTCCAGATGGTTGAGTGTTATGTGTCTTATGTCCAAGGCTTGATGCAAAACTACTATCGAGCCGGGGGTCTCACCGGAAGCAGCCTCTCTATCCCTATGGGGTAGAGGTAAGGCTGTCTACATCTTACCCTCCTCAGACCCTACCATAGCTTTGCTATTGGTGGGATATACCGAGTACGATGATAAAAATGATAAATGATATGTTAAGTAAACACTATTTTTTAACCATATATTCATCTAGGAAGAAAGAGATAGTGTTCACTCTATAACTCTATAAGAAAAATAAAGTATAAGGTAAAAAAAATGAGCAATTCAAAGCTAAAGATAAAACTTGGTCATGATTTTCATATAAAGATCTTACTGCTACAAAGAAATTTAGATGGGGGTTCAGATTTTTAATCAAATGCAAATCACGTCTAGAAAGGTATGTTGCAAACTAAAGGAGTACTTTACAGCTAAACCTTTAAAAGAAAAAAAACACTTAAAACTGTTTTAAACCAGCCGAGCAAGCCACTAAGTTTCTAGACTAAAGTAGATTCTTAGAACGGGTTTCAGTCATAACAGCTTTTAATTGTTTTATTAGGACTTCAAAGAAACTAAAAGGCAGCCGTAATCAACAATTAATCTTATCTTCGAGGTGAATGGCGTGTCATACTGGATTGAAGTACTTCGTAATTCACCTCATTTGGCACATTAATCTGTATTCTAAATTGATAAGAACCTTGTTCGGGTCAAACCTGAAATATTCCTACAGTCAAATGTTTTTATTTCCTGCTCTTAATTCCTGCCTAAATCAAATTGATACCACTTTGTAGGAAACAGTTTAGTGAGGCATTTTAGTAACCGGAGGTAGTATTCGGTTAAATAAATGATCTTTGTTTATTTCACGATGTCGATTATAAATTTTTAATGTTACCAAATTAGAGTTTTAATCCTTGTAATCGGAGATTCAGCTTGTCTTAGTTTCAGTATTTCAAATTTCCAGTATCTATCACAAATGTTACATTCACTCTTCTTTCCTTTTGGGAATTGTTTGCCATACATGACACTAACAGGCAAAAACTTTGTTGACATTAACACTTTAACAATGATAAAGTAAACAAAGAAAATGTATCCGCAAACTGGAAACTTACTGACAATCAACCTGCGTTCGTTTAAAGTAGCGAAAAGGAAGCACGAAGAAATCAATGAAAATGCAGCTCAAAACATAATAATATTTCAAACATAGATTCTAATAGATATTTAAAGTAAAATGATTATAAGTTTAAACAAGAAACAATATTCAATGACCCACAAACCTTGACCGATGCTTGATCAAGTTCAATGGCCTTCCTACTATCCTGCTCAACTCTTGTCCACTCACTAAAACAAAAATACCATTACCAAAATTTAGCAGCATACCAATTTCAGATATTAAAAACGCAATAATTGTGCTCCCCGCAGCCCAAAATCAAAACTCATAGCCAAAGTTTTTCAAATCTCATGTAATTTCACAAAAAGAGTTTCGAAACTTGACCTATGCATTTAATGCATATTTGAGATATAGGTTATCGTTGTGGGATATAGGTAATTTAATATCACAAAAACTTTTATATATATATATATATATATATATATATATATATATATATATAGCAATATAACCGATACCCCACTGATATTGACTGCATAAAATTGAAGTTACAAAAAAACTAGAGTTTTACTGCTGAAGTCAATGTTTGGAAACATAAAGTGCATTTTAATTTTCAAGTTACTTCATAATCATTCAATTTCGAAATTGATAACCTAGATTTCAAAATTGAGTTAATAAAGAAAAACTAGGGTTTTAGCGTTTAAAAAAGTATTGAAATGGAGAACACAGAACCTGAGCTTGCGAAAGCATACAGCCCGGTTGCTATAATAAACAGATACATCATTGCTCAACGTGATCGCCTGCAGCATCCAAGAACCAATTTATTTAAACCAAATGCATCATAATAATAATAATAATAATACCTACCTCGGTGTACGCATCAATTGCAGCGTTCAATCTGTTCTTCTTGAAATAAAGATTCCCGTCTTGCTTTAGTTGTTCTGCTTGAATGCTTCCAGATTTCGTCATCTCTACAAAACAATAACAAAAACGTTGAAATCGGATGATGCTAAGGGTCACAGCTCAAAGGATGGTGTGTTTGTTATATGACAGACCAATAGGATTGGTTTGTGGTGTCAATCCAATCGTACGGTCAAACCATCGATCTAAGACAAGTGGAAAATATAATAGTCTTTGATTAAATCTACTACCTTTTTTATATTTTATAAATCCTTCACTTTAATTGAAGTATTATAGTAAACTAGTTTTTATCCCCCGTATTACGGGGTTGTTTTATATTGTTTGTTCTAATATTTATTTATTTTTTGAATTTATATCATTTTTATTGTACGAAAGTTAATAATATACTTATGGTTTGATGATAAATTGTTTCACAAATAAATGAGATGTTATAACCCGGTTTAAAAGCTATATGGTTTTGATGAGACCTAAGACCCGCTTATTTTTTTTACTATAAAATTGGTTTTTTAATAATAGATAATATTTATAAAAGTTAATAATATATTTATGGTTTGATGAGTCCCAATACCCGTTTACTTTTTTTACTATCAAATTGGTATTTTAATTTAAATAATATATATATATATATATATATATATATATCTTTTTTAAAATAAATAAGATATTAATTTTTATAATATCCTATTTTATAGGATTTTTACATCAATAATTTGGTGAGAATAATTTTTAATTTAATGAGATGTTATAATCTGTTTAAGGAATATCTGGGTTTGGTAAAAGGAACCCTTGAAAATTAACGTTTTTTTATAAAAAAAATTGTATGTTAACGTTATTTGAGTGTAGTTTTATCATTTTTTATATCTATACTTACGAGTTCAGTTTTGGAAATTAGTTTTTATACATATCTATGTTTTGTTTTACACTTATGTGAATTTCTTAGTACATAAATTTTACACATATGTAAACTTGTGATTAATATATGTAATCAAATTTTTTTATATAAAATATGATAAAACTACTCTTAAATAATGTTAATATATAATAAAAATTAAAAAAATGTTTGGTTGTATAGAGTTTTAATAGTTCTTAACTTTTTTAGAGTTCTTAAATGATACTAACCCTATATATATATATATATATATATATAGAAAAGGGTTCAAATAAAAAGAAGTTGTTTCCTAGGAATGGTAAGAACTAATAGAATTTTGACATTTGCCATTAAAACCTATGGTGAAATAATAATTCTAGGAAACTATGTCGTTTATAATGATGAAAGAGTAATTCTAGAAAACTATGATGGTTTTTGATAATTTTAAATCTCAACCATTGATTGATATGATCTAATGGCTATAATTTATTCTTAATATTCTTAGAAAATTACTTATTTTTAGGATAATATATATATAACATAAGTTGTTTATCGTTGACAATTAATAAATGGCGTCTATATAACACAATTAATATATAGTTATCAATAAGTTATAATATAATTATATTTATAAATTTTTTTTTATCAAGATAGCACTGTACTTAAGTATACACAAGTCTGGTTATATTTTGGATCACATACCTATTTTTACACGAATTCATTATGTATTTTAATTACTTTTAAATCAAATATATATTAATTTTTGGTATATTCTTACTTTATAGGATTTTTGTATCAAATATTTGGTGAGATTAGTATTTAATTTAATGAGATGTTATAACCTGTTTAAGGACTGTCTTGGTTTGGTAAGACCCATACCCGTAAATTCAGGTCAAATACATGAGAAATCTCCATTTAAAAATTAAGCAAATCTGATGACTTTAAAAATAGAGGGAGTAACCACATCACGACACGTATAATTTTTATGTTTTCGTTTATATGTATTATAGATATATATCTAATATAAGATTAAAACAAGTTGGAGATCAAATTTGATTTAGTCACCGAGATTTTTTCAATATAAAACAAATTTGAAAATGAATTTAAAATTATAAAAGATAAGGTACAAATGCAATTCAGTTTATGGACACATAATATCATCATATTGATTTGGCTCCATTGTTTTCATATATAATATAATAACCTATTTTTTTTATTTTTTTCAATTAAATAATTTAAAAATAGATTCAATTGATTAGAAACTCATCTATTTAGACTATTAACACGTTTATATTAGTTCAATTGACTATTTCTCAAAAAATATAATTCATCCATAGAATTTCTAGCTATTATAATACATTAAAAATATAAAAAAAATTCAATGTTGAAACTGATATACACTCTTTTCACCTATTTCAATTGAAAGAGCAATTTCAAAATTAATTTACACAAAATCTTAACTACTTTTCTCTATTTTGTCAAATTCACTCCATCGTCTTCCACCATTCATTCGTCACAGAGTTTCTACAATCAATGCTACATCTATTCATGCTTTTTGTGTTTTGATTGGATGTGAAATTTCAAGCATATTTCAAGTATTATCATATCTAAAAGATATACGATTTATTCTATTGTTGGATAATCAATATCTTCATCAATTTAAGTTTAATCAACAGTGGGTTTTAAATGATTTAGAGTCCTAAAATAAAGAAGTTGGATATTGCTAGAAGTTCGATTTAATGCTCTAAAATGGACTGTGGGTTTTAATTGATTTAGGGTATAGGCTATAATCGACTAATTGTGATTGGCTTCTTTCCAGATGAAATTGCTACAAGTTAGAAATTATTCCATATAAAAAGAATATTTTAATCTATATAGTGAAATTGCAACTTGGAAGCTAACAATACTAGAATGATTGAATTTGATTTCGTTTAATATATATAAACTGGATTTTTTTGAACATCATGTGACTTCAACACTTCATACCATTTGGGTTGTTTATATTAATTATTTTTTGTAGTATAACATAAGCTGAAAATTGAGTTGGTTTATATGTGAAGGTATATTAAATTTTTTTTACTAACAATGTAACTTGAAAGTTCACATCGCATATTCATTTCCACATCATTTACTAACAATGACAATCTACATTACGTCAAATGGGTCTAAAGTAAGGCTGGCAAAACGGGAGGGTCGGTTCAGGATGGGCGATGGGTTAAAATGAGTTCAGGTCAACTGATTATAGGGTTCGATGGTGATTTTGTTTTCTCCATTCTAGAAAAAAATTGAATTCGATTCGGCGTTTGAACACGTTTGTTTAAACGGATTATGGTTTCATGTTTCTTTATGTTTCTTAGTTGCTTGGTTTGATGGTGAAACGTTTGGTTTTTTTCTCTCTTGTTATTATTATTTAAACTTAAATTCCATAACTATTGTTTGACATTTCTCTTTTAATATATATATATATATATATATATATATATATATATTATAAGGGTGACGCAAAGGGATTTGCAACTAGCTAAGAAGGGTTATCTAGGTAATACAGGTCTAACCATGTGATTATTTTTAGCGCACTTTGAAACCAACAATGGCAAAAGCTAGAGAGAATTGTTCATCAGAATGTACGCTTTTGCTTGATTTCCTATATCTAAAATATTGTATCATTTTTCACAGGAGTCTTATGAGTTTCTCAAAAGATCATTTGAGGCATCCATTGGTTTAATTAAACTATTGTAGCTAGTCATCTTTGACAAGTAAAGTTTTCGCATGCTTTTGTTTATGTAATTAAACCAATAATTATATATGTTTTTTTTCTTTATCGTTTTTTTTATTTTGTGTATACTTTAAATTAATTAACTATTTTAAATAATTTGATTTTTAAAATTTTCGTTGTATTAATTTTTAATTTAATCTGATTTGAAATGAGCTTCCCTTATTTTTCTTGCTCAAAATATATTCTCTTGACTTAATAATTAAATGTAACAACTCAGCTACCCCTGCACCATAATATTGTCCGCTTTGGTCGGGACATACCATCATCGCCTCACGGATTTTCTTTTAGTTGGCCAGGCGGAGCTTTCCCTAGAGGTCAACCATCCTGATACTACTCCCACATAAGCACGCTTAACCATGGAGTTCTCCACTCATCCACTACCATTAAACGCCCAAAATGCGTTATGATAGGAATATATTCACCTCATTATAAAGAAGACTTAGTTCTCCTCCCCATCCAATGTGGGATGTCACATTAAAATTTTGAAAATTAAATTATCATATTATTATATGGGTAACAAGGTAATTTATTTTGATCATAACTATTAGATACTTAATTTAGATTAATCACATGTTATCAATGTTTTAATATTAATTGTTATTTCCTAATTTTTCAATCACAGTTTATTATGTTGACTTAGTAATTCAAATCTGGGAAGATTAAAATTAGTTACCTCCTAAATTTGAGTTATGTGTTTAATGACAAGTTTTTCCAAACATTAATTTTCTCAATGCGAATTCTTTCACAAACATTCTTTTTCTTTATTTTGAAAGTCAAATATGCTGGCCATAACTTAATTTTGACCCATCAACAGTGTATATGTGGCCCTCTGATTCTTATTATATTTGACTGTTGGCGCTGACGAACATCTTTACGCGAGCTATGTGGATTCAATGTAGTAGTCAGAAAATACAAATGTGTTGGAGACTTGGAGATAATTGTTGATAAATTTAGTTCCACGGTAAGTGTGACATCTGCCCCGATCCGACCCGACCCAGGTACCCGTTTCTCTGATCCGATCTCTTTCTTTTATGATTTAATATTTATTTATACTTATATTTTACTTTTAATAATAATAATATATTTTCCTTCCCGCCTCTTTCCCTCTCTTTCTTTCCGCCGTCCCGTCCCTCTTCTTCTCTCTTTCCGCCTTCTTTTCCCTCTTGTCGCCGTCCCGCCCTTAAGCCCTGAACCCCTGTCCTTTGTTCCTTCCCGCCTAAGGTTGTCTGCGCAGCTCCACGCGCCAGACTCCTTACAAGGAAGCCTGCGTGAAGACCACCTGTTACTGCGATACGCGAGACGAACTGTCCCCGCAGCGCGCTAAGGATTTTAGTTCTTCCCGCGGCGCGCTATGGATACCGTTCTTCCCGCGACGCGCTAAGGAATATAGTTCTTCTCGCGACGCGCTTAGAATTGAAGTTCTTCCCGCGGCGCGCTTAGAAATGTAGTTCTTCCCGCGACGCGTTAAGGTTGGTTCTGTCTGCCTTCGCGCTCGCGCACTCTTGACCTTCTATGTCTGCCTTCGCGCTCAAGCTTTCTCGCGCTATGTCTTGAGTCTTTTCTTCTGTTTAATCCAGCCGTTTACTTTTGTGTTGTCTTATCTTCTGTGCGGTTGACCTGACCTATCTTATGTCTGAAAAGTTACTTTTGGCGCAGCATGCGCACCAACCCCATTGGTTGACAGAAAAAGTGACTGACATTATCTTTTGAGATCTGCTTTTCCATGCTTGACCAGTACCTTTATCTGACCCGCCCATGCCTGTTTACTGTTCCCTGTCAACTTTTCCTTTGCCCCTGTAGCTGCCATATCTTTTGATATCTTTTGCTTTTGGAATCTTTTACTTTTTGGAGATCTTTTCCCCTTTTCTAGGGATTGTGTTCCCTAGGGTTTCCCTATAAATAATAATGTTAATTTCCTAACACTACACACACAAAGCACTTAAACTCTCCTGTTCTCTCTTGCTCCTTGCCGTTGTTCTTCCTCTGCCGTCTCCTCTCTCTTTGCCTTCGTCTTCTATCCTGTTCTGCCCTGCTTTTCCGGTAATATATATATTATATATAATAATTTACTTATTAATTATGCTAACTTATAATCAAGACTTAAAACAAATCATTAAAACAATAATCTTATTTATAGGTTAACTTGTGCTTGTTTAAAGTTGGTTATTGCTTTATCTTACACCGCATCGTTTATCAAGTGAGTAATCTCGTACCTAATCCCTTTTTGCTTTTAATGTTTTGGGATGTTCATGTGTTCATACAAACTTAGAGTCTTAAACTGTTTATGAACTTTAGTCGCGCAGTATCCCATGTGTTGAGGACGTAGACTTGGCTGTTTATTTGTATGTGTGGATCATTAACCGTCTTGTCGGTCTATTCCGCAGTTCTCATGGTACCATTAGATGAACACGGGAGAACTATCGTTTATGATTTTCTCTTTTGTTTACACTTGCACAGTCTTTCTTGTTTGTGAGCTCAATTGTGAGCACTGGCAGTCTATGAGTATGAATCTTAGAGTTGGTCCCGATCGGATTACACCCTTGTTGAAAACCAGACATACACATGTTGCGCGCAGATTTATTGTTATCTATGTATTGTATTAAACTTGATTTCTCACCAACACGCTAGTGTTTGACGTTTATTTTAACACATGTTCAGGTTTGCTGTAGCGGTTTTGTTTTGGAGCTTGTGGACACGTAGGACGTTTTTACTTTTGGACCTAGATTAAAATGTATCAAGACAAGTTATTGCTGTTCAAATATTATGATTTATAATGTATTGATTTATGTTATCTTATGTCTACTTTGCGCGTGCGCGAATGAATGTATTTATTAAATATTGACACCCAATAGTGTCACGAGTAATGAAACAATATGTGGCGCCCCGATGTATAATCCGCCTTTGGTCGGGGTGTTACAGATTGGTATCAGAGCTCGTTGACTTTAGGATAGGTGGTTAGACGTAACGGCCTACAATACCTAAGAGTCCCTTCTCGCGCATGAGAGAAATCTCATGTTTGCGCGCTTATTGTTAATTACTCGTTATTTATAAATATGCTTGCGCAGACGCAGTATATGATTTTATGTTTTATTCCGCGATATTTCGATTTTTGTTGAATTTCGATTTTTATTGATTTTACTTACATATTCGTTTGTTGGATTTGAAAATCCGAAAAGTCATGGTGATACATGAATAGTTGATTTTCAATTTCCATTTACGATTATGTTCTGAGGTTGGAGACTTGAAAAGTCATGGTGATACATGAATTGTCAACCTCCAATACTCATTTTCTTGTATATTTTATATTGAAGATTGAAAAGTCATGGTGATACATGAATCGTCAATCTCCAATACTCGTTTGCTCGTATATTTTAAATTGGGAATTCGGAAAGTCATGGTGATACATGAATTGTCGATTCTTGATTCGAATTTGTTACCTTTATTAAGTCTGCATTTAGAGTCATTTATTTTACTTTAACTTTTGACAGTAACTGACTCCGCGAAACCAAGCTTTTCGAGGTCATACTTTACGCTAAAACCAAGATATTAACTAAAAATTAAAACTTTTATAGAATGCCTCCGCTATCAGCTCGCCATCTTAGGAAGAAGGAAGCCGCGCAGACGATCGCAGCAACGTTCCCAGGAAATGGCCGCCGCAATAGCCCAAGCTTTGAGCCAAAACAATACCAACCCCTCCGGTTATAACATTAAGTCCTTTAATGCGGGTAACCCTCCGAAATTTACAGGGCTTGAAGGAGCCACCGTGATGCTCCAATGGCTCGAGAAGATTGAAAACACTTTCCTCCATACCCAATGCCCTCCTGACAGACGAACCCTATATGCTTCCAGTGTCCTGGAATCTAGAGCGCTTACATGGTGGAATGGAGTAGCTCATGCGCGTGGCGCAGAAGCTGCTTCTAGCATGCTCTGGGAGGAATTTAAGGAACTTTTGACGCGAGAATTCTGCCCTCCCAACGAAGTTAAGCGCCTGGAGGAGGAATTTTGGAATCTTAAGCAATACAGCGGTGAAGCGCGCGAGTACGCGACGCGCTTCCATGAACTAAGCCTGCTTGTCCCTCACCTTGTTACCCCTTCCCGCCGAGCCATCGAGAAATTCCTTGGGGGTCTCCCCATGGAAATTCAAGATTCTGTATGGGCCAGAAACCCAGTTACCCTCTCTGACGCCATCGAATTGGCCGCTGTGCTCAGCGACAACCATGTCAGAGCAGGAACCCTGTTCCTGCGGGGAACTGAGAAGACCAAATCTACCAAAACTATCCCTGAACCCGCAGAAACCAAACCAGAACCCTCAAACCATAACCAGAAACGTAGGCGCAGACAAGTCTACGCGCTTACCAGCCCGCCCATAGTCCAGCAACCCGCCTACCAACCTCTAGTATACGCCCCTCAACCCCTGTCAGCCTACCCAACTCCCCCTGTAGTCCACAACAATGCCTTAACCAATCCAGCATTTCCTGCCCCGCCAACCAAGAAACCTTACACAGGAACTCAACCCTTTTGCCCAACCTGTAGACTTCATCACCCAACCCAAACCCCGTGTCGACAATGTAACCGATGTGGCCGCGCTGGTCACCTTGCAGAAAACTGTAGAGTCCTTCCCGCCAATCCAATTGCGCCAACACCACCAGTCTACCCGCAGAACCCACAACCAACCTACCAAAACCCACGACCCAGATCGTGCTTCAACTGCGGTGATCCCAGTCATTTCCGGAACGCATGCCCGAGGCTACAAGTTCAGATTACGCAAGCGAATCCGGTGAACCAAATTTCGAACCAAGTGACACGCGGACGAGCTTTTAACATAACCGCGCACCAAGCGCAAGCGAATAATGACGTAGTTAATGGTACATTTTTGCTTAACGGACAATATGCATCTATACTTTTTGATACTGGCGCCGATCGAAGTTTTATTTCTCGCGCGTTTGAGCAGAAGCTTGCGCGACCGCGCAACGATTTAAAAGAAAATTTTTCAGTTGAATTGGCTAATGGCGAAACTGTTTTAATTAACTCAGTGATTAAAGATTGCACGCTTAACCTTAACGAAAACGATTTTCTGATCGACCTCATCCCCATGCCTCTTGGAAGCTTTGATGTTATCATTGGTATGGACTGGCTTACGCATAATCGCGCCGAAGTTATTTGCGCCAAGAAGATGATTCGCATACCTCGAGAAAATGGTGATCTTCATATCTACGGCGAGAAACCCTCCCGCGGTCTTAAACTTATGTCTTGCGCCGAAGCCCGAAGGCTCATGCGGAAAAGGTGTATTGCATTCTTAGCCCATGTGGTTAAACCTGCTGAAGAGAAGAAGCTTCGCGATATCCCTGTTGTGCGTGATTTCCCTGAAGTTTTTCCTGATGATATTCCTGGTATCCCTCCCGCTCGTGAAGTCGAGTTTCGTGTTGATCTTGTCCCTGGTGCTTCCCCCGTAGCTAAATCTCCTTACCGTCTTGCGCCCGCTGAGATGCAAGAATTGGCAAGCCAACTTCAAGAGTTGACTGCTAAAGGATTCATTCGCCCTAGCTCTTCGCCCTGGGGTGCTCCGGTGTTGTTCGTTAAAAAGAAAGATTGATCGTTTCGCATGTGTATTGATTACCGCGAGTTGAACAAACTCACCATTAAGAACCGGTATCCCCTACCGCGTATTGACGACCTCTTTGATCAACTCCAAGGTGCCTCTTGTTTCTCCAAGATTGATCTCCGCTCTGGCTATCACCAGTTGCGCATCCGCGATGAAGACGTTCCGAAGACTGCTTTTCGAACTCGTTATGGCCATTTTGAATTCTTGGTCATGTCTTTCGGTTTAACCAACGCACCCGTTGTTTTCATGGATCTAATGAATCGGGTGTGTAGGCCTTTCTTGGATAAATTCGTGATTGTGTTTATCGATGACGTTCTGATTTATTCTAAGACCAAGGCCGAGCATGAGCAACATCCTCGAATGGTATTGCAAAAGCTTCGAACCGAGCAGCTCTTTGCCAAGCTCTCCAAGTGTGAATTCTGGTCTGATGAAGTACAGTTTCTTGGCCATGTTGTGAACAAGATGGGTATTCATGTCGACCCATCCAAAATTGAAGCAATCAAGAACTGGTTGACGCCATCCACTCCTACCGAGATCCGTTCCTTTCTGGGCTTAGCTGGTTATTACCGGCGCTTCATTTCGAACTTCTCGAAGATCGCTTTGCCTTTAACAGCTCTAACCCACAAAGGTAAACCGTATATTTGGGGCTCGAAGCAAGAAGAAGCCTTTCTAACGCTCAAGCGTTTGTTGTGTGAAGCTCCTGTTCTTGCGCTACCTGAGGGTAATGATGATTTTGTTGTGTATTGCGATGCATCCAACCAAGGTCTCGGTTGTGTTCTTATGCAACGAGGCAAGGTTATCGCTTACGCATCAAGGCAACTCAAGGTTCATGAAAGGAATTATACGACTCACGATCTCGAACTTGGTGCAGTTGTTTTTGCCTTGAAGATCTGGAGACACTACCTTTATGGTACTAAGTGTATCCTCTACACTGACCATAAAAGCCTTCAGCATATCTTTGATCAAAAGGAACTTAACATGAGGCAACGCCGATGGAACGAACTCATCAGCGATTACGATTGTGAGATCCGGTATCACCCTGGAAAGGCTAATGTGGTAGCCGATGCGCTCAGCCGTAAACCCAGCCAACTTAACTGTATCTTGCCGCGCACGCAGCTTCACTTCGCGCCGATCCAAAGCAACCTTGAATCGCGCATTCGTGACGCGCAGCGCGCATCCATCAGTAATGGTAACCTTCGCGCCGAGTTAGCGTGTGGCGCGGAAGCACATTTTGTGCCCAATCTGAGTGGGATTCTCTGCTATCTTAATCGCATCTGGATTCCCTGTGATGAGAATCTTCGCGCTGATATCCTGAGTGAAGCGCACAAATCTCGGTATTCCGTTCATCCTGGCGCTGATAAGATGTACAAGGATTTGCGCATTACTTATTGGTGGCCCGGTATGAAAAAGGATATTGCTATGTTCGTAGCTAGATGCCTGACTTGCTCTAAGGTAAAAGCTGAACACCAACGCCCATCTGGTTTGCTCGAACAACCAGAAATTCCTACGTGGAAATGGGAAAGTATAGCGATGGACTTCATTACCAAGTTACCTTTGACAACAAGCAAACATGATAGCATTTGGGTAATAGTGGATCGTTTGACTAAGTCTGCTCACTTCCTGCCCATTCGTGAAAACTACCGTGTTGAACAACTCGCGCAGCTTTATGTCAAGGAAATTGTCTGCCGCCATGGTACTCCTTTGAGCATCATATCCGATCGCGATGGCCGTTTTATATCTCGCTTTTGGAAATCTCTCCAATCTGCGCTAGGAACTTGCTTGGACATGAGTACGGCATATCATCCTCAGACTGACGGTCAGTCTGAGCGAACTATTCAAACTCTTGAGGATATGCTCCGATCTAGTGTTCTTGATTTTGGAGGTAATTGGGATTCGCACCTGCCTTTGATCGAGTTCTCTTATAATAACAGCTATCATTCCAGTATCGGTATGGCCCCATTTGAAGCACTTTACGGTCGTAAGTGCCGCTCCCCGATTTGTTGGAGCGAAGTGGGAGAAGCTCAAATCACAGGACCCGAACTAGTTCAAGAGACAACCGATAAAATCGCCAAGATCCGTGATCATCTGCTGACTGCCAGAAGCCGACAGAAGAGTTACGCAGATCGCAGGCGAAAGCCTCTCGAATTTCAAGTTGGTGATCTTGTTCTCCTCAAAGTGTCGCCCTGGAAGGGTGTTGTCCGCTTTGGGAAGAAAGGTAAGCTTGCTCCTCGATATGTTGGACCATTTAAGATTCTCGCGCGTGTAGGAAAAGTTGCCTACAGACTTGACCTGCCGCCCGCGCACAGTAATGTAAATCCAACGTTCCATGTATCCAATCTCAAGAAGTGTTTAGCTGACGAGAACCTTCACATTCCACTTGATGAAGTTCAAGTTGATGAATCTATGCATTTCGTTGAGAAGCCTGTTGAGATTATGGATCGCGAGGTTAAGCAAACCAAGCGCAGTCGCATCCCTATGGTGAAAGTTCGCTGGGAGTCCAAGCGCGGAGCCGAGTTTACATGGGAAAGGGAAGATCAAATGAAGATCAAGTACCCGCACCTGTTCTCTGCGCAACCTACTTCGAGATAAATTTCGGGACGAAATTTCTTAAAGTAGGGGAGACTGTGACATCTGCCCCGATCCGACCCGACCCAGGTACCCGTTTCTCTGATCCGATCTCTTTCTTTTATGATTTAATATTTATTTATACTTATATTTTACTTTTAATAATAATAATATATTTTCCTTCCCGCCTCTTTCTCTCTCTTTCTTTCCGCCGTCCCGTCCCTCTTCTTCTCTCTTTCCGCCTTCTTTTCCCTCTTGTCGCCGTCCCGCCCTTAAGCCCTGAACCCCTGTCCTTTGTTCCTTCCCGCCTAAGGTTGTCTGCGCAGCTCCACGCGCCAGACTCCTTACAAGGAAGCCTGCGTGAAGACCACCTGTTACTGTGATACGCGAGACGAACTGTCCCCGCAGCGCGCTAAGGATTTTAGTTCTTCCCGCGGCGCGCTATGGATACCGTTCTTCCCGCGACGCGCTAAGGAATATAGTTCTTCCCGCGGCGCGCTTAGAAATGTAGTTCTTCCCGCGACGCGTTAAGGTTGGTTCTGTCTGCCTTCGCGCTCGCGCACTCTTGACCTTCTATGTCTGCCTTCGCGCTCAAGCTTTCTCGCGCTATGTCTTGAGTCTTTTCTTCTGTTTAATCCAGCCGTTTACTTTTGTGTTGTCTTATCTTCTGTGCTGTTGACCTGACCTATCTTATGTCTGAAAAGTTACTTTTGGCGCAGCATGCGCACCAACCCCATTGGTTGACAGAAAAAGTGACTGACATTATCTTTTGAGATCTGCTTTTCCATGCTTGACCAGTACCTTTATCTGACCCGCCCATGCCTGTTTACTGTTCCCTGTCAGCTTTTCCTTTGCCCCTGTAGCTGCCATATCTTTTGATATCTTTTGCTTTTGGAATCTTTTACTTTTTGGAGATCTTTTCCCCTTTTCTAGGGATTGTGTTCCCTAGGGTTTCCCTATAAATAATAATGTTAATTTCCTAACACTACACACACAAAGCACTTAAACTCTCCTGTTCTCTCTTGCTCCTTGCCGTTGTTCTTCCTCTGCCGTCTCCTCTCTCTTTGCCTTCGTCTTCTATCCTGTTCTGCCCTGCTTTTCCGGTAATATATATATTATATATAATAATTTACTTATTAATTATGCTAACTTATAATCAAGACTTAAAACAAATCATTAAAACAATAATCTTATTTATAGGTTAACTTGTGCTTGTTTAAAGTTGGTTATTGCTTTATCTTACACCGCATCGTTTATCAAGTGAGTAATCTCGTACCTAATCCCTTTTTGCTTTTAATGTTTTGGGATGTTCATGTGTTCATACAAACTTAGAGTCTTAAACTGTTTATGAACTTTAGTCGCGCAGTATCCCATGTGTTGAGGACGTAGACTTGGCTGTTTATTTGTATGTGTGGATCATTAACCGTCTTGTCGGTCTATTCCGCAGTTCTCATGGTACCATTAGATGAACACGGGAGAACTATCGTTTATGATTTTCTCTTTTGTTTACACTTGCACAGTCTTTCTTGTTTGTGAGCTCAATTGTGAGCACTGGCAGTCTATGAGTATGAATCTTAGAGTTGGTCCCGATCGGATTACACCCTTGTTGAAAACCAGACATACACATGTTGCGCGCAGATTTATTGTTATCTATGTATTGTATTAAACTTGATTTCTCACCAACACGCAAGTGTTTGACGTTTATTTTAACACATGTTCAGGTTTGCTGTAGCGGTTTTGTTTTGGAGCTTGTGGACACGTAGGACGTTTTTACTTTTGGACCTAGATTAAAATGTATCAAGACAAGTTATTGCTGTTCAAATATTATGATTTATAATGTATTGATTTATGTTATCTTATGTCTACTTTGCGCGTGCGCGAATGAATGTATTTATTAAATATTGACACCCAATAGTGTCACGAGTAATGAAACAATATGTGGCGCCCCGATGTATAATCCGCCTCTGGTCGGGGTGTTACAGTAAGTACTCTTTATACAATAAATAAGTCAAACATTGATGTTAAAGTCAAACTTTGTTACTTCATAAATTAAAACAGAAAGCATAATATATATGCTCTTACAATAGGAAACTTTTGTTAATATCTATTTTTTTTATGAACTAATCGATAAATATTTTGTATTGCATATTTTTTAATATCTCTTTGCTCTTAATATTTTAATATGTGCTTTGTGAAGGGTGTAACATTCATTAATTTTCAAACCCGAAAACCCAACCCATTTTAAATTTTCGGTTTTGTTTATTAATATATGCGTATATTATATATATATATATGGAGAGGATCATGAGAGAACTAGAGAACTAATAATGAAGTATTTTTAATTTAATTAAAAAAAAATTTTAATTTTTTTTCTTTCATCCTTCTTATATGTTGTTATTCTTCACCACAAAAAAATATAAAAATAAAAAAAATTGACGAGTAATGCATATATACAATACACCGACTTTTTTTATAATGCATATGTGCAATAGTGTGCATTTTGATATTTGAAAGAGTGTTGAATAACATATATATATATATAGTTGTTTGTATTGTATATTTTCAATAGTGTTATATTATATACAAAAATTAAAAAAAAATCGATATAGTGCATATGTGCATTAGTGTTGTATTACATATATGCGATAATGTGTTTTGCATACAATTATTAGTGTCGTATTTATGTATATTCAATAGTTTGTATTGGATAATGCAATTGTGTTGTATTATATGCAATAAAACACTATTGTATATATGAAATAGGCATTAGTGCACATATGCACTACAATACTACACCGACAAGGTTTTTTTTTTTTTTTTTAGTATCAATATCATCTTATTAGAAGGAGGAAAGAAAAAAAAATCACAAAATATTTTTTTTTAAATAGTTAAAAATAATTCTTTAGTAGTTCTCTAGTTCTCTCTTTAAGAGAAGTTCTCTTTAGATCTCATCCCTATATATATATATATGATTAGATTCATTTCAGAAGTGATTTTATAGAGAGAAATGCGAGAAGTGATCTCAACCATTAGATTATTAATCAATGGTTGAAAATTTATTGCATTTATTATAATTAATAAAACTTGAAAGACTTTGAAATTAATAATAATAGGATAGTTTAGGTAGAATAAAATTAATTACCATTTAATTAATCTCATCTATCTCTAAATAAAAGCTCAATAATTTATAATTTGTAAGTTACAATTTATTTATTTTATTATATGTTAGCGTAAGACTTGATTTTGCTCTTTTTTAACCAATAAAAAGCTTTTAATTTATAACATTTAACCAAAATAGTATTTTCATCGTTGATTGCTATTTTGAAGAAACACTAATAATCTGAATATGTGTAAGACAGAAAAAAAAATGTGTACGAATAAACTGGAAATGTGTAGGAAAAGAAATAAGATGCGTATGAGAAAAATAAAGATGTGTGGGGAAAAAAAATTAAGTAGCGTATGGGAAAATTAGAAATGTGTATGGAAAAAAATGAAGATGTGTATGAGAAAATTAAAAATGTATAGGAAAAGTTTGAATATGCGTGGGAATAAATTAAATACGCGTAGGAAAAACTGAAGATGTGTATGACGAAAGAAAAACGTGTTCGGCGAAATTGTAGATGTGTAGGAAAAATATATGATGTGTATAAGAATATTAAAGATGTGTAGGATAAAAAATAAGATATGTATGAGAAAATTAAAGACTTGTAGGAAGAAATTAAATATGCATAGGAAACATTTGAAGATGTGTAAAACGAAAAACATGAGAACGAAGAAATTGAAAATGTGTAGGAAACATATTTAGATATGTACGAAAAAAATTAAAGATATGTAGGAAAAAAATTGTAGAGGTGTAGGAAAATATTATAGTTGTGTAGGGTGAACTCAAGAGATAGGGTAAAAAATTATAAAGATTAATTTATTGTTTTATGGATTTATTGTGATTATATTAATTATATTAGTTAGAAATGTAACTTGTATTGGTTTAATTATATATATTAATTGAAGAGAGAATACATTTATATTACTTTAATAACCTTCTTATATATTTTAATTATTCAAGATTAACATTTAAATGAGTGGTCCAGATTAACTTCTCGCACTTCTCGGTGTAACTTTACGTATCGCATGAACCATCCATATATATATATATATAGGTATTGGATCATTTCAGAAGTTTTTTTACAGCGAGAAGTGCGAGAAATAAATCCAACCAATCATAATTTATTCTTTTCTTTATCATTTATTTTATTATAGAGGTGTATTAGTAAAACATGTTTTTTATATTTTTTGTAAGTAACAATAAAAATAAATTAGAAAGAGTTACATATTACCTTTTTTTAATTTGATTTATTACTTTTTCCAAATTATGTTTCAAATTTTGATAAACCTACAGCCAAATTCTAACGAATCCTTTTTATCTAGATTTATTTCTTTAAAATTTATTATTTTATCTAGATTTATTTCTTCAAAATTTGATTTTGTATATCAATCATCTTATAATGTTATCTACCTAATTCCATAAATTTTTTACTTCGTCATATTGATGAACCAATATATGTATTTAGTTTCAATTAAAAATCTACATATTGTTAGCTTTTGTATGTTACACAATTTATCTTTTCGTTTTTGTATTTTTTTTCTAATTATTTCAAGAATTCATAAGCAAGAAATCTTTTTTTTTTTGTTTTAAATTGCTCGTTTTTTTATTTTAATCTATGATTAATTCGTTCGTCATAGTTTTTAAAACTTAACCACACCTAAGAAGATTTTGAGAATTATATCAAATTCATAATACTACATACACATTGTATGTACATAAATGAATCTACACACGTTAAAATTTACACATACACAATTCGAAATACTACATGCACAGTAATATATGAATCTACACAGTACAAATAAATCTTTTTTTACTGTAAACTACATATATAAAATAAATAATAGATCATTCTAATAATCTACACTTGTAACCTACACAGTAAATAAATTAACCTACACACAATAAAATATATACACATACAATTCAAAGTAAATAAATTAACCTACACACAATAAAATATATACACATACAATTCAAAATACCACCTACACATATATAACCATACACTATATAAAATAAACTTTTCTTTCACATTAAACTACATATAATAAGTAACGGATCATCCTAAAGCCTACACAATATATAAATGAACCTACACACGATAAAATTTACATGGTACATATATAAACCCACACAGTATAATTTTTTTTATTTCTTTACATCATACTAAATTTAATAAATAAGGACCATACTCATAACCTACATTTATAAAAATGTTCACATACACCTTTGTCAAACTACCTACACAATACATATGAACAGACACGGTACATAATAAACTATTTTCGTTTTCACATTAAACTACCTATAATAAATAATATGTCATATTAGTAGCCTACAATTGTAAAATTTCTACAAACACAATGTCATACATAATAGATGAATTTATATATGTAACACATGAAATCTGTTAATTTAATTGTGTTATTATAAACGATTTCTTGTCCAACAAGATCACTGAGGTGTCGGTTTGTTATTAAGGAAAAACAGATCAACTTTGATCATATTAACAAAATTGGATTGTCGGCTAGGCCGATCTTGGCATGCATATTACAACATCTGATTGAATTACCATGTTTGTTACGTAAATTGTGGCCCAAGATAATCAATTGTAATCGGGTTTCGTGATTTGGGTCTGGATCTTTGATTATCCAGATTAAGAAATGGGTTATAGTTTAAAGTTACAATCTAGCCCTTGAAGTTTGTAAGTGGATACATAAAGAGATTATAATTTAGTTTATGGTAGGTTTTGCCAAACTATAAAAGTTATAATTATATAAATAATTAATAATAATAATATGACATTAAACTCGTTAAATGCGGAAAACTTCCCGAACATTGAAATGGGTCGGGTATTTAAAAAAATATTGATTCGGAAAACCCGAGTTGTTACATTTGCTAGATTCAGTTTACAATTTTCAGAATGCTTGTTTAAAGAGGTTGTTCCGTATTGTTACTAGATTCCTCACACATCCTTCGAACAATATTTGCATTTTCCCTTCCTTAAGTTGTTTTCGTCGTAAAACACGTCAAAATGTTTCCAACATGTACCTGTTAGCTTCCTCTTTTTTTGTTTCGCTTTTTGTTTCTCAACTTGTTGCTCATTAACGGTTTCTGTTTCTTCATCATCGTTGCTCGAAACAGGCTGTGGATCCTTCCTCTTTTTTGGTTTCACCTTTTGTTTCTCGGTCTGCATCTCATTAACAGTTTGTTCATTGTCGTCACTCGAAATTGATTGTGCATCCACCATTCTATGTACATCAAAACATAAATATAAATTCATTAAAGTAAATAATATTAACAACTTGTAACATCGGCTAAAACATTCATAGGTTTTAACAATAATATGTTTGTAAGACGTCACCAGTAAGTTATGAAAGTTAACATCATTACAAATCTCCAACTTAGAAAAATTAACAATCTATTAGAACTTACATTTATGAAGAATCTTTGAAATTGAATCGGCTTTAATAGTTGGCGATTGATGGTCGATGATGAATTATTCTGAAGAATGTCGATGAGATCACAATTACAAAAAACTGATTGATCACAATCATAAATGATGTAGTTATGATTAGCATTCAAATGGCTCAATAATTCTCATAAATTAATCAAAAAAACTTTGGATATAAAGGTTTTTCAATATTAAACACTTCATTTAAAAATCAACCAAGTTTAGTGTTCTCAAACCCAAACAACATAAACTAGTCTAGATTCTAGCAAAAAGCGAATAACTTGAAAGAATACACACAAGCAAAAAAAAAAAAAAACAATCAAACAAAAGATAAATACTAACAACTAAAATAAATAATGAGATAATCACTTATAGGATATATCCGCATCATTCTCCCTATCTTAAAAAAACTTGTTTTCAATTTTTGCCTCCAAACTCAACGCCGCCGATCAAACAGAACATCAAACCGATTCTCATTTATAGTTAACAATAGTTCACCTAAACAATGCATTCACACGTCGTCTTTCGCGGTTTTGGACTACTACCACCTAGGTCGAAGGGAGCACTAATATATATTGGAGCAACATGGGACCTCGATTGTGACCCACTAACAAACACTATTGGTTTAGTGTTTTTTTTTTGAAGCAATCGTAAATCCGCCATCCACTTCCAAATTAGCAATTTTACTTTGTGACATTAGATCATCTGAAAACCATAATTGTGAGACCCACCGATTAAAATAACTAATGGTCTTTGTTGATAATGCCATGTGTAGTGGGGTAGTTTGGGTGACAATGAGGTTTTGGGGGCAGTGTGGGCTACAAAAGGGGCAAAATGTGTGGGGGTTGGGGGTGGGCGGCAAATTCTTGTCCGTGGGTTGTGTTTGGGAAATATTATTATTATAATATGTTGTGCGTGATATATATATATATATATATATATATATATATATATATATATATATATATATATCACGCACAACATATTATAATAATAATATTTCCCAAACACAACCCACGGATATATATATATATATATCACGCACAACATATTATAATAATAATATTTCCCAAACACAACCCACGGACAAGAATTTGCCGCCCACCCCCAACCCCCATATATATATATATATATATATATATATATATATATATATATATATATATATCACGCACAACATATTATAATAATAATATTTCCCAAACACAACCCACGGACAAGAATTTGCCGCCCACCCCCAACCCCCACACATTTTGCCCCTTTTGTAGCCCACACCGATATATATATATATATATATATATATGGCTACAACATAATTACACCCAAAACAAAAACCTACTCTTTACTGACTGGGTGTCACATGACACAAATCGCCCCATTTTGGCTAGATAATAAAGTTCAACGCATTTGTCTCCTTGAATATCCGAACTTCCAAAAAAACTTTGTAATTCTCATCAGCAACAATCCTATCACTGGTAGCCGCTTTACAACTATCACCTTCAACTATACAAATCTTCGAAATTGATTCACCACAAGTTAACTAAGAATACCTTCATCCTCGTATACATCATACAAGGGTGGAGAATTATGGTTAAAATCGTCTTCATAGAGTTGGGTAAGACCAAAAGGATGCTCCTCTTCCTCGTTCACATCTTCCCGGACTATGGTTCCAGATTCGGTTTCCTTTATGGTTCCCAATTCGGTTTCCATTTAATATTAGATTTCGGGCTCACTTTTAGAGTTTTTTTAGTCTTGAGATCCCATGCATCTGGATAGACTCCATCGTTGCCTCGGTCGGCGACTCTGTAGGTAAGGCGTCGATCTTTTCACGAGCAAGTGAATCACTAATGTTCTTGTCGATGACTCGGTCGGTGACTCTTAGACCAAGAAAACACTCGCCTTCAAGTAGAGTCATTTGAAAAACCATGAAAATGATGCAGTTTTGATTAGCATTTAAATGGCTCAAAAATTCTCATAGATTAATCAAACAAACTTTAAACCTAAAGGTTCTTCAATATTCAAAACTTGATAATAAAAATCACTCAAGTTCTCCGTTCTCAATCCCAAACAAAATAAACTAGATCTTAAAAAATAGCCAACAACCTGGAAATATTAACACAAGCAAAAAATAGTCAAACAAAAGATAAATACTAACAACTTAAATAAATAATGAGATAATCACTTATAGGATATATGTGCATCAATAAATCTTTCAAATTTGTAAAAATATGACATTTTTCTAATGACATATATATTTGCATGTCATAAAACATCACGTGTTATAATACACATGTTATTAAAGGCATTTTTTCTACTAATGTGTGGTTAATATAGGTGCTAACTATTTTATTTGTGTTCAATGTTGTTAGAGTTTTGCAACGAATCAAACCTCGTCCAAAACGGACATAAGTTGAATGGAATATCGTTGTCCGAAATTGGTAGTTTGATCTAAGTTTTATTTTTTGATTGTTGAATATTATTGTTTGTTGTGTTCTCGATCATGAGTTCAGATCGTGACTCATTAAATTGGTTGTTTTTAAGTTAAATTAAGATATTGTGTATTTATGACATGCATGATGCTATATTTTACATGTTTAAATAAGGTTTTTCATGACATGGATCTCAACCCTATTTTGTTCTTTCAAACTGTATCGATAAAATAGAGATTTTAATGGGTATGTCTGTTTACTTATAATATGACATATACACACATTTGAATGCCATCAAATTATAATCTCTTGCATTTGATGTTCATTCTTGTTCTTGTACCATACTTTTATCAAACTCCACTTGCGGTTTAGGAGTCTCAAATCGAATAATTTCTTTGATGCATTTCTCAACCTCCATCGTTTCTCCCACGAGGCACCCAACGCAAAACCCTAAAGAATTCAAGTGAATAACCAGTTTTCTTTTACACTCATCTTCACCTCTTATGCTTCCCATAACTTCCTTTAACCGATGAACAAATCCATTCATAACTTTCTTAGCTTCTTCAGTTGGTTGACTTCCAGACTCCAAGTCATAGATCCCTTCACTCTCTTGTAAATGCTGGTCAAACGTCTTGTTTGACCTTACTAACATGATCTTTTGCAGACACTTGACACTTGGGCTAGTGCTTTGCTTCAAAATCTCCAAATTCCCATTGATGTGTTCTTTAACCTCTTTCAACCCACCTTCACAACCTTGTGACAGACTTGAAATAAACTTGATGTTATAACTCATTATCTCCATCAGATCAACCATCTTTGATAACCGATCTTTTGTGTTTTCGTAACAAGAAGCTTTGAAAGGTAGAAACCAGAAGCTCGGCTCAGAATTTGCGATATTAATCGCATTATTTAGCCTGTCTAATTCGGATTTCAGTTTCTTGATGTTTTCTTTACTAGCTATTTGATTCAAGCATTCATCTAGTGTCCCGAGACATCGGGAAACTTGAAGTTTGACCTTAGTGGCAGCCCGAACGGGATGAAGTACAACCTCCAACAAAACCATACAGAAAAGCCCAATTGAAACCTCGGTTAATCGTGCAATGGCGAATTGTTTCGGCGGGCCGTAGTTTTTTCGACCTAGTATCAAAAGTGCCCCGATCACAGCCGCGATGCCGCCACTTTCCCCGAACATTTGACTATGTTGTAGCATGCTTGTGAAAACGATCCATGCAGAAGAATAATGAATCTTATTTCCGGAACTTGGTTTAAAAGAATGCTACCGAGAACACCGTACACCGAACCGACTGCGGTACCGTGTATTCGGTTATTAGCAACCGTGAAAATCGGCAGTGTTCCTTCCACAAAACTTATGGCAATGGTGAGCCCGGACCAATAACCGTTCTTTCTATCAAACAACATGCCGAGAAGCACCGCTAGACCTAATGCGATCGAGCACTTTAAAGCAAACACAAGCCGATCAGTACTTGATTGACCCGTGGTTTGTTTTGCTTTTGACTCGGGTTTAGGGTCTGTGTTTTGGTTATTAATAAGGAGTTCAAAGCATGATAAGAATAAAAACACAGGCAGGTTTTTGTGGGTTGGTGAAATGTTAACGAGGGTGTCGAGGGGTGTGCCGGATAGTTCATCTTTTCGTTTGAGGATGGTGACCACATCGTCAAAAGACACAAAACCTTCACCGAGCTCGAGTTTTAGCATTTGTTTAACTCGGGTACTTTGCAAGATGGTTTTTATTTTTTCATCGACCGGGACGGGAAATGAAGATATGGAGGATATTGCCATTTTCATCCCCGTTATTGGTGTTTCCATGTCTTTTAAGTCGTGGGTACGATTCGTTTCCCACTTTATTCCTTCCTGTTGATATTAAGACACAAAAATGAGATGTTTTGGTTGCAAAGACTAGCCATGATGCACCATGTAGGGTGGTGTTGCAGTTACCTGGGTTCGGTTGATGTGGTCAATGAGGTTGGTCCCTGCATGAGCAATGGGTTCAGCTTGAGAAATGATATCATATGTTGTTGGTTTGTTTTCACTCAAGAATGCTTTTAAATAAAGATTGCTTCTTTGTGATGCATTTTCTGCATATGACTGCAATTGCTTCTTCACCTACAAGAATAATGTTAACCATGTCCCATGTAATTAAACACAAAATATACTTCTAAAACACACAAATGATTAGATAAACTAGCTTGAATCCAATTAACTCAATATCCTAACAACAAAATGGGTTAAACACATCAATATCCTAATATAGAAAAGTTAGGTAAACTTAAATCCAATTAACATTACTCACACTTTTCTGTTCGTGTTATAGGATAAATGAGGCAGCTTGGTTTGGCTCGTTTATGTAGATGAGCTAGATTGTTGTGAGCTCTAGTTCTGTTGTAAAAAGCTCGAGCTGGTTTATTTATTTCAAATAAACGTTTATATTTCTTGCACATATTAATATACTAAATTTAGAAATTGTGTAATTCACGAGATGCTTAAAAGAGATACAATTAAACTATAAATATTTAATGAATAAATTTAAAAAACAAACCTATATTTTATCAAATTAAAGGATTTTATAAGTTCAAATTATATTTTTAATAGAATATTCATATGAATATTTGGTGTATTTTCATACAACTTATTCATAATCACAAAAAAAGATGCACCTATTAATTTTATAAGTTGTAATTATATTTTCTAATATAATAACTATTTAACATAAAATATGATAAGATGTTTCACTATGAATAACAAAGAAAAATATCATATATAAAATTAGCATGAATAAAACACGATCTTGAATAACTTTTCGAAAGAAAAAGATGAAAACTCCATAGATCCATAGAGGTTGAATGAATATGTGCGAATAAAACAGTTATTCATTTATAATTTTTTTTACATTATCATTTTTAAACTATAAATATCTTTCATTGAATTTTACCACATTCACTTAGAATTAAGGATGGTTGATGATAGGATTTCTTGAAGACCTATAAAAAATTAGACATGATTTGGTAGACTTGCACATATAAGAGAATATGGTTGATGATAAGATTTATTAGAGATGTAAAATTAAGGTTAAAAACTTGTAAGAGTAGGATATACAATAGTTTTTTGGTTAGAAATATATCCTATGGTATTACAAGTCCTGCTTAGTACTATATATAACTAATTATTATTTTAATTATTTCAGAATTATCATTATATATTTATTTACTAATTTATTTTTGTGCCCTATTTTTATTTATTTATTTCTATTTATTTATTTTTATTATTTATTTCCTTGTCTTTTTAATTTCTTTTGTTTGTACTAATTAATATTACCTTTTTAAACTCTACTGCGTAGTTTATTGGTTTTACTGTTATATTGTTTGCTTTTGGGTAGGAAGTCTCACTAGAAACATCCGCTCTATCTTCATCCTCTCTAGACTCTACTGATAGCTTTAACTGTTTGTGAGGTTTACTGGGTATGGTTGTTTTTTTCTCTTAAACTCCAAAGTATATATAAATTAATTTAATAAAATAATATACATCTTATGTCATTAAACATATATATATTTTAATTATACTAACATGGATACCTTCGTATTTTTAACCCACTGTAATTAGGTAATTAGTTATTTGATTATAGGATGAATTGATATGTTTTGATTACATTGAAATAAATATGTTTTCATTAAAAAAAGAAAATAGGTTGAGCTGAAAATTTAGGCTATGGCACGCGAGTCACTTATTGCATGCATGCTAGGTATAACAACATATCATAAGCAAACAATTTCTTAAAAAGAGATGGCATGCAAGCCGATTTACAAATATAACATTTAGCTTGAAGCGATACGCATATCGCCTTTTACCTAACAGTGGCATGCAGGCCAAAAAAATGACAATAGATAAGTCAATATGCCATAATGACGTGTGAACTATCATATGTAGCATTTTTTTAACTGGGTAATGTTCCATGTTCTTGGAATATCAGTTTTATCCTGCTTTTCTAACTTGTAAGTACCCTTATTTAAAACTTCTTTTATTTGATATGGTCCTTCCCAAGTTGGAGCTAGTTTGCCCAAAGGCTCTTGTCCTGATGCTTCGTTATTGTAGAAGACAAAATCTCCCGCATGGAACTTGCAGATTTTGACTTTTGAATCATAATACTTTTGAAGCTGTTGTTTATAATTATGTTCCCGCATTAGTGCTAACTCGTGCCGTTCTTCAAGGAGATTAAGTTTCAAACGTACTTTGTCCTTATTGATGATGACAGATAACATTCTAGCTGAAGGAACTCCAATCTCCGCTGTAATCATGGCTTAAGTACCATACGTCAAACTAAAGGGCGTTTCTGAGTTGCTCGCCTTTTTTTAGGTTCTAAAGGCCTATAATACATGAGGTAGTTCATAAACCCACCCAGTTCGTTTAGTTCCAAGTCTTGACTTGATCCCATCTTTGATGCTTCTATTTGCTCTTTCAACTTGTCCATTAGCCTGCGGGTGAGCTACTGACGTAAATACTTGGTTAATTTGCAATTCTTTTAACTATGCATGTAACCTGCCATCCGCAAATTGAGTTCCATTGTCACTAACCAATGTTTGCGGAAGACCAAATCGGCAAATAATAAACTCCCATAAGAACTTTTTCACACTTGCAGCAATGATAGATGCAACTGGCTTAGCTTTAACCCATTTGGTGAAATAATCGATTGCCACTATTAAAAATTTGACGCGTCCTGGGTTTCTGGGAATGGTCCCATGATATCGATTGCCCACTTCTGGAACGGTCATGCGGATGATACTGGCACCAACTAGTTCTTAGGTCTCAATGTGTTTGGTGCATGTCGTTGGCATGAGACTCACTTTCTGATCTCATCAACTGCGTCCACATGCATCCCTGGCCAGTAATACCCTGTGTTCATTAACTTAGCTATCACCATTCTAGGACCCGCGTGTAAGGCACATATCCCTTCATGAATTTCTCTTATCAGATAGTTGGCATCTTCCGCATCCAACACATCTGAGGAGCGGCCATAAAAATGATCCTGTTTGTATGACTAGCACTGGTATTGCAGAACTGAAGGTTGGTCTAAGACTTCAATGCAGATGTGTTTGACAAAGTGTTCAAATTTCGTGGAAGCCAACTTGCTCAAAGCATCAGCAGATTTTTTTTCACTTCTTTTAATTTGAATGACTCTACACGATGTGAATTGAAGTATAAGTTCCTTTTCTTGAGACAAGTATGATGCCAGCACTTCATTTTTAGCCTCATAGGACCCGTTAATTTGTCCCGCAATTAACATTGAATCGACACACGCTTCCAAATGTTATACACCAAGATTCTTGGAAATCCGCAATCCTGCCAGGAATGCTTCATATTCTGCTTCGTTATTGGTACTTTTGAAATTCAACTTGATAGCATAAATGAACTCGTGACCCTCTGGATTGACCAACCTAAGACCCGCTCCAGAACCTTCACCACTTGACGCACCATCCGTGAACAGTGACCACACTTGATCCTGTTCCGGTGGTTTAGGGATTTGTTGTTCAATCAAACGCTCTTTCTCTTTGTTCTGCAGGACCTCTGTGACAAAATCTGCTAATACTTGTCCCTTGTTTACGGGTCTTGGCTTATATTCAATTGTATGTTCACCTAATTCAATGGCCCATTTTGTCAACCTTCCAGATAATTCAGGTTTGCTTAAAACACTCTTCAATTTATACCCTGTCAAAACATTAATCGGGTGTCCCTGAAAGTATCTGCGGAGGCGTCTAGCTGCATAAACCATGGCTAAAACCATTTTTTCCAGCATTGAATACCTTGTTTCAGCATCTGTCAATGTTCTACTAACATAATAGATTGGCGTTTGGACATTTTTCCTATCGGTTTACAACACTGCTCCAATGGCTATATCAGACGCTTAAAGGTACAAGGTTAATGGTTCTCCCACTTGCGGTGCGGACAATGTAGGCAATTCCATTAAACATTTTTTTGACCTCCATAAACACTTGCTCGGCTTCCGCAATCCATTTAAAATGTGCTTTCTTCATACAGTTTCTTAACGTTAACACATAAGGAAAAGATTTAGCCGCACAATTGCTAGAAATCTGTTTAGGGCAACCAAAGGCCATTCAATGTTTGTACTTCTTTGAGGGAAGATGGTGAAGGCATGTGGGCGATTGCTTGGACTGGGTTAGCTTTGAAGCCCGCACTTGTAACTATCACGCCCAAAAATTTGCCTTCTTCCATCCCAAAAGAACATTTGCTAGGATTGAGTTTCATGTTGATTTTTCTCAAAGTGTTGAATGTATCTTCAATATCCCGCAACATTTGATCTTCCTTAACACTTTTTATTACTAGATCATCCATGTAAACCTCCAAGTTGTGCCCAATTTTCCCTTCGAAGGCTTCATCCATCAGTCGTTGGTATGTTGCACCTGCATTTTTCAACCCAAAAGGCATCATTATATAGCAAAATGTGCCTTGATCTGCTCGAAATGCGGTTTTATCCTCATCACCAGCTGCCATGAGGATCTGATGATACCCCTTGTAAGCATCAAGAAAACACTTAAATCTAAACAGTGCAACTACGTCCACTTTCAGATCAATTTCTGGCAAAGGATAACAATCCTTTGGGCATGCCTTGTTTAAATCCTTAAAATCAATAGACATTCGCCATGTCTCGCTACTTTTGGGAACAATAATCGGATTCGCCACCCATGTTTGGTAACATATTTCTCTGATGTTCCCAGCATGTAGTAAGTCTTGAACTTGCTCATTCATTGTCTTTGTTTGTTCAGGACCCATCTTTCGCTTCTTTGGACGATTGGAGTGAATATTGGGTTGACCCGCAATTTATGTTCCTCAATTTCTCTTGGAACACCAGTCATGTTAGCTAGTTGCCAGGCGAACACGACCAAGTTTTTTACTAACATCTGCTTCAAAAATGCCCTCGCTATTTTAGAAATAGTGGGACCAATTGTAATCATTTACTCTAGAAACTTTGGATTGATCGCCCATTTCTCTGGCCCTGTTCTCTCTATAATCTTGGGAACTTTGTTTGGCTTTGAACTTTCCGTGGTAAAACAGTGTTTGTTAACATGAATGATTGTGATGCATGTGCGGGTTGGGATTCCCACCGCACCATGAGCTATCGAAGGATTGGCATTGAAGTCACCAGTTGCTTCTCTTCCTAAAATTACATCATGTTTTGATCTTGCAGGCAAGACCAAAAATTCCATATCTTCGGTCCGCGAGTGAATTCCATCGCTTAGAGTAACAGGGAAAGAAATGACTCCTCGCGGATGCGTCACCTCATAACCAAAACCGGACACTGGCGCGTGAATAGGTTTCAACCTCGCCTTGTCCTCTTCATCCAACTGTTCAAAACATTGTTCGCACATGATATCTGATGTACTTCTGGTATCAAAGAAAACGTATTGAGACCTATAATGTCCAATTAAGGCAGTGATGATCAGCGGGCACTTCATACATGGACCCCCTTTGACCCGCGGGAACACCACTGGTTCGCTCTTCCATTCCTCATAATTAATTTCTTGTCTCTTATAAAAATATTTAAGAAAAAAAAATAACGCCACTACTTAAACATCATTCATTTTATTATATATAATGATCTTACCTTGCTGCAGGTATCATCCATATCATTTTGCTCCATTTGTTTCTGATCTTAAAGATTGTCTGATTTGGAGAAGTGAGATTTTGTAGTTTCATTGCTTTTCAGATTTTAAAATCTCATGGTATTATATCATACTATTAACCATTATGTTTTGTATATTATGTTTGCATGGTATTATATCATACTATTAACCATTATGTTTTGTATATTATGTTTGCATATAGATGTTGTGTCAATTTAATGATCACATAGTTGTTGCTTATGTATTCTTAGTTACTGGTTTTACAAAAAAAACAAACTTAATTTTATGGCCTTGATTATATTTGTGTTAAATAGAGTTATATTTTATTGCGTCGATTTAGCAATATTCTCGTTATACATGGCCGAATTGGGTTATAAATGGTTAATTTGGGTAATGCTCATCTTTTCATATGGATAAATAGGGTAAAAGTCTCTCAAAGTATAAATAGGGTAAAAGTCTGTCAAAGTATGTGATCAATTGTACTTTTGAAATCATATGAACTTCTGTTTGATGAACACCATATTAAATTGAAATTGGTATTGACAAAATACAAAATGAAAAATAGAAGCGACACGTGTCCCAACATTTATAATTTAACTTGATTACATGATAATTTATTTGTAACATTGAATAGATCATATTTATTAATATGTTTAAAAACAAATAAAATTTTAACCCGTGTTTGACACAGGATATAAACTAGTATGTGTGTATATATATATATATATAGAAAAGAGTTAAAATAAAAAGACATAGTTTTGTAGGAAGAGTATAAATAACATAAAATTTAGAGTTAGAAAACTATGTGGCTTAAATCCTAGATCCCAGGAAACTATTTGGTATTTTAATAACTACCAATCTCAACCACTAGATCATAGATCCAAGGAATTAGATTTATTCTTACTCTTCCTAGAAAACAACTTCTTTGTATTATACCCCACCCCTATATATATGTGTGTGTGTAGTTAGTTTCAAAAAGCAACTCCAAAAAGTAAGAAACTGTGGAACACTCTTCCCAACTTTTAGATCATTTTCACATACCTTTATGGTACATCCACAACCACCTAAATCACATCATTTTTGCAAGGAAAAAAAATCCTTCAAAAATTAATCAAAAAAATCATTAAAAAATTATAAAACAAAAAAGAAGAAAAAATAAAAGAGTAAAAAAAATTGTTTATCTAGCATCCCACGTTAAAAAAAATCTTGGTTTAGCCTTCGAAAAATAATTAAATAAATTATAAAAAACGAAAAAAATAAAAAAGTAAAAAAATCAAAATGTTTATCCAGCGTCCCCATTCCAAAAAAAATCTCAGTTTCGCCTTCAAAAAATAATTAAAAAAATAATAAAACCAAACAATAAGAAAAAAAAATTAAAAAGTAAAAATGCCAAACTGTTTATCTAGCATTCCCCGTTCCAAAATATAAAAATAAAAAAAATCTTGGTTTAGCATTTGTATTTAGTTTAGCTTTTATTAGGTTTAGGCTTTTTTGGCTTGGGAGGGGGGGGGGGGATTACACTTTTTATTAACAATTTACACGTAAACAACAAATGTTACTAAAAGTATACATGTAAAACAGAATTTCTTAAAAATTTTACATGTAAAATAACAATTTTCATTGACATTTTACACGCAAAACAATAAATCCCATTAACATTTTACATGTAAAACAACTGTTCTTTAAGATTTTCCATGTAAAATAACACTTTATGTTAACACTTTATAAAATAAAAATTTTTATTAACATTTTACACATAAAGTAACAAATATCATTAACATTTTATATGTAAAACAATATTTCTTTAAGATTTTATATGTAAAAACTAATATTTTACATGTAAAATAATAATTTTCATTAACATTTTATACGTAAAACAATAAATATCATTAACATTTTACATGTAAAATATCATTAACAAGTTATGGTTTTACGCGTGTACAAGAAGATGCAAGTTTCAATGTTGAGGTTATAATATAATTATGCAATTTTCTTTTCTTGTTGTCTTTCCACCTTCATGTGTACAAGACCCTCCCCCCCCACCCCACATACACACACACCTACAAAACCTAACCCCCAACCCGGAAAACCTATCTTAAATGTTAAACTAAACCCGCATGTTAAACCAAGATATTTTTTTTGGAACACGGAATGCTAGATAAACATTTTGTTTTTTTTTAATTTTTTTTTGTTTTTATAATTTTTATTTATTCTTTTAAGTCTGAACCGAGATTTTATTTTTTTATAAAATAGGTGATGCTATATAAACATTTTGGTTTTTTTTTTGTACTTTTTTTATTTTTCGTTTTATACTTTTCTTTATTATTTTCTGATTATGTTTTGGTGGAGTTTTTTTCCTTACAAAAATGTTATGATATAGGTAACTGAATGTGTACCATAAGGATCTGAGGAAATGATTAAAATTGGAAGAGTGTCCTCGGACAACCTACTTTTTTGGAGCCCCCTCCCCACCCCCAAAAAAAATGAACTCACCCATATTTGTGTGTGTGTGAACCTAATATTATGAGATTTTGGTATGTTGCACTCTAAGCAGTTATTATTTTTAATCAATTTATGGGATATGGTAAATTAATTCACCGTTTGGCTGATTTAGATTATTTGATCAACTGATAATATAAAAATTAGAGATCTATATAAACATGACAAAACATACATATTCGTTTGTGTAGATCATACACAAACGTTGTGTAGGTTATATGTTCATGTTTTGATACAGTAAAAGTGTGATAGAAATTTAAAAGCAATTGATTTTTGATTAAGAATACTTTTGGATAAAAGGATTGTGACAATCGTCAATTTCAGGTCAACTCCGTTAACTCAACTCCGTCAATTCAAACTTTAAGATCATTGAATCTATAACGCACACATCATTACATTTAAACTAGGGTTTAAATGACGCTTAACACTTACTACATGTGTAGTCTTTCGGGATTTGCACCGAAACGCAAACGAGTTGACGCAAACGATCGATAAATAAACGAAAAACGTCAAAACAATAATTATGTGATAATTATGTGTTAGACTTATGTGTTATGTGATAACATGATTATAAACGTTAACTCAAGACGAAAACAAGCTAGTTAGGCTAAAAAACAACACTTGAAAGTAGAGGGACTAGAGTGTAACTTGTATATCTATAAATATAACCTTAACACTTAACCCTAACTTATTATTATAAACCTACAAGCTCCGATCGGCCCCTCCCTTGCTCCCTCTTGGCTGCCGTCCACAAGCACACACACATACAAGCCCTAATCAAGTGTTTAATCCAAGAACTAGGTGCTAGGAAGGTATAATTGATCATCCTTTACCTTCTTGTTGTTTAATTTTGATGTTTAATGGGTTAATTAAGAACCCTAGGCAGCCGATTTTTATATGTATGTATGAGTTAACATGATGGTTGTTGAATTCATGATGATTGATAACTAGTATTGATGTTGTTGCTTGATTGATTGTTGTCTTTGATTTGAGTTAAAACACAAACCCTAATCTTGTATGTATGGTGTAATTGATATGCATGGATAGTGGTTGTAGTGTCTAGCATGTTATATGATTGATTTATGGTCCATAGATAGTTAAATTGTTGAGTTTTGATGTGAACAGATTCTGGACAGAATGTGTATACGATGTTTAAGTGACTGTAACGAAGTGTAAACGTGAAAATTGGTTGAGATTGTGGGTACTGCAGTAAACTAGGTTGAGTCTAGTTTCTATAAAGTATAAGGTTGTAATTTTTGGACAAGTAGAAGTTTACTTTTATGATTTTACAAAAACGTTGTGCAAAGCTGAGCTGTTAGACCTGCTGTTAGGTTATGTTGTAAATGTTATATCTCATGAACTACGAGACCAATTGGGTTGGTTCCACTTCTGGAAGTTGACTCATTGAGTTAGGAACCAAACCCAAGTGGTCTTGCATTTATTGGATTTTTCGTTTAACGGGAATTGCAAATAACATTCTGTTGCGCATGAATCTGACTGATATGAGTTTACTGTAGTGTTTTGATCATTATGAGAAATCTATATGGAATAAAAATAAGATAAAATATGTTCTGAAAACCTAAGACATGTATGTTTTAGTGGTGATTTTTGGTGAATTAATTGAGATGATATGATCGGTGAAATAGTACAATCTTTCAAGTAGAAATTCTGTCACAGTGAAACTAGCTGCTGAGTTGTGTATAAATGCATGAAATATGATATTTCTTATATAATTGTTATGTTTTGACCAAAATACCCTTGCGGGGAATAGTTGTAAATTGATTGCCATGATTTAACCAAATTGCCCTTATGGGGAATAATGGCTAGTAATTGTTATTTGTTGACCAAAATGCCCTTACGGGGATAATTGCTAGTAAAGTATGTTATTAATACATGACACAAAAGTAATTGTTCACTCACGTATCGTATCACAATTGTACTTGTTTAAGTCACACACGATTCACAAACGAAACACGAAACATGTTACGTGCATAGGTATTATGTGCCGAGTCTAGAGACTCGTTAAACATACCGATACTTAGAAAATCTCTTTGTTATTTAGAACGCTAGAGAGTTTCTACGACGCGCATCACTTGGTGATCTAATTCGGGATATTCTTCGCAAACAGTGAGTTCACTTACCCCACTCTTAAACTGTTTTCAAACGTTTTTCACTTGGGGGAGATAACATACTCCGATAAACGCATTTTTGAGATAAACGCATATTTAAGATTTTGTTATAAATTATATATCACTTGTAAAGACTAAGCGGCAAACGTAACATTTGAAGTCCCACACATCGAACCGGTTAATATTTAGAATAGCGAGTCACTGTTGAGTAGTACTACTGGGTTTGACAAACCCCACCCGACGCTAAGCTCAACTGGAGGTTGAGTGGGTGTAATTTTGGCTAACACTTACCATGGTCTGGATTGACCTGGTGACGGGCACTTGATAAACAGTCAGCTTCGGTGTCGAACCACTTAGTAATACTTGTTGTATAGATTAGCTACATATCGATATATAATTTGACATAACATTATCTGGTAACGCAAAACGCCGTAACGTGGTTACGCAAAACGCAAAACGCCGTAACGTGGTTACGCAAAACGCTTAAACGCCGTAACGAGGTTACGCAAAACACTTAACGTAAACGCTGAATGCAAACGCTAAACGATTTATCTTATATAACTTGTGAACTCACCAACCTTGTGTTGACACTTTTAGTATGTTATTCTCAGGTAGCCGAGGCGGGCGCGCGGTTTAGGAGCATGCATTAAATGAAAACACTTTTATTCTGCAAACTTATTTTTAACAGTTATCTTTGGTTTTAAGTCGTCCTGCGTGACGCAACTTTTGAATTAAGGTTTTTACGCTTCCGCACTTATTTGCATTTAAACGTTTTTATGGTTTGATTATAACTGATGATTCCGATTCTGCCAGTTCACACCCTCTGACGATAAAACTCCGTGAGTGGATTTTGAGGGTGTGACAAGGATCAATAAAAAAAGCAACTAAAACAAAAAACTGTTTTATATCTTTCAATTAGCTATATAAGTTTTTAAATATAAAACTAAAACATTTGACTAATATACTCTTCTTATTAAATTAATTAGAAAACTAATATTGGTTAGAATGACGTATCGCATTAAAATCACTTTTCGCGTGAACTTAAGCATACATTATATATATATACACAGAGGCGGACCTATGTGTTTGGTAGGGGGCGGCCGTCCACCTTAAGAAATTCTTTTTAGTGTTATTTGTATGTGAAAATCCCGATCACCCCCCTTCAAATTAATGTTAAGTTCCGATGGCGCCCCCAAAGAAAATAGTTCATTGGTCCGCCACTATATATATGTCACATGTTATCACCAAAGTGTTTCTTACAAAATTTTTCCTCTTCTCTTTAATATGAAATACATTTTTCATTCTTATTAATAGTTTTTTATTAATTTTTTTCTTTTTAATAATTCATTTTCTCTTTTTAATAAGTTTTTCTTGATATAAAAATTTAAATACCAACATAAATATGCTATTTTGTTTTATATAAATGTATTATATTATTGTTAATATTAGGATTTTATAAGTAACCAATTTTCATGTTGATTTTGAAAAATGAGTGCAAAAATTAAGGTTTTAAATCTATTATATATAAGTTAATTAATATTAATGTTTATAAGAAATGATATTATTGGATGAAGAGACAAAATTAACTTAAATTTAAAATTTCAATAAACTTTAACTTATTAAATATATATAATTGTTCACTAAATTACAAATTTTCGTATTTCAAACCCTTAAAAGACAAATTCACCATTGATGTATTCTAAGTGTTATGTTAATTCAAACAAGCAGATTTCTTTCACTGGTTAAAGTATCAAACATGGTTCAGGTCAAAACAATTTATGATTAGAATGAGTTTCGGCCACAGGTTAGTTTAAAAAGTAACAATTTACAAATTATTTTTTTAATTGACTACTTAATCAACTTATCATTTATGTTAAGTTCTTCATCTTAAAAATTCACAAAAATATAAACACTAGACTATATGTTTTGGTTTTCAGATGGATAAGACAACTTCTTATTTTTGGATTCCAAATGTTAGACATTATCACATTGTTAATTGGATGACAAATCTACTTTGTATATCCTTATATTATTGAAGATTTCAAATATATAGATTTCTTTAGTGAACGAGTTGTACTTGCACCAAAAATGAGGTCGTTCAAAAAACTAGCAGATGTTAGTTATCCATGTTTCTGGGAGATTAAAAATATTACCATTTTTCATATAGTATCTATCAGACATAAAATGATACTTTACAACAAATTATTATTTTCTTTATGTTTTAAATGACCTCAAAATCTAAGGTTGTCAAGTCATAAGCTAGTCCTAAAAGCCGATACTGAAGTGATGTTGCTTAAAATTTTAACTAGAAAATTGGTCTATGCAATGAAACTAAACTACATATGAAAATTGTAACATCCCAAAAATTCTAAAATAATATTTAAATGTATTAGTTGCGTCGGGTGAAGTAATTGAGTTAGTGGGTAAATAATAATAAAAGGATAAGTAGGCTAGTTAAAGGAAATTAATTATGGACCAAAAAGGAAAGATGAGCTTTGAGTCCATGGGTTTAAGGGAGTATAAATACCCCTTAAACCCTAATCCTTTCCATTTCCATCCATATTATCCATCTTATTCTCTCTACACCTTAAAAACACACACTTAAGCCAACCATTCCCTCCCTAGCTGTCGGCCACCATCCAAACCCTTAAACCGATCATAGTAGCGTTGGATCTTCGATCATACAAGCTAGATAGAAAGCCCAAGATCACGTATCAAGCTAGCCGTAACCTAGAAACGTCTAAAGGTATGTTCTTGATCTTAAAGGTTACGTTTTTATGAACGAATAATCATGAAACTCAAACCTAGAGTAGATCGGGTCTAGATACATCACAAAAATGCAAACTTGATGATTAAAATGGATGAGAGGGACTCATAGATATAAACGGTTCATAAAGGAAACCCTAGATCTAGCCTATTACGCTTTAACCCTATAAAGGTTTAAGCTTTATGTCTAAAAAGGGTTAGATCTTGAAGCCATGATGATAATGGGTGTATAACAGTTAAATGGTGGAGAAAATTGGTTAAGTTCATGGTATAAACAATAAAATGGTTAACTGAGCTAAGGAAATAAACGATAAGGTAGAAAAAAATCTGAGCTGAAAGCTTTAGACCAAAGTTCTCGGTGGCCTGAGCCTTCATATGGGTTCTCGGTCAACGCGAGAACTCGGTCAACCTGAGATTTCGGCCAAAACGGAGTTCTCGGTGACCAAGGGTTTTCGGTGACCAAAGATTTCGGTCAAATAGGAGTTTTCGGTCAAGAACATAGGTTCTAGGTCAACACATAGGTTCTCGGTCAACACATGGGTTTTCGGTCAAACAGTTGTTCTCTGCCAAGAGTTCTCGGCCACTTAGTTCCCTGTTGACCTTGGGCCTGACCAGTTGGACCCAGATGCCATAATGAATGGTTGGGCTGAATTGACTAAGTCTGTATGGTGCAGGCCCATATCCAATGTAAAGCAAACCAGCCCATTATCTTAAGCTTAACAAACAAGCCCAATTTAGGAAATAACTTGAAATGTTAATGGAAAAAGTGTTAAGACAGTTAATGAAAATAAATTTTTCCAAGCTGACCAATCAGCTCGACCCCAGCCAGGGGCTCTGTCCCTTGGACCCTGGTATTTCCAAGGGAAGAGATTAGTTCCTTACATGGATATTACATAATAGCTTATATACGGTGTTCCTTATATGAATAATATATTGAGCTCCTTCTGATGGATAAGGTATAATGTTCCTTCTATGGATAGTATAGTGTTCCTTCTATGGATAGTATAATGTTCCTTCTATAGATAGTATATTGTTCCTTCTATGGATAGTACATTGTTCCTTCTATGGATAATATCATGTTCCTTATATGGATAGTATAGTGTTCCTTCTATGGAAAGTACAGTGTTCCTTCTATGGCTAATATATGTATAAAGTGTTCCTTCTATAGATAATATATATAGAGTGTTCCTTCTATGACTAATATATGTATAGAGTGTTCCTTCTATGGATAATATATGTATAGAGTATCCCTTCTATGGTTAATATATAGAGTGTTCTTTTTATGGATAATATATATAGATTGTTCCTTTCATGGAAAACATATACAGTACGAGTAGTAGTACTGATTCCCTTATTTGATATTATGTGACGTTCCTCTTATGGATAATTATACAGAGTTATAGTATTATTACGTGTCTTTGGATACGTGTAAAAATGTATGAGAACGAATTGTATGTTGCTTGCTTAACTAGAACTCACTCAGCGTAGCTGACTTTTAGTATGCACGCAGGTACATATGTTCATTGAGAGGGCATGAGGATGACACATGGCATGGATTGAACGCCTGGCATCTGAAGATGGAAGAAACGATGTTTTAAATATGATATTTTATGTTATGGTTTTAAAGAAGGTTTAGCCGTTTTGTAATGAACGGTTACATTTTTTATTTTCCGCGAAAGTTTTAATTAACTCTGATTGTGAACTACGTGAATGAGAGGGCATGCAGGTACATATGTTCATTGAGAGGGCATGAGGATGACACATGGCATGGATTGAACGCCTGGCATCTGAAGATGGAAGAAACGATGTTTTAAATATGATATTTTATGTTATGGTTTTAAAGAAGGTTTAACCGTTTTGTAATGAACGGTTACATTTTTTATTTTCCGCGAAAGTTTTAATTAACTCTGATTGTGAACTACGTGAATGAGTAAATCCAACGACCAGATGTGAGGCACCGAGAACGGGGCCTTACAAGTTGGTATCAGAGTAAAGTTCGAGAGATTTAAGCATCCTACATGCTTAGACTCGAACAGAGATGTGATTCAAGAAAGAAAAGAAAGAAGATGCCAGTTCAAGATAGCCATGTGTCACTCAAGCAAGCTCAGTAACGGTAAAGTATATAGTTTATGAATGATAATGTTTGCTTAATTATTAAGGAAAGAACATGTGTGTGATAGGGATAAGGTTTACTGATTGTTTGATTGGTTAACTGCTTAAAAGTAGAAACTAGCACAAGTGAAATCATAAAAGGAAGTATGTAGAACCTGAGGAGTAATGAAAATTGTTAATTACACTTGATCAACGTCATTAACTACTTGCTTTACGAATCATGTGCTAAATAATTCCTGGAGTGATGACGTTTGTGATTTCCCTTTTAGAATACGATGGCTGGAACGGGAGGAAATGTTGGAGCTGGAGACATTGTGAGAGCTGGAGGTCGCGCTGGACGTCGTGGCAGGACTCGTCGCGTCCAACGACCTTCGGTGGAAACAACTTCTAACACCGAAGATGAAGGAAGCGCAGCTGGAGGAAACCAGAACAACAATGAAGGGGTTCAACTAGATCCTGCAATTCAAGTAGCTATTGTTCAAGCTGTAGCAGCCGCTGTGAAGAACATGACTTCGGAGGGGTCTGCTGGAGGCCGTGAAAGAACTACCGAAGGATCAAGAGAGAATGGTATGAAAAATGGTGAGGGAGTGAAGGGTGACTCAAGTGAAGCTGGGTCTGTGAAAGCGGATGATGTAAAGAAAGGCCGGGGTGGTTGTAACTACAAGTCTTTCAAAGGCTGTGGCCCGCCGAAGCTAACTGGTTTGGGAGACGCAATCGCTACTCTCCAATAAATAACCACAATGGACAAAATTATCCGAATTAGCGAGTGCCGTCCCGACCAAGCAGTGGGTTATGCCACTCAGTTATTTGAAGATGAGGCTATGTACTGGTGGGAAACTGTGGAACAAAGGAAGACTCGAGGAGAGATGAAGGCAATGAGGTGGGACGACCTGAAGGAGTTAGTGATGAAAAAGTTCTGTGCTGATGCCGAGGTTGAGAGGGCCGAGATGAAATTTCTGAATCTGAAGGCGGGCAAGATGACACACCGAGAGTACACAACTGAATTCAACCACATGTCTAGGCTGGTGCCCGACATGGTGAACACTGAGGCGAAACGGATCAAGTGCTACATAAGGGGGCTACCCCAGAAGGTCCGCACGTTAGTTAGGACTAGCAAACCTGCTACCTTTGACTCTGCAGTTGACTTAGCACAAGTGGTTTATGATGATGATCTAGCGGCAGATGATGTGGAAGTGGAAGATGAGGAAGTTGAAATGAAGAAAAGGAACCCAGCCCTAAAGCCAAATGGAGCTGATGAAGAGAACCCGCCTAAGAAGAAGGCAAGGCAGGGGGAGTTCACTGGTTGTGAAAAATGTGGAAAGAAGCACCCGGGGGAGTGCCGAATGGGGTTAGGTGTTTGCTACATGTGTGGGAAAGCTGGACATTCCTCCTGGGAATGCAAGGATCACCATAGGTGTCATAACTGTGAAGAGCAGGGACGCCTGGCAAGGGACTGCAGGAAGCCAAGGGAGGAGCGCAGGAAAGAGGGGAATGCTTGAGGATTAACAGTTTCTCCTGGTTGCTTAGAAAAGACCATTTAAGAAGGCTAGCTAATAGCCATAAGTTTTGAATTATGAATGACTTAACGTGTGTTTTTATGTCTGTTTTATTGTTTTAAAGTTTAGACTGGATTTGTCTAAATTGATTATGATAAGAAATAGTCACGAAATGATTTTGGTTATGAATGTTTGTTATGTTAGAATAAAATGTCATGTTAGACAAGATGGTTAAAAAGTACGAACCAACGAAAGACAAGACGAGACTTGGTAGGCCTCATGAACAAGCTACCTTAAATAGCTAAAGCACATGAACATCACTTGATGACTACGAGTCAGGAGTAAGAAGGACACCTCAGAAAGCATAACGATCCAATAAAGTGTGTGAGTATAGGAAGTGTTCCTTTACAAGGAATAAGCTAGGTTTCCGGGACGAAACCTTTTTAAGGAGGGAAGACTTGTAACATCCCTAAAATTCTAAAATAATATTTAAATGTATTAGTTGCGTCGGGTGAAGTAATTGAGTTAGTGGGTAGATAATAATAAAATGATAAGTAGGCTAGTTAAAGGAAATTAATCATGGACCAAAAAGAAAAGATGGGCTTTGAGTCCATGGGCTTAAGGGAGTATAAATACCCCTTAAACCCTAATCCTTTCCATTTCCATCCATATTATCCATCTTATTCTCTCTACACTTTAAAAACACACACTTAATCCAACCATTCCCTCCCTAGCCGCTGGCCACCATCCAAACCCTTAAACCGATCATAGCAGCGTTGGATCTTCGATCATACAAGCTAGATAGCAAGCCCAAGATCACGTATCAAGATAGCCGTAACCTAGAAATGTCTAAAGGTATGTTCTTGATCTTAAAGGTTACGTTTTTATGAACGAATAATCATGAAACTTAAACCTAGAGTAGATCGGGTCCTAGATACATCACAAAAATGCAAACTTGATGATTAAAATGGATGAGAGGGACTCATAGATATAAACGGTTCATAAAGGAAACCCTAGATGTAGCCTATAACGTTTTAACCCTATAAAGGTTTAAGCTTTATGTCTAAAAAGGGTTAGATCTTGAAGACATGATGATAATGGGTGTATAACAGTTAAATGGTGGAGAAAATTGGTTAAGTTCATGGTATAAACAATAAAATGGTTAACTGAGCTAAGGAAACAAACGATAAGGTAGAAAAAAATCTGAGCTGAAAGCTTCAGACCAAAGTTCTCGGTGGCCTGAGCCTTCATATGGGTTCTCGGTCAACGCGAGAACTCGGTCAACCTGAGATTTCGGCCAAAACGGAGTTCTCGGTGACCAAGGGTTTTCGGTGACCAAAGATTTCGGTCAAGAACATAGGTTCTCGGTCAATACATGGGTTCTCGGTCAAACACGTGTTCTCTGCCAAGAGTTCTCGGCCACTTAGTTCCCTGTTGACCTTGGGACTTACCAGTTGGGCCCAGATGCCATAATGAATGGTTGGGCTGAATTGACTAAGTCTGCATGGTGCAAGCACATATCCAATGTAAAGCAAACCAGCCCATTATCTTAAGCTTAACAAACAAGCCCAACTTAGGAAATAACTTGAAATGTTAATGGAAAAAGTGTTAAGACAGTTAATGGAAATAAAATTTTCCAAGCTGACCTGGCAGCTCGACCTCAGCCAGGGGCTCTGTCCCTTGGACCCTGGTATTGCCAAGGGAAGAGATTAGTTCCTTGCATGGATATTACATAATAGCTTATATACGGTGTTCCTTATATGGATAATATATTGAGCTCCTTCTAGGGATAAGGTATAATGTTCCTTCTATGGATAGTATAGTGTTCCTTCTATGGATAGTATAATGTTCCTTCTATGGATAGTATATTGTTCCTTCTATGGATAGTACATTGTTCCTTCTATGGATAGTATCATGTTCCTTCTATGGATAGTATGGTGTTCATTCTATGGAAAGTATAGTGTTCCTTATATGGAAAGTATATAGGGTGTTCCTTCTATGGATAATATATATATATATAGAGTGTTCCTTCTATGGCTAATATATGTATAGAGTGTTCCTTCTATGGATAATATATATATAGAGTGTTCCTTCTATGGATAATATATATAGATTGTTCCTTTCATGGAAAACATATACAGTACGAGTAGTAGTACTGATTCCCTTATTTGATATTATGTGACGTTCCTCTTATGGATAATTATACAGAGTTACAGTATTATTACGTGTCTTCGGATACATGTAAATGTATGAGAACGAATTGTATGTTGCCTGGTTAACTAGAACTCACTTAGCGTAGCTGACTTTTAGTATGCACGCAGGTACATATGTTCATTGAGAGGGCATGAGGATGACACATGACATGGATTGAACGGCTGGCATCTGAAGATGGAAGAAACGATGTTTTAAATATGATATTTTATGTTATGGTTTTAAAGAAAGTTTAGCTGTTTTGTAATGAACGGTTACAGTTTTTATTTTCCGTGAAAGTTTTAATTAACTTTGATTGTGAACTACGTGAATGAGTAAATCCAACGACCAGATGTGAGGCACCGGGAACGGGGCCTTACAAAAATACAATATTATAACTATTTTATAAAAGCCGAAATTTTATCCAGAAGTAATATTGGAACTCCTACTTTTATTCTTAAAAAAAATCCTACACCTGTAGATAAAGTAATTAATTTCAAAGAATGAAATTTTTACTTTATTTTTGTTTTGCAATGAAAATTAATAAAAGCTAAGGTATCATTATGATAGTTGGTTTGTTTCTTAGATAATTTATTTTAGCTTATGGTCAGTTATGTGTTGCATTATCTAGAGTTCAAAGCAGAAACAACGTGAAACTACTAAGTTTTAATATAGATAGTAAGTTGCAAATAAAACTAAAAATACTGTGTACAAAGAAATATTTTGAGATTAACGAATTTTGTGACAACTTTTTATTTCCATATTATGTATTTTGTAATTTATATTACCATATAATATATCTTTATATTTGTTGAACATATTTTTTTGTACTTTACATTGGGTTATTATTTAAATAATTTTAGTTATTCTTACTCGTGAGCTACACGGGTAGCTAACCTAGTATATTGGGTAACACAAAAAAAGTGGGAAATGAGGAACAACCTTCCCAACCCTTAATCTTGTCCCCACATCCTTGTGTTACACCCTCAATCACATAAATCACATCATTTTTGTAAAGAAAAAAAACCTCTAAAATTTATTAAAACAATTTATAAAATAAAAAAAAATGAAAAGGTAAAAAAAGTAAAAAAAACCAAAATGTTTATCTAGCATCCACCGTTAAAAAAATCTCGGTTTGGCCTTCGAAAAATAATTAAAAAAGTTATAAAACAAAAAAAATAAAAAAGTAAACAAAAATCAAAATGTATATCTAGTATCCCAATTCAAAAAAAAAACTCGATTTAGCCGTCGGGTTTAGTTTAACATTTAAGGATAAGTTTTTTAGGGTTAGCTTTTTTTAGGTTGGGGGGGGGGGGGGATTTTCTTGTATATGTGACAATGGAAAGACAACGGAAAAAAATTGCATAAATATATTATAACCGCCACATTAAAACTCGCATTGTCTTGTATACGCGTAAAACATAACTTGTTAATTTTCATGAACGCTAAATTCCGTGACATAACCGTAGGTTGGTTTTTAATATATATATAATTATTGAATTTACATTAAAATTATAACAAAACGTGTTGTTTTACATGTAAAATCTTAAAGAATTGTTGTTATACATGTAAAATGTTAATGTGATTTGTTGTTTTACGTGTAAATGTAAATGAAATGTGTTATTTTACATGTAAAATCTTAAATAACTGTTCTTTTACATGTAAAATGTCAATGAGATTTGTTACTTTACGTGTAAAATGTTAATGAAAAGTGTTGTTTTATAAAGTGTTAATGAAAACTATTATTTTACATGTAAAATCTTAAAGTTAAGTTGTTTTACATGTAACATGGTAATGAGATTTGTTGTTTTACGTGTAAAATGTCAATAAAAATTGTTTTATCAAAGAGTAAGAAAAATATAAAATTTAGTGTTAGCCTAAATGCAAGATCTTAGAAAACTATTTGGTATTTTCAAAAACCACCAATCTCAACCACTAAATCCTAGATCCAAATGCCTAGATTTATTCTTACTCTTCATAGAAAACTATTTTTTTACTATAACCCACCCCTATATATATATATATATATATATATATATATATATATATATATATATATATATATATAGGTACCCCATAGGTATTTGATCATTTCAGAAGTTTTTTTACAGCAAGAAGTGCGAGAAGTGAAGGTGTAACTCCATTAATCCATAATTTCATTCTCTATCTTATGTGTAAGTGCGTTGTGTAGGTGCATATATATGTGTGTAGGTACGTATGTTTGTATATGTGTATGTATGTTTGTATGTGTGTAGGTACATAGGTTTGAATGTGGCTCGGTACATTTATATGTTTGTAGGTAGGTTTGAATGTGTAATTAAGACATAAATACAACCAACCTACATATATGTATGTAACATCATATGAAAGGGAGTGAAATTAGGGATTAATGGAGTTATACATTCACTTCTCGCACTTCTTGCTGTAATATCACTTCTCGCAAGATCCATCCCCTATATATATATATATATATATATGGGAGAGTTATCCTAAAAACAAGTAGTTTTGTAGAAAGACTATGAATAAATCATATTCATTGAATCATGTTAATCAATTATTGAGATTTAAAATTACCAAAAACCGTCATAGTTTCCTATAAGTACTCTTTTATCATTATAACCGACATAGTTTCCTAGATTTGTGCTTTCACCATGTGTATGTTTGGAAAACTAGCTGGTAGCTGTAGCTGGAAGCTGTAGCTAGTAACTGGTAGTTGTAGCTTTTTAGATATATTTAGATGTTTGACAGAGTAGCTGGAGCTTTTAATAAAATGTATAAAATTACTAAAATAGGCATAACTAAAAACAATAATAGTAAATGTATTTATTTTGGAAGGTTATTTAAGTAAATTAAAATACTAAAAGCTTGTAGCTATTCTAAACGCTATTAGGAGAAGCTTTAAGTTTTAAACTTTTTTTCCTGACCTAAAAGCTTTAAGCTTTTTGAAACAAACAAAGCTTTTAATTGAGTGAGAGCTTTTTCTTAAAAGCTTGAAGCTCCTAAAAGCTTCATGCCAAACATACCCCATATGTTGTAATGCCACATGTCAAAAATTTATTGGTTCTTGAGATTTCTAAAAAACTTCTTATTTATTTGAACCCTTATATATATATATATGTATATATATATATATATATATATATATATATATATATATATATATATAGGAAAATGATCAAGAGAGAACTCATCCTTTAAGAGAGAACTAGAGAACTAATAATATGTATTTTTAATTTAATTTAAGTTTTTTTTCTTTCATCCTTTTTATATGTTGTCATTTTTCACCACAAAAAAAAAATAAAAAAATAAAAAAATAAAACTCGTTGTAATGCATATATGCAATACGTCGACTTTTATTTAATGCATATGTGCACTAATGTGTATTTTTATATGTGCAATAGTGTTGATTAGCATGTATATTGTTATATTGTATATATGCAATAGGGTTATATATTATATACAAAAATAAGAAAAATCGATATAGTGCATATGTGCATTAGTGTTGTATTACATATATGCGATAACGTGTATTGCCAACAATTATTAGTGTTGTATTTGTATATATTCAATAGTGTGTATTATATAATGCAATTGTATTGTATTATATGCAATAAAACACTATTGTATATATGCAATAGGCATTAGTGCACATATGCGCTACGCCGACATGTTTTCTTTTAGTATCATATCATCTTATTAGAAGAAGGAAAGAGAAAAAAATCACAAAATATATTTTTAAAAATAATTAAAAATAATTCTTAACTAGTTCTTTAGTTATCTTTGTAAAAGAAGTTCTCTTTAGATCTCACCTATATATATATATATAAACAATAAAATAATATTTTTATCACTTATATAATGCATAAGTTATACACTACATAATTTATAATTTATATTTATTTAACATGCTGTAGTTTATATATATATATACATATATATATAGGGATGATTTCATTTGAGAACTATTTTAAGTTGTAAGAACTTGAGAACCAATTTTGTGGACTAAATTTAACCACATCATACATTTATTCTAATAATAAAAGGATAATATGGTCTTTATACATTACACTCTCTCTCCTAATTAAATCTAACACACTCTATTTCTTCATTATTACTTTTCACTCTCTTTCTTTATTATTACTTTTAACCTCCTTATGTTTTATAAAAAAAAATCATCTATTTCTATAATACTTTTTTTATCTAGCCATAACCAAATAAGAAAGTTATAAAAGACTCAAACATGGTTAAAATGAAAATTTTTAGTTTTTTCATAATGTTGAACAAACTCGTGTAGTTGCATGGTTGAAAAAAATAGAAAGATTCGACATGTAGAATGTATTTAACATGATCACCGTTTTCATATTTATTTTCAGAATTTTATAAAGTCCTATATTTTTTAAATTGTGGTTTTTAGCTACACATAAATAACATAAAACTTAAAAATCAGTGATATTTATGTAACATGTGTAATTTATGTATTGTAATATGTGTACTTTGTGTCGGGTAATTTATGCACCTTGTGTAGTATTCATAATTTATAATTTATGTAATTAGTGTAATTTTGCGTCATTTGTGTAATTGGTGTACATGTAATTTATGTATTGTAATATGTGTACTTTGTGTCGTGTAATTTATGTACCTTGTGTAGTATGCGTAATTGATAATTTATGTAATTAGTGTAATTTTGCGTAATTTGTGTAATTGGTGTAAATGTAATTTCGGTTTACATTGAAAAAGATAATAGTTTGAACAAGATGTAATTACATATATATACCTTTTGGTTTATATTTATTTGTTTTTTGTAAAAATAGTTAGTTATAGAAAAAACATCAAATTTTATTATAAATTTGTATGTGAACAATTGTTACATGCATATTATAAAAAAAAATCCTATTTAGTTTAAAAAAACCATTCTTTATTAAAAAAATAATTTTGTTTAAAATAAATAAATATTAAAAAAATCAATGAATGAAAGATAACATGATTGATGTTTTGTCTTTTCTTGTTTATAATTTTACTTAAATACCCTTTTACAATTTAATATTATTGATTCTCTTTCTTTGTTTAATTTTTTATTATGGTTTAATTTACAACCACATATTCTTAACTAATTAATTAAATATATGGTCTATATTAAGTTTCAAAGTTCTTACGACTCAACTAGTTTTTAAAATATCCATCCTATATGTATATATATATATATATATATTAAAATCACGGTTTATTTTACTAGAACAAGCTAACGAGCATGTTGCCTTGTCTCGGGCCTGGCTGGTCTACAAATGAACAAATTTTGAACAAGCCTTAAGCGTGGAGCTTTCTCAATAACTCTGGCCATCACGTACCACTATCCGCTAGCACATATATGGTGGCTGAACCCACTATCGGCAATGTTTTTTAAACCGGTTTTTTACTCTTACTTGATTGGGCTAAAAATTGCTATGACCGGTTGTGTCGTGATAGTCAATCGGGTTGAATAGTTTACCTTGTAATTTCATATAAATGCAACCTTAACTCAAAAAATAACCTAAAAGTATATGATTTCATTGTACAATATAATCTAAAAGTAAACCCATAATAAAAAATAGTACAAAAACACTCAATTTTCAAAAAATAACCGAAAAGTTTACTCGTTTCAATCTTAATCGCTAGGTTAAAAGTAATTTTTAGAAAATATGGGCCACAAAATATCAAAAATCTCTTGAACTTAAAACCGTTTTGCCGGTTTAAACCGGTAATTTAGAAAAAGAAAACTCGCTGGTTCGACATTTTAGCAAACCGTCCAAAAATACCAGGCACGAAATACCTGTCTGGTATGCGAAATCTGGTATTGCTGATTCAACCGACCAGTATGAACTGGTTTTTTATAACATTGACTATTGACTCTTTTTTGAATACATTAATTTGACACGTTTTGTAATGTTACTAGTCTCTTGACCCAATCCGTTATCACATATATAACAAGACATAGGTGGTTTTACGACCCAAAGGTGTAATACATGGCATAGGTCATATTCAATCATGGATTCGACTTTTGTGAAATCTACTTGCCGTTAAAACCTTGTATCTAAAAGTAATTTGAGAAAAAAAAAAGAAATCATAACTAATTGCACTAATATTCTACTATATACAATTGGAAAACTAAGTCTGCTGAGTCTACACTAGACTTAGTTGATATGCAGGTACATATAGTCTCTATTCTTTTATTTGTGTCTAGGTTTATGTTCACATTTTGTTTTTGTTTCACTTTTGTCTCTGCTTTCGTTGAGTGTCGGTACAGTGCCGATACCATGACAAATAAAATTGTTTTTATGTTGTGTCGAAATGATATTCTCTATGATATTGAGTGAAGTATCTTTTTGGTATTGTAAGCTATGTACCGAGTGTCAATACCACGTTAATACTATAACAAGCCGAATCGTTATCGACCAAGTTTTATTGATATTGTACTTTTTTTAATTTGTCGAAATGATAGTCTTTATGATGTGTATGTTTGCATATTCACACTTAAAATTTTTGGCCTGCTACCAGTTTCCCCGCGCGAAGGGAATATACTAGTTCTTATAATTGATAGACGGCGACGAATTCTCTTTTGCAAATTTTAAAACCACTAACGTTAAAACTTAGATATTTATAGTGTAGTTTTTAAAGCATAAAATTCACATGTGATGTGATGTGATGTGATGTGATGTGATGATTGCTTTCAAACTCATGCTCCAAAACACAGGTTAAACGCCAATATTAAAAGTGACATTGCATTTATTTAAATAAAACGTACGTACATACCTCTCTCACAGCCAACCTAGGGTAAGGAAACATCAAAGCCAAGACCGAACCGGCGGCCCCAAGTGCGGTGCATGCCGCAATATGAACCGGGTGGGTCACTGGGCCCGCCTGACTACCCCGAACCACCACACCAACATAAATAATCACCGCCTGTACATACCCAATGCGTTTGGTTAATAACGGGAGGGACTCAGGAACCGATACCACAAAGGCAGTCAACGTCACCATGGCCGCTGCACCCGCCTCCGTAAATCTGGTCGGGCCCACCAGGGAAAGACACAACACTGCTGAGGGGACCACTAGCGCAGTGGCACAAAACGCGTGCCATGAGCCCCTTAAAGTGGTGCCAAGTGTTGCATCAGAAACAATTAATATGGCGGTCACGTAAGCCACCGAAGGGTTCTGAATCTGGAGCCGGACGGGATGCGGTCCGTAGAGGGCCGTGCAACCAATTATGGTGCATGCTATGGCGGTTCTGAAGGCAGAACCGAGTCTTACCCGCCATATCGCTCCCGCATGGGACTCGTCATGTATTTAAATGATTAAATCCCACTCATCCGAAAGTAACGTACTAATTATTTATATGAACTCCGCATAAATTGGAATTTGTCATAAAATTAATTTGATTAGAATAAGAATAAGAATAAGAATAATTTCTTATTAATTTCTTCTGAGTATGTTAAATGTTAACTTCATACTTGTAAGTTTTAAGTATGCGATCCTCAAAAATGATGATATTTCTTTCCATTATTTTAGAAGTTTTCAAGTAAGGACAAATTGGTGACAAGTGTTGTTTAAAATGTTAACAAGGTTTAAGGCTTGTTCATACATGAAATGTGACAAATGCAAGGAGTTGAACCGATGATTCTCTTAGTCTTTGTAATTAGATCTAGATATGTTATTTGTATGATCATTCGTTAGAAGTGTGCAAGTGTAACGGATGAGAAGCATGCATATATGGATAGCGAATGAAGGATGATTGGAATGCATATGCATGGATAGCAAATGAAGGAGTATGGGACATATGCATATTAGTGGCGGCCCAACCATTTAGGTGGCCTAAAGCGGAATAAAAATTAGGGGGCCTTTCACAATGTTTTTGTGATTTACAATTTGGAAATTATTCAGTTGTCTTATCCATTAACAAAGTTTGGTCTGTTAGCTATACAATACAATGCAATCTGCTACAAAATATATTTAATTTGCTAATAAAGATTTTAGCTTAAGTATTATTCGATAACTTTGATATAAAAATATCTTAATCTTATTATACAATTATGTAAGTAACAAAAAATGCTATAAAGAAAATTACACCGGATATAAGCAAAAAAAAATTAACTAAATGAATATGACATGAGAGAAATATAAATAATTGATAACTATTCCTAGATCAGTATTGGGAGGTAGATCTGCAGAAAGAAAAATGAATTATTACATCTTTTTTGGGCCTAAAAGGGCATGCCCATTGGCTGCTAATAGTAAAATAGAGAAAAAAGAAACGTAAAAATCATAGGATTCGAACGAGAGTACTCATAATTCCAGCCAACAACCCTTACCGGTACACACCAGGAAAGAAATATGAAAGTGATATTGAACAAAAATAAATATATATTACATATAATGATATAAGTAATATTTTATTTCTAAAACGAGGTCTCAAAAATTTGAGGGCCTAACACCCTAGCTTTACTTGCTTACACTGTCAGGTCGGCTCTGATGCATATGTAACGAATGTGAAAGTCAAAGATGGCGAATGGGAGTGACAAGATTAGCGAATGGGTGCAATGCCTAATGAATGAGAGGTTGATCATGTAAAGAATGTGTCTGTGTGTATAAATAGGTTCATGTTAGTTAGTTTTGTAACCATTCATTCTTACGAGACACGTATTGTAACGAAACTCAGCCGGAATTAATATACGAGCTTTTATTATTATTATTTACATGTCGTGTACATTCTCGGTCGTTTTCGTCCACCGATTAGTACCGAAACAAACACCGTGAGTTTTCGGTTTCGTAGATCAATATCGAGTTCATCGATTCTCATCGGGAAAAACAAGTGGTATTAGAGCTTTCGGTACTCGATTCTACATCTAATAGCTGAATCTCGTGCTTAATCGTTACTTCTAACGTGATTTTGATTCCGTGTGTTCGTGTTGATCAGATTGAGTTTTGACTGATTCAGATCAAAGTCGGTTGGCGTTTGGTGTGTAGGATTGTTTAGGATTCATATACGATTGGATTCCGATGAAATCCAATTGAATTCAGATCAATTGGATTCCGTTTTAGATGCAAATTCAATTTGACTCCGTTCAATTTCCGTGGTAACTTCGAGTGATTCATTAATTTGTGTCCAGATTATAAGTGTTTCTCTTTCTACAATTTATGATTCATAAGCTTGCAATGTTAATCAAAATTTTGGTTCGTTGGATATGTGCTTCATAATCAGTTTGATTTGTGTTGATCGAAGAAATTAAAGGTGCGACGTCATCAACTCCATTAATACGAGCTTTGATTTTTCATGCGAGGCATTTTAGATATCGTTATCGGAACGTTTCATCCATATAACATCCACAATACGTGTATCGACGTTTGTTGATTTGAATCAGATAAAGCTTTTCTAGCCTCATAACAGTGTTTCCGACAAAATCACATTGCTCCGGTGCATTTTCGTTTTTTTGGCGAGATTGATTCGTTACTGATAACTATCTTTTCCGGTTGATAACTAAGTTTTTCGGCTACGCAACAATTTTTTCCGGCCCCCGGATTCCGTAAAGTCTGTTTTGACTCTGTATTTAGATTCAATTCCGTGTTGATCTGATTTGTGTTCGCGTCATTAAGTTACTCATATTTGAGTTAGTATTTGTTTATACATAAAATGTCCATCGCTTTGGTCTTGTAGGTCATGTATTATAATAGTATTGAAATGTTTTGTAATGTTGTAAACTCATGAGAGTACTTATACGGCGTATAAGTCTTATACGACGCATAAGTTATGCGCCGTATAACTCACTTATATATATATATATACATAGGTTGTTTGGTATTTGAGCTTAGAGCTTTTTGGTCTAACTTGTACTTGTTCTATAATTGTCATATCATATTGTACTTCGCTAATATTGAGATATAAGAGAAATAGAGAGAATATAATGAGTAATCTTGTTGTTTTCGATCACGTTTAGGGATTCCGCACATTCACGTTGATTCTAGATATTGATCTACGTCTTGTTCACGACCCGAACACGTTCCTACATGTGGTATCAGAGCTTTGGTGCTCGATATCGGAAGAAAATACAAGAACTACTCGTTTCACGTCAAGAATCGATCTATTTCTCAATTCGTTAAAAATTCGTTCTGGATTCGTTAAAGTCAAATCATTTCCAAAATCTCAGAGATTGTTCGTTTTTGTTTATAGATCAAGTATGGAAATTTTCGTTGGATTTCGAGTTCGTTTACTAGCTTAAACGTCACAAATCGTTAAAAAACGCGCAAAATTGTCCCATTCCGAAATCAAAATCCGATTGCACCAAAATGTTCGTTTCGATATTGGGAACGAGTTCGTTTGATAGGTCAATCGTCGAAAAACGTTAAAATTATTTTGCTGGTTGGACTTATACGTCCTAAGGTTTTATACGTCCTAAGGTTTTATACGCCCTAAGGATTTATACGTTGGACTTATACGGTGCTAAGGACTTATATGTTGCTAAAAACTTATACGCTCGAAGTTATACGCCGGATAAACAAAATTTTAAAAAATTTCAAAATGGAATTTTTGAGTTTGTTTAATGTTGAAGATGCATTGAGAATAAATAGAAGGCAAGTTTTGAAGAAAGAATTTGATGATTTTGAGATGATGACTGGAGAATCGGTTGATCGCTTAATCAAAAGATATTGCAAGCTTGTCAGCGAAATGAAACATATCGGAATTGAGAGACGTGAGTTCGATTACATTGACAGGTTGGCCAATACAGTTGTTGAGACTTCACCTGAAGTTTGGGGTATATTCATTATGTCAATACAATCAGACCCCAACACGTACAATCTCTCTCAATTCATCGAGAAGATAAAGGATCGTGAATTGTTTTTCCTAAATAATAGTAAAGTTGATGTTTGTGAAAGTTCGGAAAAGTGTGCTCATGTAAAATCATGTGAAAAATGTGAGTTACTTTATCAAGAATGTTTAGAAAAAGATGTGGAGTACAAAATGTTAAAAGCTCACACCGACTCTTTACTAAATGAGCTTAAACGTGTTAAGGAAGCTTATGATTAACTTCAAAAATGCGAAAAGGCACTGTGGGAAAATATTAATCAAAATGAGAAAACAATAAAAATATACATTGACGAAAATGCTCCACTTAAACAAGAACTACAAATTGTTAAAACTGAGACTGAAAGAGTTGATTTGAAGCTTAATAGTTACAAAGAAACATCTTTTGTCCTGGACTATATTCTTCCCAAATCGATCGGTAAAGATGAGGTAACTGGGATGTTATTTATGGGTATAATGATCATGGTGTGGGGTATAAGCATGAGCAAGTTAATAAAGTTGAATTCGTACATGGCACGGCATCTGAGAGCGAGAGAGAAATCCAGTATCGAAATCAATTCAATAAGGATTTCTTTATTCAAAAAGACAAACGTAAACAAACTGAGGAACCTTCTTGTTATAAGAATATACCTAAGTATGCTTACATTCTAAAATAAGATGTTGTTACATCTAAAGGAAACCAAGATGTTCTTAAAACAGAAAAACTAAAATTCCAAAATTCAAAATATAAATACGAGCTCAAACGTCAAATCAATTATTCCAAAGGATCCTCTGAAACAAACTTTCAGAAGAAAAGAAGATACCTTTAAAAATGTTTCTGGGAAACCAAAAGTTGTTGAGATTGTTGATTGAAAGATTGTGATGTAAAAAGGTTTGAAAGTTTGAAAATTTATGTGAAAGTTCCAAATCAAAGTTATATAATTGGATCATTAAGAAAAAGGACTCACCGATCAAGTTTGTGTTGAAAAAGAGTCATGTTCTGAAAGTTCGGATAACAATGTCATATCAGATAAATCCGAAAGTTAAGAAAATTCAACGCTTTTACATGTCAATCCTGGAAGTTCATATAGCAAGAGTTCTGATTTAATGAATATGCCTGCAGATTCTGAAACTGTTGACTTGAGGGGGAGAATTATTGAAGATGACTTAATGACCGAAGTTTTAACAACCTAGTCTAAGCAATATCCGAGGGGGCGCCTGTTGAAGCATGAACATCCACTGCTTAGACACCAAGACCAAGCACTATCCAAGGGGGAGTCTGTTAGTACATAAAATGTCTACCACTTAACTGGTCTTGTAGGTCATGTATTAGAATAGTATTGGAATGTTTTGTAATGTTGTAAACTCATGAGAGTACTTATACGACGTATAAGTCTTATACGGCGCATAAGTTATGCGCCGTATAACCCACTTATACGGCGTATAAGTCCCAAACTCACCTATATATATATATATATAGGTTGTTTGGCATTTGAGTTTAGAGTTTTTTGGTCCAACTTGTACTTGTTCTATAATTGTCATATCGTATTGTACTTCAATAATATTGAGATATATGAGAAATAGAGAGAATATAATGAGTAATCTTGTTGTTTTCGATCACGTTTAGGGATTCCGCACCTTCACGTTGATTCTAGATATCGATCTACGTCTTGTTCACGACTTGAACACGTTCCTGCAGTATTCGTGCTATTCAATCGTGTTTTGATGTTCTACGTGTTGTGATTGGCTTTCATTTTCACTCCTTGTCGTTCGACACAAATTCGCGTTTGGTGTGTGATTTGATTCTTGTTCGTCCGAGTGTTGGTTCATACAATATGTTGTTCGGGTCAGATTTACTATTTGGGTATAGAGGTATTATGGTAATTTGTTGCTATTATAAGTATTCCTGCCAAGTTTACACGCTGTTAATGTGAGTTACTAGACATCAAACGAGTTGAAAAGTCATGTTAAATGTGCTGAAATATCAGCTGAATCGTACTGTTAACGTGCTTAAACAATCAAAAAACGCCCCAAATCTAAATAAACGTGCGGAGTTTGCTGCTGAAATGTCACACCCTGACCAAAGGCAGCAAAACTTGCCAGGGCGTAACATGTTGATTGGATAGGAGCTCAAAGACAATAATTAAAGCGACAATAATTATTTAATTTATTAACATTATAAAGTACATAAGTTCAATAATAAGAAACAAATACATGTTTTTGTATTTTGAATAAATATCCTAAGGTAACACTAATATCTTCGGTCTTGAACAATAACAATTACTTGAACTTGTAGCATGTATAAATAGAGTTTTTCAACACGAATGTTGGTGATAATACATAAGTTTTAGTTTTATATATATATATATAGATAGGTAATTCACAATTCATATGTAAATGGTGAATATTACAATTCCTATGAAAATGTAAACAACTAAATAGTTGTGGAGTGGTTACCATTGATACAAAATCAATGTACTTGGGTAAATGTATGATCATACTAGATAATAATAGATTAGGATGAGATACCACCCTCAGACAAAAAATAAACACTTAAGCATATAGACCATAGTCATAGATAATGCAATCATCGCACATAAACATATAATGAATTGTGTTTGAATAGATGCAGTAAAAACATAAGTAATGTAAGTACAGTATACATGCTACCCCCGAATGTGCAAAAGATAAAAAGGTGTATTTAAACTCACATGAAATATATAGGGGACGATAGCGAGTGTAACATTCGTTACTTTTCAAACCCGAAAATCCGACCCGTTTTTGAATTTTCGGTTTTTATTTATAAATATTTCAAGTTTCGTCTTATGTATTTTTTTATTATGTTCATTAACCGACTTGATTTGATGTTTCTATGTATTCATATCATTCATATATTATATATATAATAATCGTTCATTTATTTAATAACAATTACGACGTTTAATAGTCACTATTCGTTCTTTTTTCCATTTCATGTGATTCAATAATGAAACGTCGAGTTCTTACTTAAACGAGAACCGAACTATCTCGGTGTAATTCAAAAATTATTCAAGAAAATAAACTTTTCTTTTACATATATAACATTTTAAAGTTCAAGGTTTATATTGTAAATATATTTTAAAAATCAGTGTTAAAGTTAACTGAAAGTTCAGGGACTAAAGTGTAAAATTTATTTTAAAATAATAATAATTATTAAATATATCCCACCCCCCCCCCCCCCCACCATGCCCGTTTTCCCGTCAACATATCCGGCCGCCAGCAAATCGAATTAAATGGTTTGTCGACCTTAGACCTTGACCAAAGACTCCTATTGACTCGTCAATTCGCGTTAATAACTCGTAATATAAGGTTAATTACATTGTAACCGCCGAGTAACAGCCGAATCTAGTTTAAACATCATTAACGAAAATCAAATGTTAAAAGATCCAATTGACACTATAAATACAACCTATTCGTTCATCTAAACTCGCTCACACCCTCATCTCTATCTAATACACCGTCTAAAACCTCTATTCCTTCCGGCGAACCCGTTTTCCGGCGAGTCTTTTTCTCCATCATTCCGGCACAGTTTGAGGTAAAAAATTATATGCTTTCGTATTGTTTTTGGCCGTCTAACAAAACCCCTAACTTAGTTTGGGCAAACATTGAATGATTTTAACTAATTGAATTTAGGGTTTGTTTATGAAGAAAATGATGTTTTTAGTAGTAATATATAAGTAAATGTTTTCACATTATAAACAATTAGTAAGTTGGTCTAGTGGTTAAAGCACTAATATATCACAGCCTAGACCCGAGTTCGAACCCGGGCCAGAACATAAATTTTTGGTATTTTTAGTTAAAACTTATTTTCTTTGTTTTAAAAATCAAATAAAGTTTTTATAAAACTTATCTTGAATAAAAATTATTTAAAGCTAAATAAAAAAATTAGTTTTAAACTATATTTATCATTCTCATCTAAAAACGCGACTCTTGTTTCCATTAAGTTTTCATTAGAAACTCGATTAATATTATTATTTCGTTAAACTTTATAACACGCTAACGTAATTATTTTCAAACTAAATGTAACATCCCAAAATTTCGAATAAATCATTTAATATATTATTTATTTCAACGGGAAAGTTTACTCGAGTTGGTAAATAAATAATAAAATAATAATGATAGAGAGATAAGTAGGCTAATTAAATGGAGCTAATTATGGACCAAAAAGGAAAGATGGGCCTTAGGTTCATGGGCTTAAGGGAGTATAAATACCCCTTAAACCATAATCCTTTCCATTTCCATCCATATTATCCATCTTATTCACTATACACCATAAAACACACACTTAAGCCAAATACACCTCCCCTAGCCATCGGCCACCATCGAACCCACCTAAAACCAAGCATCATAACATAGGACCTTCGACCATACTAGTGAGCTAACAATTCCAAGATCGCGTATCAAGCTAGCCGTGACCTTACAAACGTCTAAAGGTATGTTCTTTACATTTAAAGGTGACGTTTTTGTGAACGGTTTAACATAAAACTTAACCCTAGAGTAGATCGGGTCTAGATGTTTCATAAAAATGCAAACTTGATGATTAAAATGGACTTAATGAACTCATGGGTAGATAAGGTTCTTAAAGGAAACCGTAGATCTAACTTAAAGAACATTTTTATGATTAAAGGCTCAAGCTTTACAACTAAAACGAGTTAGACCTTGAAGCCGAGGGGCTAACGGGTGTAAAACGGTTAAGGAAAATAAAAAATAGGTGGTTAAAGGTTGTGATTATGGATCATTAACTGAATGGATTTAAAGAATGAAAATATGGGCTGTAAGCATCATACAAGGGATTCTCGGTGACCTGAACCTCCACCTTGAGTTCTCGGTCAACGCGAGAACTCGGTCAACAAGAGTTCTTGGCCACCATGCGAGTTCTCGGTCAAGAACAGGGTTCTTGGTCAAAACATGGTTCTCGGCCAACAAGGGTTCTCTGCCAAGAGTTATCGGCCACATAGTTCTCTGTTGACCTTGGGCCTGGTCAGTTGGGCCCAGAGGTTATGATGACCCGTGGGCCTGATCTAACTAAATGGCCCATATGTAAGAATTAGACGAACAAGCCCAACTTAGAAAATGTGTTGGTCGACTAAAATACCAACTTAATCAATTATACGTTTCATTAACATATATATATATATTAAAACAGTTAGCCGAGCTCAGTTAAAGAAGGGAATAACGATTAACGGAGAGCGTAACAGAAGCCATGTGAGTTTCTAGCTCCATTTCCTTGTTATGTTTTCGGTGCTGTGTGCATACTCAATGTGAATGTTAATACACTTACCTTAAATGGTAAGTGTATGTCTTAATGATAAATGTGAAAGTTATGTTTAAATTATGAATGTATGCTTGACAACACGTGAACGACCTTCGGGTATTGCACGTGTTGTTAAGGAAAGTATAGTGTAGTATGTATGATATATGTATGTGAATAAATAAGTATGTACGTCTATGATATGTATGTAAGATATGTATGAATGTGATAATGGAGATGATAATTAAAGGTAAGGTAAGGTTAAAGGGTTGCATACCCTACTAATTTATGCGAAGGATAAAGGGTTGCATACCCTAATAATATATGCGAAGGTTAAAGGGTTGTATACCCTAATAATATATGCGAAAGATAAAGGGTTGCATACCCTAATAAAATATGCGAAGGTTAAAGGTTTGCATACCCTAATAATATATGCGAATGTTATAGGGCGTAATGCTCTTTAAAACGTAAGGTATGAAAATGAAAGAAAGTAAGTATGAAGGTAATTAAGTATATTATAAATGAAAGTATGAAATTTTGAATGTGCGGCATGTTGTATGATTAACTAGAACTCACTCAACGTAGCTGACTTTTAGTATGCACGCAGGTGAGTAGGATGAGGCAGCTCGCTTGAGGGGGAACACGTGGCATTGAATAAGAGGCTGGCATCTGAAGACTCAAGACGTGTTATGTTCAATTACTTAGTTTTCGAAAGACAAGTTGTTTGTTTAAGACAAGTTTCGGATTGTTATGTAATGTTTTTGAAAGTGTTAATATTCCGTGTATGTTTTTATTAACTCTGATATTTAGAACTATGTGAATGAGTAAATCCAACGTCCAAATGTGAGGCACCGGTAACGGAGCCTTACAAGTTGGTATCAGAGCAAAGTTCGAGAGATTTAAGCATCCTACATGCTTAGACTTGAACAGAGAATGAGATTTAAGTAAGGAGATGCCAGTCCAAGAATGCCATGTGTCACTCAAGCAAGCTTAGTAAAGGTAAAGTGTACAGTTAAATGATGTATGTGTTAGTTTAATTGCTAAAGGAAGGATACATGAATGTTAGGGATATGATTAATTGATTTCCTTGATTGATTGACTGTTTGAAAGTAGAACCAGCACAAATAGACTCGTAAGGGGAAGTGTATAGGACACAGAGAGTAACGTGATCAGCTAATCACAGCTGGCCATTGTTATTATCTGTTAACATTACTATCCTTGTACTAAATAGTTCCTTGAGTGATGACGTTTGTGTTGTCCCTTTTAGAATACAATGGCTGAAACGGTAGGAATTGTGAGAGCTAGAGGTCGTACTGGACGTCGTGGCAGGCCTCGTCGTGTCCAACGACCTTCGGTCAAAACAGCTCCCAACACCGGAGATGAAGGAAGCGGAACTGGAGGATACCCGAACAACAATGAAGGGGTTCAACTGGATCCCGCAATCCAAGCAGCTATTGTCCAAGCTGTAGCCACTGCTGTTAAGAACCTGACTCCTGAAGGAACTACTTGAAGTTGTGAAAGAACTGCTGAAGGGGCGGGTGGCGATGATAGGAGAGACAGGGAAGGATAGAGGGAGGCCTCGAGTGGGGTTAAGTCTGTGAAAGTCGATGACAAGAAAAAGGGCCGAGGTGGGTGCAATTATAAGTCCTTCAAGGGATGTGATCCGCCGAAGTTGACTTGCTTGGGAGACGCAATCACTACTCTTCAATGGATAATCACTATGGACAAGGATATCCGCATTAGCGAGTGCCGTCCCGACCAAGCTGTCGGTTATGCCACCCAATCGTTTGGTGATGAGGCGATGTACTGATGGGAATCGATTGAGCAGAGAAAGAGTCAAGAGGAAATCAAGGCTATGAAGTGGGAGGATCTGAAAGAAATGGTTATGAAGAAATTCTGTGCTGACGCCGAGGTTGAGAGGGCGGAGATGAAGTTTCTGAACTTGAATTCTGGGACGATGACACATCGTGAGTACACCACAGAGTTCAACCAAATGTCTAGGTTAGTACCCGATATGGTTAACACTGAGGCTAAGAGAATCAAGTGCTATGTGAGGGGATTGCCACAGAATGTCCGCATATTAGTCAGGGCGAATAAACCGGCCACTTTTGACTCTGCTGCCGAACTCGCAGAGATGGTTTATGAGGACCTGCCGGTATATGACGTTGTGGTAGGGGAAGAGAAGAAATATAAGAAGTGGGTCAATCATGTCAAACGACCCGGTACTCAGTTATGGAACTCCAAGGATAAGAAGCAGAAAGTATGGGAGAAGAGGTCGTGCAAGATGTGTGGTAAAATGCAAGGTGGTGAGTGCAAGTGGGGTAAGGGATCAGATGTTTGTTATTAATGTGGGAAGGCGCATGGGGGAGAGTGCAGAGCAGGGTCAAACGCTTTCTATAAGTGCGGGAAGGTGGGGAACTATGCTCATGAGTGCAGTGAGAAACCGACATGTTTCCAGTGTGGTAAGACAGGCCACATGGCCAGAGAGTGTACCGAAGCTGGAGGAAACAGAAAGAAAGATGCTGAAACATCAAGGCCAAAGACCAGAGCCTACATGCTGACCCAAGAGCAAGCCAAACAGATCCCGGATGTCGTGACAGGTACGCTTCTAGTAAAGGGTATTTCCGCTTCAGTATTATATGATTCAGGAGCGAACAAAAGTTTCGTAGCCTCGTCATTTAGTAAACTAGCTAAAATGAAATGTTGCCGACTGTCTGAAACTTTTATAGTAGAAACCGCTAGTGACACTTTGGTTAAAATAATGAGAATGGTTAAGGACTGTAAGATAGAGTTAGAGGGACATGAGTTCCCTGTTACTTTGTATGTTATGACATTTGGAGGGTTCGATGTGGTTTTGGGGATGGATTGGTTGTCTGAGTATGTATGAGGCTCATATAGTGTGTAAGAGTAGGATAATAAGGTTAAAGTCATTGGATGGTAGCGCGGTGACAGTTTATGGTGATAAGGAAAGTTCTGGGCTTAATGTCATTTCGATGATAAAAGCCGAGGGTTTGTTAAGGCGAGGGTGCGGTGCCTACCTGGCGTATGTTGTCAACGCCACAACCGAGATGAAAGAATTGAATGATCTTCCTATCGTGCGCGACTACCCAGAAGTATTCCCTAAGGATCTTCCAGGGTTGCACCGGAGCGAGAGATAGAATTCCAGATAGATTTAGTACCAGGAGCCTAGCCCGTCGCGAAAGCTCCTTACCGTCTAGCGCCGTCCGAGATGAAAGAACTGATGTCCCAACTGCAAGAACTCCTCGACAAAGGTTTCATAAGACCAAGTGTTTCCCCGTGGGGCGCACTAGTGTTATTCGTGAAGAAGAAAGATGGAAGCATGAGAATGTGCATAGACTATCGCGAGTGGAATAAGCTTACGGTAAAGAATAGATATCCTTTGCCAAGGATTGATGATCTGTTTGATCAACTGCAAGGTTCAAGTTGGTTCTCCCGAATAGATCTCATGTCAGGCTATCATCAGCTAAAGGTGAAAGAGGCAGAAATCCCTAAGACAACGTTCCGAACGCGGTATGGACACTACTAGTTCCTCGTTATGTCATTCCGTCTAACGAATGCTCCCGCAACATTTATGGACATGATGAATAGGGTGTGTCAGCCGATGTTGGATAAGTCAGTTATCGTTTTCATTGACGACATATTATTTATGTAAGGCCCCGTTACCGTTGCCCTATATCGGACGTTGGATTTACTCACAAACACAGTTCTAATCATCAAAGTTAATTAAAACATTAGTGGAATATTAAAACTTCAACCAGAATGTATTATATAGCTTTCAAATCTCTTCATAATAAACATTCAAAGTAGTTTAAACATAAAACATTGTCTTATAATAACATAACACTTCCTTGAGATGCCAGTATCTTCAATTCCATGCCATGTGTTCCCCTTAAGCGAGCTGCCTCATTCTACTCACCTGCGTGCATACTAAAAGTCAGCTACGTGAGTGAGTTCTAGGTTAATCATACATCCGAAGATACATAATAATTACTTTACTAATTTTCTTTCATTTCATATTTTCATACATACGTACATACTTTATTACTTTCATACTTTATATTTACTGTCCATTCTATCTCAGATATTATTAGGGTCTGATCCCTTCCTTTTCTATCTCAGATATTATTAGGGTCTGATCCCTCTTTTCTTTGTCTATCTCAGATATTATTAGGGTCTGATCCATTTCTTGTCTATCTCAGATATTATTAGGGTCTGATCCCTCTTTACTTCTCTATCTCAGATATTATTAGGGTCTGATCCCTTTCTTCTCTATCTCAGATATTATTATGGTCTGATCCCTTATTTCTTCATCTTCGTTCATTCTATCTTTACATACCCGTAACACACATATACATTCTTACTCATTCATACATATTCATATGTTGTAAATATATCTATCATACACATCCATCTATTATATACATACCGCCCTTGTCAATACGTGCCCGAAGATAGTTCACGTACCGACAAGCTTTCATTCACATTCAAGATATACAAAATTAACATATAAATCATACATAACATACACTTACCATTTAAGGTAAGTGTATTAACTATCACATTGAGTATGCACACAACCCCGAAAACATAACAAGGTAATGGGGCTAGAAACTCACCTGAATGCGGTTACGTTCACCATTAATAGTTATTCCCTTCTTGATTTGTGCACGGCTAACTGTATAATATTTACATGTATCAATTAACTATCATTACTCATATCGTATTTCTATCTTTATATAACCCACAAAAAACGGGGGTCCGGGGGCAGCGCCCCTGGCAGTGGGGTTCTAGGGGCGGCAGCCCCTAGCGGGGTCCACGGGGCAGAGCCCCTGGCTGGGGTTAAGCTGCCATGTCAGCTTGGAAAAATTTTATTTTCATTAATTGTCTTAACACATTTTCCATTAGGATTTTGAATTATTTTTCTAATTCACTTACTCATTCTCTATAACCAATTAAGCCTGATTCGTTATCAGATCAAAGTCTAATTCGTTATCGGATTACAGTCCAATTCGTTATCTGCTTCGCTGTCCTGATTCGTTATTCTGGTTCGTCATTCTGATTCGTTATCTGAACATAGCGAATTGGGCAAGCAACGAATCACTTGATTCGTCTGATTCGTTATCTCAGTTCGTTAGCCTAATTCGTTATCTTGGCGTGACCTGATTCGTTATCTTAATGTAACGAATGGGTAGATAATGAATTAAAGGCTCATTCGTTATCAAGTCACACGGATGAGTCCCATTCGTTATGAACGCGTAACGAATTGATCAATTATAACGAATCATCCCTGCTCTTATCCAGACTTTGACTCAGAGGTCAAAGTCAAAATTGATAAGAACAAATAACAGTCAACAGGTATTAGATCTGCAATACTCCTTCATTTCTTAACCAAATATCATGATTTTGGTATCATTGGAATCGTCTATCCAACGCCTACAAACCCCAAGGGTCCAATCATCCAAATATCCGCGTTTACATGGTGCAATTTAAACATCTATAATACGGGTTTCTTTAGGTTAATACTTAACCTATCAAACGTTAATAAATTTCAGTAAGCTTTGCTTCGTTGTATTCATTTTTACCATACTAAAACAGATCTAAGATTTCTAGACTAAATCCGAACTTAAACGAACAAGTTCTCGATATAAACGTACCTTAAACGAGTAGGTTTACGAACACGGTCTAGTCTTAATGTTGTTTTGGTTCGTCACAACGATCTAGCACCAACAAGCTCGGGTTTTCGCCTTCGGATCTTGGTTCGGGTTAAACGATAGTGTTTGTGTGTTTTTGATGGTGTAGGCTATGGTGTAGAAATAAAAATGGAAAGGATTAGGGTTTAAGGGGTATTTATACTCCCGTAAGCCTATGGACCTAAGGCCCATTCCGTATCTCATTCCATCTTCTAAAGTCCAAGCCCGATTTCTGTTAGTTTATTTTTCTAAACCGCTAAATGACACACTATAAAATAAACGAAATTTATTTTATTATTATAACCGAAAGTAGGATGTTACAACTTATTTAAAAAGCGAGACTGATCATGCTGAGCATCTGAGAGAGGTATTGGAGACTCTGAAGGAAGAAAAGTTGTATGCTAAGTTTTCGAAATGCGCGTTCTGGTTAAGAGAGATGAAATTTCTAGGTCACGTGATTAATCCTGAAAGGATTACCGTGGACCCAGCTAAGATTGAAGCGATAACGAATTGGAAGACTCCACAGTCCGACTGATATACGGAGCTTCTTAGGGTTAGCTGGCTACTATAGGAGATTCATCGAAGGTTTCTCCAAGATACCCGCACCATTGACCGGTATGACCCGAAGTCGGTAGTATTCAGTTGGGGAAAGTTCCAAGAGGAAGCTTTTGAAGAACTAAAGAAGAAATTCACACAAGGATTTGGTTGTCTGTACTAATGCTTCGTATTGTGGGTTAGGATGTATGTTGATGCAGCGAGGAAAAGTGATAGCTTACGCGCCTAGATAGTTGAAGGTCCACGAGAGTACTTACCCGACGCATGATTTAGAGCTAGTAGCAGTAGTTCATGCTCTCAAGATATGGAGGCATTGTCTGTATAGTACCAAGTGTACCATTTACACAGATCATAAGAGTTTAAAATACTTCTTCGAGCAGAAGGAGTTAAACATGAGACAGAGAAGATGGCATGAGTTAATTAAGGATTATGACTGCGACATTAAGTACTATCCTGGTATAGCTAATGTGGTCACCGACGCGCTAAGTCGTAAGAATGAGGAAGTAATTGCAACAGTGAAGTATACCGGCTGATTATGGATTCAAGTCTTTTAGAAGAAATCATCAAAGTGCAGTCAGAGGTGTTGGTAGATGAAGGGTTAGTGAAGAAGGAAAGAATTTACGGCCAGCAAGATGAGTTGATGGAAAACACTCATGGTGTTAAGACTAGGTTTGACCGTATGTAGATCCCACGCCATGGAGATCTTAGAGGTCGAATCTTAGATGAGGCTCATAAATCCAGATACTCAATCCATCCAGGAGCTACAAAGATGTATCAAGATTTGAAAAGAGATTTCTGGTGGCCAAGAATGAAAAATGATGTGGTGGATTATGTCAGTAAGTGCTTGACTTGTTTACAAGTCAAAGCCGAACATCAAAAACCTTATGGGAAAATGCAACCACTGGAGATACCTGAGTGGAAATGGGAACACATCACTATGGATTTCATAACTAAGCTACCTCGTACAGCTAAGCAACATGATACCATCTGGGTGATTGTGGACCGTTTGACCAAAAGTGCTCACTTTCTGCCCATACGAGAGGCTATCTCGTCAGAAACGTTAGCAAGCTTGTTCATTAAAGAGGTTGTGACTAAACATGGAGTACCGTTATCGATCGTGTCAGATAGATATACTCGGTTCACTTTGAGGTTTTGGAAGAGGTTCCATGAAGCTATGGGAACGAGATTGAACATCAGCATGACGTATCACCCTCAAACAGATGGACAGTCTGAAAGGACGATCCAAACCCTTGAGGATATTCTACGTGCTTGTGTTATTGACTTTGGAGGAAGTTGGGATGATCACCTGCATCTAGCAGAGTTCTCCTATAACAATAGTTACCATTCAAGTATTGGTATGCCACAATTTGAAATGCTCTATGGTAGATGATGTAGAACTCCCGTATGTTGGTGAGAGATTGGACAGAAAGAAATGGGAAGTTTAGAAGTGGTTCAAGAGACATCTTCAAAGTTCGATCAGATTAAGGCAAGAATGAAAGCCGCACAAGACAGACAGAAGTCGTGTGCTGATAAGCGGCGACGATCGATTGAGTTTAACGTTGGTGACAATGTGATGCTCAAGGTCTCGCCTTGGAAAGGGATTATCCGTTTTAGGAAAAGAGGGAAGTTGAGTCCGAGATACATTGGATCGTTTAAGATCTCAGATTGTGTGGGTGAAGTAGTTTATGAGCTAGATTTACCCGATGAGTTAGAAGGAATTCATTCAAACTTCCATGTTTCTCATCTGAGGAAGTGTCTAGCTGATGACACGTCTCACGTGCCATTGATGGACATCGAGGTTGATGAACAACTGAACTACATTGAGTAACCGATAGAGGTTGTTGATCGCAAAGAGAAGCAACTTTGTCATAAAGTTATTTCCTTAGTGAAGGCGATATGGAAACATCGTAAGGGATCAGATGCTACTTGGGAAGTTGAGGAAGAAAAGCGCAAGTTTTTCCTAGCATTGTTTAAGTAAGAGTTAGGTTTCGGGGACAAAACCACTTTAAGGAGGGAAGACTTGTAACATCCCAAAATTTAGAATAAAATCATTTAATATATTATATATTTCAATGGGAAAGTTTATTCGATTTGGTAAATAAATAATAAAATAATAATGATAGAGAGATATGTCACACCCCGACCAAAGGCGGCGGAACATGCCGGGGTGCAACCGATTGCCCAAAAACACAAGACACTATTTAAAGTGACAATATTGATTCAACTCATTTTATTTCATAAATAAGTAATCAACACATCTCGTTCACACTAACAAATTGAATACAAGTAACATTTATATTGTTCGTTTTACTAATATCCTAATAGTCTTCGTAACGTTTTTCGTCAAGTCCTCGAGTCAACAAAAGTCAGACCTGTAACATTTCATAAAATAAAGTTTGTCAACACAAAGGTTGGTGAGCAATTCATAAGTTTGAGCATATAAGTATAATAGTAATAAAAAGCCACAAAACTTGTATACGAAACAATAGATAAAAGCAACAACTTGGATAAAATAGATATCGCTAATAGTTTTACGTTAGCGACACCTAGCTATAAGGGGATGCCAAATAGTCTAGGATTTTATAGTTATCGTTAATTGTATTACGTTAACGACACCTTGCCATGAGGGGTTGCCAAATGGTCTAGGATTTATAGTTCCACCATCCAAAAGCGAGAAACACATAAGCATGTAAACACAGAACACCAAATTGAGCAATTATTTAAGTAAAGTATACAATCACGTTTGTGGGTTTAAGATTCAAGTAAATAAAGAATTTAGTTTGATAAGTATGAAATGTCACCCCAAAACGAAAGATGGAAAACGGGGTATGAAAGTACTCACCTCGATTGACGAATTGAGAACTAATAAATGATCGACATATAGAAAGCTTGTGAACGAAACGAACGAATCCGACTTGAACGCTAATTGAAAACGAATAAATAAAATATATTAATGAACTTGAACTTTAGTTGAAACTACATTTGAAACATTGAACGAGAAGGTTCGGTTGTTAATCGGGTTACCGGTTAATTTGTTAACGATTAGGGACTCGTACTTAATTGATAATTTAAAATAAAATAATATTATTTTATTGGGCTTTTAAATAACTAAACCAATATTAAATAGAAACAAGACGGGTTTAAATCAAGAGTTCGGTTTTATAAAAATGAATAGATAATAAAGCTTATAATGATGTTATTAATGATAAAGATAGTAATAATAATAATAATTTTAAAATATGTTATATATATATATATATATATAGATATAGATATATAAGATAATGATGATAATAATATATATTAATACTATCAATTGAGAATTGTTGTTTAAACTAATAATAGTAGTAGTAATAATAAATATAACAATAATTACTTTTGTTGTTGATTACATTAATACTAGGTTTATTAATTTTACTGATAATAATAATTATTATAATAATTATATGTTCCATATTAATGATAATAACTAATACTTATAACATTTTGATAATAATAGTATTAGTGATAAAAATACAACTCGAGTAACGATGACGTTAAATGGCAACTAGGCCCGACATGGGTTTCGGTTCAATAAACAAGTGGATAATATCAACAATAATAGAATTTGATAATATTACTTAATAATCAAAATAATAATGATAATAATAATCATAGTAATAATAATCTATTAATAATGAAAATAATGATAATAATAATAATAATAAGAAAAATAAAAATTGTTTTGTTAATGATAATAATAACAATAATAATAATACTAATAATAGTAATAATACCATACTTAATTTTGGTTCGGTTTCTAAACGAGTTCACCATATTAAAGATCTATTAATAAATATGACATTAATAGTACTAATAATTAAAATTAATAATAATATACATTTTTATAAAGAGTTAATAATAAAAATAATATAATCTAGATAATAAATACGATGTTAATAAAATAAAAAAAATAGAAATATTAACTTGAATTATTTGTTAACAAAAACAAACCGAAGTTGGTCACGAAGGGAATCAAACTTGAATCGATTACCGATTATGAGTTAGACACCAAAACGATTAAAAACTCTAAATCTCATGCTTACCATATGACTTTTGGCCGATAACAATTGTCAGAGCCGAGCAGAGTCGTTGGAGATTATGTTGCCGCCAGAGAGAGATAGGCGGAGAGAGAGGCGGAGAGAGAGGGAGAGAGTGACGGAGAGAGAGAGAGAGATAGACGGAGCAGGGAGAGAGAGAGAGACGGAAATGGGAGAGAGAGAGACGGAACAACGAAAGAGAGAGAGAGAGAGAGACGAAGCAGGGAGAGAGAGAGACGGAACGACGAGAGAGAGAGAGACGGGGTTACCGGCAGCCGCTCCGGCCGCCGGAGGTGGCTGCCGGAAAGCCGAGGAAGGGGAAAAAAGGGTGGCCGGCGTCGGAGATCGAGAACGAGGAGGTGGTGATGCGTCGGAGATCGAGAACGGGGAGGTGGGGTTTGCCGGTGTCGCCGGTCGTCTGAAAACAGCGCCGGAGAAGGGAAGAATAAGATGGGGGCGGCTGGATGTTTAATGGGTTAGGGTTATGGTTTTGTTTATATATGCATGTGTCACATATTCACAGAAAGGCCCCTTAAATTTCAATGCAAGTTTAATATGTGTTTAAAGGTTTTTAAAACTTATAACGACTTTAAGAAAATCAGTTTGGACCCCTTATGTTTTTCTTAACGAATCTATAATATGACAAACATCGATTTATTTATGGTCGAGGTCTATAATAATAGTATATAATAATTAAATAAGTTTCTAAAAATGTTGAGTCGGGTTTACATACTAAAAGTTTACAAAATGAATACAACTCGAGACTTAAATTTGACGAATGTCACAAGATAAGTAGGCTAATTAGATGGAGCTAATTATGGACCAAAATGGAAATATGGGCCTTAGGTCCATGGGCTTAAGGGAGTATAAATACCTCTTAAACCCTAATCCTTTCTATTTCCATCCATATTATCATCTTATTCTCTATACACCATAAAACACACACTTAAGCCAAATACACCTCCCCTAGCCGTCGGCCACCATCCGAACCCAAAACCAAGCATCATAACATAGGACCTTCGACCATACTAGTGAGCTAACAAGTCCAAGATTGCATATCAAGGTAGCCGTGACCTTACAAACATCTAAAGGTATGTTCTTTACGTTTAAAGGTGACGTTAATGTGAACGGTTTGTCATAAAACTTAACCCTAGAGTAGATCGGGTCTAGATCTTTCATAAAAATGCAAACTTGATGATTAAAATGGACTTAATGAACTCATGGGTAGATACGGTTTTTAAAGGAAACCCTAGATCTAACTTAAAGAACATTTTTATGATTAAAGGCTCAAGCTTTACAACTAAAACGAGTTAGACCTTGAAGCCGAGGGGCTAACGGGTGAAAAACGGTTATGGAAAATAAAAAATAGGTGGTTAAAGGTTGTGATTATGGATCGTTAACTGTTATTTTAGCCTAGAATGGATTTAAAGAATGAAAATATGGGTTGTAAGCATCATATAAGGGATTCTCGGTGACCTGAACCTCCACCTTGAGTTCTCGGTCAACGCGAGAACTCGGTCAACAAGAGTTCTCGGCCACCATGCGAGTTCTCGGTTGAAACAAGGTTGTCGGTCAAGGACATAGGTTCTCGGTCAAGAACAGGGTTCTCGGTCAAAACAGGGTTCTTAGCCAACACGGGCTCTTTGGCAAGAGGTCTCGGCCACATAGTTCTCTGTTGACCTTGGGCCTGTTCAGTTGGGCCTAGAGGTTATGATGAACAGTGGGCCTGATCTAACTAATTGGCCCATATGTAAGAATTAGACGAACTAGCACAACTTAGAAAATGTGTTGGTCAACTAAAATACCAACTTAATCAATTATACGGTTGATTAACATATATATATTAAACAGTTAGCCGGGCTCAGTTAAAGAAGGGAATAATGATTAACGGAGAGCGTAACAGGATCCAGGTGAGTTTCTAGCCCCATTTTTTTGTTATGTTTTCGGGGCTGTGTGCATAATCAATGTGAATGTTAAAATACACTTACCTTAAATGGTAAGTGTATGTCTTATTGATAAATGTGAAAGTTATGTTTAAATTATGAATGTATGCTTGACAACACATGAACGACCTTCGGGTATTGCACGTGTTGTTAAGGAAATTATAGTGTAGTATGTATGATATATGTATGTGAATAAAGAAGTATGTATGGCTATGATATGTATGTAAGATATGTATGAATGCGATAACGGAGATGATAATGAAAGGCAAGGTAAGGTTATGCATACCCTACTAATTTATGCGAAGGATAAAGGGTTGCATACCCTAATAATATATGCGAAGGTTAAAGGGTTGCATACCCTAATAATATATGTGAAAGATAAATGGTTGCATATCCTAATAAAATATGCGAAGGTTAAAGGGTTGCATACCCTAATAATATATGCGAAGGTTATAATGCGTAATGCTATTTAAAACGTAAGGTATGAAAATGAAAGAAAGTAAGTATAAAGGTAATTAAGTATATTATAAATCAAAGTATGAAATTATGAATGTGTGGTATGTTGTATGATTAACTATATCTCACTCAGTGTAGCTGACTTTTAGTATGCACGCAGGTTAGTAGGATGAGGCAGCTCGCTTGAGGGGGAACACGTGGCATTGAATAAGAGGCTGACATCGGAAGACTCAAGACGTGTTATGTTCAATTACTTAGTTTTCGAAAGACAAGTTGTTTGTTTAAGACAAGTTTCGGATTGTTATGTAATGTTTTTGAAAGTTTTAATATTCCGCGTATGTTTTTATTAACTCTGATATTTATAACTATGTGAATGAGTAAATCCAGCGTCCAAATGTGAGGCACCGGTAACGGGGCCTTACACTAAAATTCCTTTAAGATCTATAATTCATAAACATTATAAATCTCAAACCCGTCAAGTTCGTTTAAAATAAGTTTAACTTATATATAGATATATATTTATATGTATACATTTTTTCGTTCGTTAAACTTTAAAATTCGTTAATGTATAAAGTTATAAACTAATATTATAATATCCAACTCCATAATAAAATGTACATTCAATACTTCAAAATCCCGACAACCCGAGTTATCTACTTTTTATATGTCGTTAGTTAATATTTTAGTTTGTACTTTAATTCTAGTTCGTGAAGTTCAATTGCTTCGGCTTATTTTACGCGCTTTCAGTTTTATTTCAAGTTTGTCTTCAACTTTAAGGTGAGTTTCTCACACCCCTTTTTAACGCTTATACACATTTTGAGGGTAGCATATACATCCTATCAACATTACAATTTCGTTTAATTATTATCTACAAACTACAATTCGTTACATGGACTTGTGTGTTTATTTTCTTACTTGCTCAAAGATTACGTGCTCATGGTTTCCTCATTAAGTATGATCATACGCCCTCCTTTGCACTCAAGAAATTTGTTGTTATGAGTGAAAAAGGGCCTCATTATCCAAGTACGTTGGTGCACAATCCCAACTGGAAAGGACCTTACTTGTGCTTATCTGAGTACGTTGGTGCACAATCCCAATCGGAAAGGACTTTACTTGCTCATTTACACTGGTTCATGGAATTGTATGATTTTTATGTACTTATATCAAACTTGTGTGAACGCACCAAGTATTCATTTAGTTGACATTATTTTATATATATGCTACAAGTACATCTATTAGAAGTTGACACAAAAAGAAGACATTAGAACTTAGGGTATTTCAATAAATGGACAAGTTTTTAAATTGTTCTTGTATTTTCCTTGTATTTCTTGTTATAAACTTTTGTACTTGATGTTTAAATCAATTAATGATAATATTGTCACTTAATAGTGTCACATGTGTTTTTAGCAATCTGTACATCACATTCAGGCATTTCCGCTTTAGCCGGGGTATTACAACGAGTTGTCTGGTTAAGTGAGTTGATCGGTCATGCGGTGAATTCCAACGAATTGTCTTGAGTTAAAAGTATGTTGGAAGTATATCTTAACGAGAATAGACTAATAATACATGAGAATTGAGATTTATAACGGATTTGAAATAGTTAAAGTGTCAAGTATATTTGGTATTTAATATCGTAAAAGTGTAATAAAAAACATAATTAATTTAGATATTTTACAAGTTATTTTGGTTTCTTTTTTTTTTACCAATAAAATATACATTTACATGGAATTTTTATATTTAAAATCTATATAAAAAGTTTAACGAGGTTTGGTCTGTTGAACGAATAAAACTATTTTAGTTTATTTATTTATAAAATTGTACTAGGTTAAATCGAAAAAAAAGAAAGGTATGAGTATATATAACGATTTAATAGTATATACAAAGTTACATATGTGTGTGCGTGTTTGTGTGTGTATATATATATATATATATATATATTTAATTCATGGATGTATACATAATCAGATAAGTTTAGACAAAAGAAAATTTATTTTAAATGGCTAGAGATGTTCGGTTCGTTAAATGATTGGATATAATATTGTTTTATATTTTAAATTATAAAAAGATAAGATAAAACATAAAAAAACAAACAAAGCAGGCTTGGGAGGGACTCAAACCCGGGTCTCTCACTGGTTCATGACTTAACTCAACACGCACAAGCCAACTGGGCTGGTGCTTTACTTTGTTAATAGATTGGAATAGAAAGTAGTTAAACAGACAACCATACCGATCTCAAATTGAAACTAAACCCGGATTTTACCAAAAAACCAAAATTGAAGATCTTATGCTAAAATCGATAGTGGGGTTTTATTGAGCATCTAATTCCGATCAGAACCCATATGCTAATTACCTGGAACAAGTAGGATTCGAAGGAGAACGAGAAGCCATGTTTCGGCCAAGAACACGACTTCCAATTGATCAAAAAGGACTTTTTTTACTATAATTGATATAGGGCCTAGGGTCAGCATGTATATTAGGGACGAGTTAATTGGATTTTGGTCACATATTTAAGGTGTAACAAGGTCGGTTCAGTCAACGTTTTTGATTATTGCAAGATTGGTCTGATTCGATGGAATTAGCTGTAAATAAGCAAAGTTACCATATAGATGAATAATATGTTGGATAAGACACGGGTAAACATGTCCAATTCCGTGTTTTATGGCTTAAATTGAGGATCAAAATCTAGGGGGGGGGGGGTGTTCGGCCGATGGCGGTGGTGATGGGTGGGGAGGGAATGATTTTGAATAGAGTTTGCATTCTAGTCCATGGTTCATGATTGTTTGATCACAAGTTGTAAAAACTATAAGGTAGGGGTTAAAATTGCACAACTTGATAGTTTCTTGTATGTAGTTAACGAACGAAGTTTAGTTTTATATAAGTTTTAGTTATATATATATATATATAAATCACAATTCATATGTAAATGATGAATATTACAATTCTTATGAAAATGTAAACAACTAAATAGATGTGGACCCGTTCTTATTGATACAAAATCAAAGTACTTGGGAAAATGTATGATCATACTAGATGAAGATGAGATACCAACCAACCAAACATAAAATAAACAATTAAGCACATAGAGCATGCAATAATGACATATAAACATATATTGAATTGTGTTTTGAATAGATGTGAAAATAAAAATGAGTAAAATAAGGTATACATGCTACCCCAATATATAAAATATGGAAAAAGGGGGATATGTAAACTCACCTTAGAGAATAATCAAATGAATAAACACGTTAAGTTTGGTAGAAGAATAAGCGTCGCGCTCGAGGGGTAGCAAAGTCAAATCCTATCAAGTGTACTAACAGGAAATACTAAAAATTAACAGATGGACTAAGAGAGAAACGAGATATGAATGGGTATTGAGCGTATAACATATTTTATTTAAAGTTTATGATTAATAAAAGGTTACTTATAAATTAATATTGCATAAAATATAATTGTTTATAAAATATTCGTACTTATATTATTAAAGCGGTAACAATAAATGTTTATAAAAATGCCATTTGGTTATAAATTACTTAGCCAAATTATTATGTAAAATAGTATTATATACCTTAATTTACGTATTCTAAATAAACAAAATCTTTTTAAATATTCATTACAAAAACCATAATAAACATTTAATAACTATTATACATATATTTATATATACATAGATATACGTATATATATCTAGTTTTTAACCGAGATTCGGCAAACAACGAGTCAATATTTGGTTTTGTTAAGATATAAATTATTTATCATTTATTAAGGTTTTAAATCATTGGAATTGATTATTTTAACAAAATACCAAAAAATAAAGGCAAAACGGGGTGTCAGGGGTCGAACCCATGACCTCCACCCCGGGATTCAAGTGTCTTAACCAGTTGACCCATCCAACATCTTGCAACAATACCCAGAACCCAAATAATATAAACATATGCAAACATCAACAGATTTGGTTAAGAACCCTAACGAATTCAATTGATCCAAATATGTTAATTTTTATCAAATAAGCCTTAGGGCTTTTAATCAACACAGTATCGCGATTCTAACCATGTATACAATTACCTCTAACAACGATCAGAGGTGGGTGAACGAGATCAAGTAGGGCCGGCGGTTTAGTGATGAAAGAACGAGTTATAACGAGTGAACTGGTCTTATTAAGTATAGGGGTTTAGGTCGTGATAGCTTGAGTGAGTTGTGGACGAGTTTAATTGAAATATAAACGAGTTTATATAGTGTTTTAGGAATCGAATGGTCCGCGGTTCATTTTTGGCACTGAGTTGTCAATTGGTTGTTGATTAACACAATTAAGGTATGATTTGGACGCGTTTTTGATCACTTAACGTTTACAAAGTCAATTCCGTGATTCCAGGCCATAATCGTGGGTCATGAAGCAAACGGGTGTTGGCCGACGGTGGGAGGGAAGAAGAGAAAAAGAGAAAAAGAAAAAAAAATATTTTTAAATTTGCATATTGATCCTTGATGTTTGAGTGTGGAGACATAAGTGATAAAAGGAAATCTTAGAGGGTTGTTTTTCAGGTTTTAAATTTGACGAATGTTACATAAGTATTCTGAAAAGTTGGTCCGAAAAGCAAAAAAAAAGAGAAAGTTATGTATTGTAAAATGCCAAAGAAGCATTCTAAGAAATAGAATAAGAGGCCAAATTGCACATACTAGACGGGGCTGAGAGTTTACGCGTTGCTAAGGGGATAGTGACTCTGAGGTTATCGCTATTGGGGCTCAAGGTTCTTAGTAAATAAATATCAAATTAGGGATTTATAGGACAATGTCCAATAATATTTAGAAATAGCTCGTACGGCCTCCACATGACCATTCATCCATCAAATTTCACGGAGTGCATCTACTTAGTACCATCAACAAGTCCTTGGCTTATGGTGATTTGTCAAACTAGTCTGCTTTGACTATAGTTTTTCTAGCTATCTTTGTCTGAGATGGGGTAGGTGTAGCCGTGGTTTTTGAACTTAAAACGCTTAATGCAATTGGGGGTCTGATAGGCTGGTGGCTGGGTTTAAGTGGACAAAAATATCGGCAATCGCGGTTTTTGTGTTTATCTGTGCTTAAAAGATAACGTATATGTTTTAAAGATCGGTTTCGAATTCTGATTCCATTGTAAAATACTTTTTCAGAGATGAAAAAGATTTAAGTGTGGGGATATTTGATATGGTCTAAAATATACATATTATTATATAAATATTTCCTGCACTTTTAAATACTTTGAATTAAGTTTCTATTGAATATTACTCAAGTAGCTCGTATTTATATTTTTAAAGTTAAAAGAGATAATGAGCTAAAATTGGATGTTTTTACTAAACTTGAAACCAATGAGTAAAACTTTAAACAAATAATATATATATAGGTTTTCTCTAGTGTTAATATTGTTTAAATAATTAGAATTATGAATATGATTCGTAATATAGAATCACTAAATATAATACTTCAATTTGAATATTGATTTTATATGTTTTCGAAACAGGTGATTGAAAGGGAGTTAAATGGGTCTAAATTTAAATCATAAATGGGCCGTGGACCATGCTCCTGAATTGTGATTCAAGTTAAAAGAAAATAATTAATTTTGGGCTTAATATACGTAATATGGAAAAAGTGAAAAGATAAAGAAATGGACTTTTGGGCTGGACACAAAAGAAAGCAATTAGTCTTGGAGTGTCGTGAAAGTTATTGGTGGAGGGGTTTATTTAATTGAAGAAGGAGGTCGACAGAAGGGAGGAAGAGAGACAGACTCCAATTAAGGGGGGCTGCCCCTGTTCGATCAGAAGGGATTCGGCCGGAGGGGTTGGGAACGCTACTGTACTTCAAAAGAATCATCATTATTATCATTGGATTGAAAAAGAGATCAAGCTACTTGGCAAGTTACTCAATTATATTTATTTCTTTTTCGATAAACCATAATAATTATTTTATCTTTGTTTCATCAATTATTATTATGATTGACTAAACTATTAGAACTACCTAGGTTTTGATGAATATTGACGTTGTTTGATGGTTTATTTGGTTTTGATTGATCACATGACGTATTATTATTGAAATACTTTATATAATTTGATCTAGGATGTGTTATTGTTTTTACATAATTATTGCTTATTGATTTCGCGTATTACTTTGATTGATTGATTGTGTGTCATTCGGTTAGGGTTCTACGTTTAGGTAATAGACTTGGTGTTTTTTTGATCTTGTTATGGTTAGCGCGGCCATAGGAATCTTGAGTGCATTTAATTATTAAAATTCAATAGGTTCACCTTCGTTGCGACCGAGAGGTAATAGGGAGTCGGTTTGTCTCGCGTTTTTATTCGGTTAGGTTAGAATTGTGCTAGAGAGAGTTTTGGTCTTGTCCGGTTTAGTTTTGCGTGCATATATGTGTCTCAGATCGAGTTAGATTTTGTTACTCCTTTATCTCTAGAATTTCTAGTACCAAATTTAAGCGGGTTTTGTGTCGTTGAGTCCGAGAGGAGATGCGTCATTAGGGTACCTTAGTAATCTTTATCCTGGTGCATTATTCAATCTTCTTAGATTTGTGAGGGTTAGTTGGTGAGACCGAGAGGTGATCTAGCGAACTTTAATGAGCCATAGTTGATTATTTTAAGATCCCGGTGTCGTGTGATTAGTTAATTCCTTTAGCCGTTGAACTGTCAATAGGATTTTGCCTAGGTAGTCGTTTCTCCATATTCATTAAGAGCTCCGTTAGTGTCGTTAAGTTTCACCGTTAGTTAAGTTAAATTAGTTTTAAATAATTAAGATAAATAAATATATTATTATTTAGGCAGGACTTAGATTAGGGTTAATTATCTGAGCCGTTCTCACGTGTCTTTGTGTTCGACATCCAGAATTCCTTTAGACTGTGCTGCTACGCGACCGGTACATTTGCCATTTGTGTCAATCTTAGTTAGGATTGTTTGGTTTTATAAATTTAAGACTTAGTGTTGAATTGCAAGAATTAGTTATTAATATATATATATATATAGCTTTTCGCACATCACTTTCACTTGTAAACAAGCACTTACTGACATAATCTACCACATCATTCTTCATTCCTGGCCACCAGTAGTCTCTTTTCAAATCTTGGTACATCTTTGTGGTTCCTGGATGAATTGAATACCTTGAATTATGAGCTTCGTCTAAGATTCGATCTCTAAGATTTCCATGGCGTGGAATCCACATACGGTCAAACCTAGTCTTAACACCATGAGTTTTTTCCATCAACTCGTCTTGCTGACTGAAAATCCTCTCTTTCTTTACTAGCCCTTCATCTACTAGCACTTCTGACTGCACCTTGATGATTTCTTCAAATAGACTTGATTTCATAATCAACTGGTATGACTTCACTGTTGCAATGACTTCCTCATTCTTACGAATTAGCGCATCGGCAACCACATTAGCTTTACCAGGATAGTACTGAATGTCGCAGTCGTAGTCCTTTATCAACTCTAACCATATTCTCTGTCTCATGTTCACCTCTTTCTACTCGAAGAAATACTTTAAACTCTTATGATCTGTGTAAATGGTACACTTAGTACCATGCACATAATACCTCCATATCTTGGAGCATGCACTACTGCTGCGTCGGATTAGTACTCTCATGGACTTTCAATTGTCTAGACGCGTAAGCTATCACTTTTCCTCGTTGCATCAACACACAACCTAACCCATGATGCGAAGCATCAGTACAAACAACTAAATCTTCGTCACCATCAGGTAAAACAAGGATTGGAGCTTGCGTGAGTCTCTTCTTTAATTCTTCAAAAGCTTCTTCTTGGAACTTACCCCAACTGAATACTACCGACTTTCGGGTCATATTTCGGTCAACTGTGCGGCTATCTTGGAGAAGCCTTCGATAAATCTTCTATAGTAGCCAACTAACCTTAAGAAGTTTCGTATATCAGTCGGATTCTGCAGAGTCTTCCAATTTTTTATTACCTCAATCTTAGCTGGGTCCACGGTAATCCTTTCAGGATTAATCACGTGACCTAGAAATTGCACTTCTCGCAACCAGAACACGCATTTCGAAAACTTAGCATACAATTTTTCTTCCTTCAGAACTTCCAACACTTCCCTCAGATGCTCAACATGATCAGACTCGTTCTTTGAATAAATTAATATATCATCAATGAATACGATAACTGACTTATCCAACATCGGCGGACACACCCTATTCATCATGTCCAAAAATGCTGCAGGAGCATTCGCTAGACCAAATGACATCACGAGGAACTCGTAGTGTCCATACCGCGTTCGGAACACTGTCTTTTAGGATGTCTGATTCTTTCACCTTCAACTGATGATAGCCTGATCTGAGATCTATTCGCGAGAACCAAATTGAACCATGCAGTTGGTTAAACAGATCGTCAATCCTTGGAAAAGGATATCTATTCTTTATCGTAAGCTTGTTCAACTCGTGATAGTCTATGCATATTCTCATACTGCCATCCTTCTTCTTCACAAATAACACTGGTGCGCCCCACGGGGAAACACCTGGTCTAATAAAACCCTTGTCGCGGAGTTCTTGTAGTTGGGACATCAATTCTTTCATCTTGGAAGACGCTAGACGATAAGGCGCTTTCGCGACGGGCTGGGCTCCTGGTATTAAATCTATCTGGAATTCTATCTCTCGCTCCGGTGGCAACCCCAGAAGATCCCCAGGGAATACTTCAGGGTAGTCGCGCATAATAGGAACATCTTTCATTTCTTTCGTCTCGGCCGTAGCGTTGACAACATACGCCAGGTAGGCACCGCACCCTCGCCTTAACAAACCGGCTTTTATCATCGAAATGACATTAAGCCCAGAACTTTTGTTATCACCATAAACCGTCACCGCAATACCATCCAAGGACTTAACCTTATTATCCTACTCTTACACACTATCTGAGCTTCAAACTCAGACAACCAATCCATTCCCATAACCACATCAAACCCTCTTAAGGTCATAACCTACAAGATAACAGGGAACTCATGTCCCTCTAACTCTATCTTACAGTCCTTAACCATTCTCATTATTTTAACCGAGGTGTCACTAGCGGTTTCTACTATAAAAGTTTCAGACACTCGGCAACATCTCATTTTAGCTAATTTACTAAATGGGGTGGCTACGGAACTTTTGTTCGCACCCGACTTGTTCCTGGGTTAACATGTAAGCTCTGGTCCTCGACCTAGTCTAATCAACATCATTCTTTCCACTCCCTCCAGCTCCACCATCGGTGAATTCCTTGGCAAAATGGCCCGGCTTACCGCATTTGTAACATGCGGGTTTTGCAATACAATCGGGAGCATAATGCCCCACTTTTCCACACTTATAACAGGCATTCGACCCAAGTCCGCACTCCCCTCCGCGGGCCTTACCACACTTATAACAAACATCAGATCCTTTACCCCACTTGCACTTACCCCCATGCATGTTTTCACATGTCTTACACGGCCTCTTCTCCCAAAATCTCGGCTGCTTGTTCTTAGGGTTCTATAATTGAGTACCGGGTCGCTTAGTATGATTGACCCAATTCTTATCGTTCTTCTCTTCTTCTACCACAACATCATCCACAGCTAGGTCTTCATAAACCATCTCTGCGAGTTCGACAATAGAATCAAAAGTAGCAGGTTTATTCGCCCTGACTAACGTGTGGACCTTCTGTGGAAATCCTCTCATGTAGCACTTGATCCTTTTAGCCTCAGTGTTAACCATATCAGGAACCAACCTAGACATTCGGTTGAACTTTGTGGTGTACTCACTATGTGTCATCGTTCCAGCTTTCAAGTTCAGAAACTTCATCTCCGCTCTCTCAACTTCGGCGTCAGTATAGAACCTCTTCATAACTAACTCCTTTAGATCCTCACACTTCATTGCCTTAATCTCCTATGGGCTCTTCGTCTGCTTAATCGACTCCCACCAGTACATTGCCTCATCACTAAATGATTGGGTATCATAACTCACGGATTGGTCAGGACGGCACTCGCTAATGCGGATAACCTTGTCCATAGTGGTTATCCATTGGAGAGTAGCGATTGCATCTCCCAAACTTATCAGCTTTGGCATATCACAACCTTTGAAGGACTTATAGTTGCACCCACCTCGGCCTCTTTTCCTATCATCAACCTTTACTGACTTAACCACACTTCATTCCTCTTTCTCTCTTTCATCATCTTTCTTAATCTACTCCCCAGACTTCTCAGCTCTTCCATGGCTTATAGCAGACCCTTCAGGACTCAAGTTCTTCACAGCAGCGGCTACAACTTGAACAATGGCGGCTTGAACTGCAGGGTCAAGTTGATACCCTTCGTTGTTACTTGGGTTTCGTCCAGCTGCGCTTCATTCATACCCCGTGTTAGAAGCTGTTTCTACCGAAGGTTGTCGGACAAGACGAGGCCTTCCACCACGTTCAGTGCGACCTCTTGCTCCAATCTCTAGCCATCGTATTCTGGAAGGGAAAACACAAACATCACCACTGAAGAAACTATTTAGTACAAGGATAGTAAGGCTAACAATTAATAACAGTGGCCAGCTGTGATTAGCTGATCATGTTGCTTTCCGTGTCCTATATACTTCCATTTATGAGTCTCTTTGTGCTAAATCTACTCTTAAACAGTTAATCAATCAAACAATCAAGATTTCCTATCCCTAACATACACATATCCTTTCTTTAGAAGTTAAGCTAACATTAACATTCATTATTTAACCATACACTTTACCTATACTTAGCTTGCTTGAGTGACACATGGCTATCTTGAACTGACATCTTATTTTTTTCTTACTTTAATCCCATTCTTTGTTCGAGTCTAAGCATGTAGGATGCTTAAATCTCTTGAACTTTTCTCTGATACCAACTTGTAAGGCCCTACATTGGACGTTGGATTAATCATAAACATAGTTCTAAATATCAGAGTTAATTAAAACTTTACGCGGAATATAAAACTTTCATAACATTACAATAATAATTCATAACATATCTTAAAACATTCTTGTCTTTCAAAATTAAAACATTAAATATAAAACATCATGCATCTTTAGATGCCAGACTCTTATTCTTACGCCATGTGTCCCTGCTCAAGCCAGCTGTCTCATCCTACTCACGTGCATGCATACTAAAAGTCAGCTACGCTGAGTGAGTTCTAGTTAATCACATATCATACAATATACACACTTACCTTCAATCATGCATCCGAAGATACATAATAATTACTTTACTAATTTACTTTCATTACATAATTTCATACATACATTCATACTTTATTACTTTCATACTATATAATTACTATCCATTCTAGCTCAGATATTATTAGGGTCTGATCCCTCCTTCCTTGTCTATCTCAGATGTTATTAGGGTCTGATCCATTTCTTCTCTATCTCAGATATTATTAGGGTCTGATCCCTTACTTCATCATCTTCGTACATACTGTCTTTACATACCCGTAACATACATATACTTTCTTTAATCATTTATACATACTCATATGTTGTGCATATATTTATCGTACACATTCACCTTTCGTATACATACCTCCCTTGTCAACACGTGCAATATCCAAAGATCATTCACGTATCGAAAAGCTTTCACACATAATTAACATATAAATCATACATGGCCTACACTTACCATTTAAGGTAAGTGTATTAACTATCACATTGAGTATGCACACAACCCCAAAATATAACAAGGAAAGGTGGCTAGAAACTCACCTGAACTCAGTTACGTTCACCGTTAATGGTTATTCCTTTCCTTAGCTGTGCGCGACTAACTGTATAATAATTACACATATCAATTAACTATCACTACTCATATCACGTTTCTAGTCTAGTTATAACCCTCAATGAGCAGGGGTATGGGGGCAGCGCCCCTGACAGCAGGGTTGTAGGGGCGGCAACCCCTAGTGGGGTCCAAGGGGCAGAGCCCCTGGCTGGGGTTAAGCTGCCTTAACACATTTTTCATTAGGATTTTAAATTATTATCTAATTCGCTAACTCATTCGCTATAACGAATTAAGCCTAATTCATTACGAAATCCTTATTCATTCGTTATAACGAATGGCCTAATTCGTTATCTCAATGTAACGAATGGGTGAGCTACTTCGTTATCTTAACATAGCGAACGGGTGAACTGATTCGCTATCTGGACATAACGAATGGGTGAACTAATTTGTTATCTTGACATAAAGAATTGATGAATTGATTCATTATCTCAACATAACGAATGGGTTAACTAATTCGTTGTCTTGACATAACGAATTGGTGAATTGATTTGTTATCTCAACATAACGAATGGGTGAACTAATTCGTTATCTGGACATAACGAATGGCATCAATCTTATCCGAACTTTGACTCAGAGGTCAAAGTCAAAATCGCCAAGAACAGTAAACAGTCAACAGACATAGGATTTCCAATTAATCCTCATTTCGTGATTAAATAACACGAATCTGGTATCAATGGATTCACAATACCAGCACCAACAAACTCCAACCATCCAATCAGTCCAACATCGTGCCTAAATGGTGTTTTTGGTCGTTATACACCTACGCCTCATCTTACGATTAATAAACTCATGAAATGTTAACGAATTTCAACAAGTATAGTTGTGTTTGATTCGTTTTCACAACTTATGCACAGATCTAGGATTACTAAACGAATCCAAACTTTAATGAGTAATTTCTCGTTCTAAACGTACTTAAACGAGTCAGTTTACGAATACGAGCTGGTCTTGATGTAGGTTTGGCTCGTCACAACGTTCCAGCACCAACAAGCTCGGGTTTTTGCCTTCGGATCTTGGTTCGGGATATAGGATGGTGTTTGTGTGTGTTTTTGATGGTGTAGGCTATGGTGTAGAGATGGATAAAAATGGAAAGCATTAGGGTTTAAGGGGTATTTATACTACCTTAAGCCCATGGACCTAAGGCCCATTCCATCTCTCATCCCATCTTTTAAAGTCCAATCCCACCTTCTATTAGTTATTTATCTAAACCGATAAATGACACACTATAAAATAACGAAATTTATTTTATTATTTCTTATCGAAAGTAGGATGTTACAATTTGTAGTAGATTCAATTACCACTTGTTGCTAAAACCTACCTAAACTCAACGCCACCCGCCCATTTGCAAGACCTGTTACTTAACCATTTGTATCGATCATATACTTGACCACATGCTTCAAGCCTACCATCATTATGGTGACTCGAGCACATCCGCCATACTTCGGAAGGCCTAACTTGTTCCTGTCATGTGATACCTTACTCCGCATCCCTCGTCTATTTTTATTCGATTTTATGGTCTCAACACTTAGATTTTACAAGCCCATCCAACTCGTCTGTATTTTTCTTTTGCATATTTATTTCTTTCACTAACACAAATTAGTGGTTACTATAAATAATTAATTATCAATCAAATAGATTTTCTTTAAAAAATGACTTCAAACAAATCCAAATGATTTATTATTATTATTATTATTATTACCGTCATCGTCATCATCATTATAATTATTATTATTATTATTATTATAATTATTATTATTACTATTACTATTACTATTACTATTACTATTACTATTACTATTATTAGTGATATTTTTATTACTAGTACCATCATCACTACTAATAATATTATAATTTTTCTTTCAAATAATATCTTTAAAGTAAAATTTTTTGTTGCAAACAAGTCTTAAGACATTTGAGGCTATTTCATAAGTCAGGTAATCTGACATTCTTTTCTTTCTTTCTTTCTTTCCTATGTCGCTGGCCAAAGAAGACATTTGTTTTTATGATTAAAATTTCATAAAATCTGCAAGTCTTAGCGATAGCTAAAAATTTTTTGTCTAAATAAAATAGAATAAATCTTATTTCACCATGAGATATAAAAGCATCACGATTTACAACCTATTTTCGTAAATAAAAATATATATTATATCCCTTCATTTCTTTCCCCTTCGTTAACGCCAATGAGTTTCGGCTAAGAAATCATGGCACCCCCCTCCTACGTCAACTTTCATACCACAAACCGACACTCTAGAAGACAAACGTTGCAAGCTGCATTTTCTTTCCTTTAAATTCTCCTTCGCATATTTTTCGGATTTACCCAAAGTGGTTTTTATCCACTTCTTTAGAATAATGTTTACGAAGTTTATTTTGCTTGTTCATTGATCTTTGATCCACATTCGTTTGTATTTTACGAAATGCAAATTCGTACATCATTCTTAGTCACATTATTTTAATCGGTTTACGTTTAACAAATGGTTTATTTTAATTTCGAGGTTTCAATTGTTTACTTTGACAAACTAAAGTTTACCACCGGAATGTATCTTTTCATAAACTTAATTGATTTCAACATTTGAATATCAAAATTTCGTTTATCCATTCCATTTCAAGTTATTATCAATTTACATGTAATTGTTTATTCATTTCAACGTTGCCATTGGTCACGGCAATGTTTTATTGGAGACTTTCATTTGTTAAACATTTTGATATTTTGACATTTAAAAGTTTTGTTTATCTAATATATTCTCGTACCCAATGCGTTATCAAATTTCATATTTATATTTCGTTGGTTAAATACTACGTTTACCTACCACGTTATTCTCGACTCCATTATTTCAATGACTTGTTACGATATTCATAATTCTAGTGTTTTCGTGCTTCATTTTTGTTACCTCGTTTATTTCGTTTACAACATCATTTACTTGGTTTAGACTTCTAGGATTTCATGTTTTCGTGATATCCTTGACCTGAATGGTCAAACAATATGTTTTGTAATGTTTTTACCCTTTTAATTCATTGTTTTCGATTTTTAACGTTCTGTACGAGAATTTTATTGATTTATCTAATGTCTATATCTTAAAAACCACACAATAGACTAAGTTATATGGACCATACGACGATAGAGGTAATTATGGGTCGACACGTAATTATCAAAGTCCTCGCATGAAAAATATAATAAGTCCGGTTGTGTGAAATAACTCGGAACTTGGAATGATTTTGGGGAACGGGACAAATACAATATAATAATGGCATGGTAGATACGTTGCTGGTACATCCTATATATAAGTGTCCCCGTCATATTTCCTATTTGTGGCATTCTTTCGGGTCATTCAAAGATCGGCGTTATTTTATTTTAATTATGTATGTATAAAATTGATACGATTTCTAACAACTATGTATATTAGTTGTTCTCTTTTAAAATTCTTATTTTAATTTTTAATTTCGGGATGAAATTTCCAAAAGTTGTAAGTCCTGTAACATACGTTACTTTTCAAACCCGAAAATCCGACCCTTTTTTGAATTTTTGGTTTTTATTTATAAATATTTCAAGTTTTGTCTTATGTATTTATTTTATTATGTTCGTTAACCGACTTGATTTGATGTTTCGATGTATTCATATCATTCATATATTATATATATAATAATCGTTCATTTATTTAATAACAATTACGACATTTAATAGTCACTATTCGTTCTTTTTTCCATTTCGTGTGATTCAATAACTAAACGTCGAGTCCTTACTTAAACGAGACCCGAACTATCCGGGTGTAATTCGAAAATTATTCAAGAAAATAAACTTTTCTTTTATATATATAACATTTTAAAGTTAAATGTTTATATTGTAAATATATTTTAAAAATCAGGTTTAAAGTTAATTGAAAGTTCATGGACTAAAGTGTAAAATTTTATTTAAAATAATAATAATAATTATTAAAGATATCCCAGCCCCCCACCATGCCCGTTTTCCCGTCAACATATTCGGCCGCCGGCAAATCGGCGCCGGCGATGGCCGTTCTCCGTCATTTAACGCGTTTCGATCAAATTAAATGGTTTGTTGACCTTAGACCTTGACCAAAGAGTCCTATTGACCCGTCAATTCGCGTTAATAACTCGTAATATAAGGTTAATCACACTTGTAACCGCCGAGTAACGGCCAGATCTAGTTTAAACATCATTAACGAAAATTAAATGCTATAAGATCCAATTGACACTTATAAATACAACCTCTCGTTCATCTCTATCTAATACACCCTCTAAAACCTCTATTCCTTCCGGCAAAACCCGTTTTTCGGCGAGTCTTTTTCTCCATCATTCCGGCACGGTTTGAGGTAAAAAATTACATGCTTTCGAATTATTTTTGGCCGTCTAACAAAACCCCTAACTTAGTTTGGGCAAACATTGAACGATTTGAACGAATTGAATTTAGGGTTTGTTTAAGAAGAAGATGATGTTTTTGGTAGTAATATATAAGTAAATGTTTTCACATTATAAACAATTAGCAAGTTGGTCTAGTGGTTAACACATTAATATATCAAAGCCTAGACCCGAGTTTGAACGCGGGCCAGAACATAAATTTTTGGTAGTTTTAGTTAAAACTTATTTTCTTTGTTTTAAAAATCAAATAAAGTTTTTATAAAACTTATATTCAATAAAACTTATTTTAAGCTAAATAAAAAAAATAGTTTTAAACTATATTTATCATTCTCATCTAAAAACCCGACTCTCATTTCCATTAAGTTTTCGTTAGAAACTCGATTAATATTATTATTTCGTTCAACTTTATAACACACTAATGTAATTATTTTTAAACTAAAATTCCGTTAAGATCTATAATTCATAAACATTATAAATTGTTGAGTCAAGTATTTGACATGAAATGTCCTAAGGATGATTAAGGGAGATTGGAATCTTCTCAACACTCATTTGAAACGGCTAAGTATGGAAACCGAGCACACTTGGACATCCGAGCAGGGTTTTACTTGTCCTAGCAAGGTATTTTGCCTATCGAGCAAGGTTATCTTCTTTAAGTCTTCTTAAGTGATCATCCGAGCAGGGTTCACTTCATCTAGCAAAGGTGTTCTTCAAGTTGAGCACATTTTGCTTACTAGCAAACCCTTGACTGAACCAAGCTTTTGAAGCCAAGTATTTGGAAGATCTAGCAAGGTTTGATTAATAAACAGTATTCCGAGCATGCTTGTTGAAAGTGATCAAGAAATATTATAAGTACTTTCTCCAGCGAGGTTCAACTCCGAGCAAGCTACAGTGCTACTAGCACAGTTCAAACAGTGTTACCAGCAAACTATGGTTTTCTTAATAAGTTATTATTTAACAAACAGTTGAAGGGATTCATGAAGAAAAGTTTGCTCGTAGGACCATATCGAGCAAAGTTTGCTATGGTCAAGAAGATTGAAGTGTTCTAGGTGAGTATTTTCGAAGGAAAATACTCTAAGTAAAGTCTACCCGGAGTACTGTTCACCAGCACACTTCAAGGTTACTAGGTCTACTCGTAAAAGACAAAAGGCACAAAACTTACTTGGAGAAGACAATTGACACAAAGTTTACCCGGAAGACCTGTTTTTTACACTTAGTGTATTTTTGAATATGTAATTTGATTATGTACCAATCATTAGGGTATCTAGAAGGAATGACAGCTGTTAGGTGGTGGCAGGCCTATAAATAGAATAATTTAGGGCATGCCTCAAGACGAGACGAGAGAGACAACGCGTTATAATTTTCAGGCCTAAGAGAATATTTTCTGATATTGAGTGTGACGGCTGTCATAGGATTAGTACGAACGATACATTCCTTACAAGAAATCCTAATCGATTAACATTTGTATGAATCTTTTCTATAAATGGAAATCTTTTGAGTTATTGTTTGTGGTTGTTACATTTATTGATCCTTAAGAAACAACTCTGTTTGTTTCTGATTCCGCCGTTAACAAATAGTTTTCCTTACCTAAAATAACAACCGTCATTAACCTTCTTGTCGACACATTTATTGTGTGGGTTATGATATTATTGTGAGTATGAGTGATCATTTACGGGACCAGACAAGTCGTATCAGAGCTTGTTCGTTGCTGTTTTGGTGAAGATTTGTTGCTGTTTGCTGATTTATTAAAGACGAAGAATGAGGTAAATAGAGAATAGTTCCATTGAATACTGACTTCTGCACTTATGTTCTTCATTTTTCGTCTAGATCTGCAAATTTCTGGTGTCTTCTTTCACTTATTTTAATTAAAGTTTGCATCTTTATTACTTAATCTTGCTCCAATTGAACCAGATACATCAGATCTGAAGATTTGACTCTCAGATCTGATTATTTTAAAAAACTCAATTTTTACTCTGTTTTAGCTATTCTCTGTTTCTATTTTTCAAAATACCAAAATGTTTCGTTTTGAAGAGCAGGAAGTTTCCACTAACAAAATTCCTAGACTGTACGGACAGGAAAATTTCACCAAGTGGAAAGTATTGTTTGAGGCTGCTGTGTGCTATAACGATGTTGATATGTGGAACTCTATCAAAAATGGTCCATATGTAGCTGAAGATGGTGCAAAATCTAATCTTGCTGTGCATGACATAATGAGGAAGGTGGACGACAGGGCCTTAGCTATGATCAAGCTGGGACTGCCTTGGGAAATTTTAACCAAGGTTGCACATCACACAACAGCTAAGGCTATGTATGATGCAATCCTTGAGATGTTTGAAGGTAACACTGAGCTGAAAAATATCAAGAAACAAAGACTCAAGCAACAACTTGAGAGATACAAGTACAAGGATCGAGAAATCTTTAAATCAATTCTTGATAAATTTCTAGCAATTGTGAATGACCTGAGAACCACTGATTATGTGATGACAGGCTTTGATTTGACCAAAAAGTTACTGAATTCAATGCCAAAGGAGTGGTATATGGCCAGCAAATTCATCCTTCAAAAACCAAATTTTGAACAACTCAAGTTTTTGAACAACTCAAGTTGGATGATTAAGAACGAAATGATAAAGGAACAGAATCCATGTTTCCAGGTGTCCAATGCTCTTATTGCACCTATGGGAAACTTGTCCACCAAGAACCAACAACAGATTCCCATCATAGAGGAACCAAATGAACATGGTGTTGATACACCTAAATCATTTGTTGGTGGTAGTACAAGTAACCAAGGAAACCAATCAAGGTTTAATGTTCAACTCAAAGATGACAATGACTCTGCCTCCATGGCAAGTGGACATTTACCTTATTCTGGTGGAAACAGTGGTCATGGAAGTGAAACTCAAGCATTGTTCTCTATGTTCATAGAGTCATACAATGCATTTATAGCCAAAAATATGATCCACACAAGTGTCATTCAAGATGATTTCGAACAAATAGATGCTGATGATCTTGAAGATATGGACTTGAAGTGGCAGGCTGCAATGCTTGCAGTCAGAAGCAAAAGGCTGTTCAATAGGACGGGAAGGTCTCTAGTCTCTGGTCCAAATGAGAGGATTGGATTTGATAAGTCCAAGGCAATCTGTTACAATTGCCAACAACCTGGACACTTTGCTAGAGAATTCAACCAGTCTAGAAACTTTCAGGTGAATTAGTTCCAGAACCAACAGCCTAGAAATCAGCTGCAATACCAACAGAACTAGCCAAGAAACAACAACTTAAACAACAACAATCCCAACTTCAACAACTATCAACAGCCCCAAACGAATAATCAACAATTTGTGCCTCAGAATCAAAACTACCAAAGAAACCAATACCCTCAAACTGCTCCAAATAACCCCAATAGTAACAATCAAAATCAACCCAGAAATCAAGGGAATGTAGCTGTTGCTGCACAACATGAAGGGAATTTTGATTAGAGTGATCATGCAGATGGCATCAAAAAAGGCTAATGTTGCTTTGATGGGAAAGATTGAGAATGAGACAGAATCTTCTTCTTCACAGGTACCTTCACTCTCTACAACTGATTTACTTGACACAATAGATGTATTGAATATGAAGGCAGGTAAGTTGAAGAGTGAATGCTTTAGAAAACAAAGCAGCATTAATGGGTATCAAGCAAGTTATTTAATAAATGAAGAAAAGATAAGAAGTCTTGAAGATGATTGTGTGAGCAGTTATAGGACTCAGTCAAGGTATGTGACTGAAATTGATGGTTTAAATAAAATGATTGTTGAAGAGAAGGTGAAGAACACCAAGTTACAAGTTGAGAATGAATTTCTGAAGAACTTGGTTTCCACAGGAAACATTTTTGGTATCTTGAACCAAGTAAAAGAGGAAGATAAATACAAAGTTGTTCCACCACCATTCAACAACAATTATTTGCTAAAAGTTGACAAAGAAAAGAGAGAGGGATATCTTCAAAAATTTAGAGATGTATTTCAAGACAAAGAAGAATTTATTGATCTTTACAAGAAAGTTGAAGTGAGTGAAGAGGGAGAGTTTGTAGTAAATGAAGAAGTAAGAGATGATAAGTCAATTGGAGTGCAAGTTTATGAGGATGACTTTGATTCTAATGATCTGAATATGTATGACTTAAGTGATCAGATCACAGATGAAGAGATTCAAGCTACAGAAAGAAATAGAAGACATAAGAAACCTGACTGAATAGACAAACTTCCATTGTTGCCACCTATGACTCCAAAGATGAAGAAACAAAATGAAAGAATGAAGAGTGAACACGTGTCATTTGACATATGTGAAAGGACAAAGGTGAGCTATAATGCAGTAAGACCACCAAGCAAGGCTACTTTGAAAAGGATTAGTGACAACAACAAGAAAAAGGTCACAAAAACAATTGTTAGTGACAACTTCATTCCAATTTACCCAGTTTTCTCAAGTCTTGAAGTGTTTGATATTGGGGAAGTTGAACCTATGGATGAATATGAGAAGAGACAGTCAAGGCATAAGGGAAGCCTATATGAAGAGCCTGTGAATACGAAGAAAATCATTTTTGTTAAGAGCAAGATTGAAAGAAAAGATATTAAGATTGAAGAATTTGTTCCCTTTTCAATTGACTTTGATGGTCTGAAGACTCAGAAAACACTTGGGGTTAAACCACCTAGACCAAGTGAGAGATTCAAGAAAGGAAGTGCCCATGAGAGTTTCAAAGGAAAGATGTGGTGCAAGAAATGTGATGAATATGGTCACCACACCGATTCTTGTAATGAAAGATTCAACTTTAAGCCTTTTCATGTTCCCAATGAGACAAAGTTTGGTCAAAACTTTGTGCTTTATAAACAAAAGTATGATGAATACTTGGGAAAATGAAAGGTGTGTGGAAAGGAGACTATGAGTGAAACTGATCAGAAAGCTGCTGAGAAGGTAAAGAAGGAAAAGAAAGTTGATGTGAAACCAAAGAAACATTTGGCTGAACCAGTCAAAAGAAGTATATCTCCCAAGAAATCTGAAACTGTTGTCAAGAAGAACTTCCGACCCTTGAGAATTATTGTCGGACCGGTGCGGGACACGGTTTCCCAACGATTCACGGGGCAACGTGTTAGAGTGCGGAATCCTCTAACACGGCGATTCGGTGGTGATCAACAACGCACGGTTACGATTCCTAAGACGGTTTGACACCTAGGGACGGAGGAAAAGACCGACACGACGAAGATGGGCAGAGAGGATTTTCGGCAGTAGCAGGTTCGTGACTGTGTGTAATGTGTGCTCCCTCTTGTGAAATTTCCTAAGTTTCGTTTATATATCGTATACTGATTCGATCGAATGAGTATCTCATTCGATCGAATGAGTCCTGGTTCGATCGAATCAGTCACTGATTCGATCGAATCAGTTTCTTTTGACATTTTCAGTCCGTTAACTTGGTTTCACGATCGTTATTTTCATATCGAACCATCCTGATAGAACTGGGGACATACACATGACATTTCATGTCCTAACAAACTCCCCCTTGGAGCCAGTTCTATTTACTTATAATCAATCGAGTTCTCTTGCTCGATCGTAACTCCCCCTTGGAGTTATCTCACTCTCTCTTTTCTCAAAGCTAGTGGTGCGCACGTTGCATCCACGAACTCCCTTCTTCATGAAGTTCTCTCAAGATCAAATGGTTCAGTCAGTCAGACTTACCATAGGTTCCGCATATCCTGAGAAGCTTCGTTCCTACAGAACATATAGATCATAATACATTAGTAACAAATGGAAAAATATCAGGCTCAAACATCTTTGGGTTTTCTTGTCACTTCATTCTTTCTTTCATGCACAGCCTGTTGCACAGATGAACATTTAGCAACCTGCATGAAGTTTTCTTTCATTCCTACACACTGGATAAACATTTAGTAGGAACAGACAGGGATCAGACTACCTGTCACGATGATTTCTCATTAAAAAAAAACAGAATAAAATAAAAAAAATTAATTCAGAATAAAAATCTTTTTGTATGTTTTTTTTTTTTTTTTTTTTTTTTTTTTTTTTTATAATATTCAAACTGAAATAAACAACTGTACAAAAATTTAAAACACATTATTTTTGGTTGAGAAGGATCTATAATAAGAAATCATACAGACGTATATGACTATCTACTGAGACTTTTCGGGAATTTTTTTTTTTTTTTTTTTTTTTTTTTTTTTTATAATTTTTTTTTTTTTTTTAACAGAATATACGAAGTTAAACAAGACATAATGAATATTCTTTTTGTGAGAAAGATCCAAACAGGAATCATACTAATTACGTGACTGTCACACAGATCCGTGTTTAGCTGTATTATGACATAAAGAAACAGGTTGTGAGCATGTAAATAACTTAAAATGGTTTTCATCGTTTCTGTGATACGAGTTAGGTTCAATTATGTCTCAAAATTTAAGTGGGTAACAACTCAGAGATTATGATGCCTCCTATCTATTCTCAAAGCGTATTTGGCTTTCCCCAAGTCACCCCGAATTGACCTTGACCCATAGTGTCTGATTAAGGTTGTAAGTGTCTTCATCTGCTTCCCGTTTTCTTTCTTACTCCATGATTGAGAAGTCTTGACATTGTTAACTCTAGAATGTTTCAATCACTCATAAGGTAAAAAATTTTTTTTATTTTTTTTATTTTTTTTATTTTTTTTATTTTTTTTATTTTTTTTTTGAATGTTACATAGACTTCAGAGTAGTAAACAATTGCAAGTCCCGAATCTGGATCACTGCAGTTTCTTCACACACTATCTTTACAGGAATCAGAACACTTATGGGCTCGTGTATGACTGGGTAATCGCTTTTCTGCCTATCATTCGGAAAGATATATATGAAGACATACAAAACTCTTAAGGAGTTTCCACGTAAAATCGAGTAGATTTAGTTTGTATCACATCTACTTTTACGCACCATAAAAAGCTACCATGACACACAATGACCGTTCTAAAGCCTTTTAAGCCTAATAACTTCACTAGTTAAGCTCACAGAATCAGTGTATCTATCATTTTCCAAGGTTGGATCAATTTCTCATTTTCTGAATATATATGAATGTCCTTTTTTTAAAAAAAATAACGTTTAAATTATTTCGCCCCGATCAAGTCAAAGTCTTCAGGTAAACGGCTATCCTGAAGATCCAATGGATCAACTGGACCGACCACATACGAGTATGTGTCCTTCTAACTAAGTATAACCGACTATTTTTCAGCGAAAGAATAAAAACCCATCAAAACCCGCCCCGATCACTTTCAGTCATCTGGTTAATGGCTATCCTCATAATCTACTAGTAGAAGTAAGGACCAAAACACATCCGAAAATGTGTCCATCAAACTGAGGTAACCGACATAATTTTAAGCGATAGTGATGTATAAAAATTTAATATAAGAAAAATGAAAATAAGCTGTACAGAAATAACAAATCTTTTTGATGTCTCAGTATGATAGCGTCTGTGTACTATCACCTTTCTTGTAACAAGATCAACTTCTCAAAATTTTGAAAATTTTTGGTTTTTCTTGAAACCTTTCTCCCCCTAGAATTTATAAAAAAAACAAAATCTTTTTGGATTTTTTTTTTTTTTTTAAATTTTTAAGAAAAGAAAAAATGAAAACAAATAGAGCAACCTGCACACAAAAACAAAAGGTTTAAATATCATTGGAAACCCAAGCCCTTACGGTCTTGGGTTTTCCATCTTCATCACGAATGAACAATTCAATCCATTTACCCTCATTAACACTGTTTTCTGGTTTGACATTGTTGTCAACAGTGTTAGTTTTCTTTGGTTTCCAAAAGTCAGTCTTCTTCTCAACATGTTTGAGATAGATGGTTGAAGACTGAGTTTCACTTGTCGAAGTGGAAACCTTTGGATCTGAGGGGTTTGGGGATTGGTGTGGTGAGGTTGGCTGAGGTTTCCGAGGAGAAACCGACCTCGGTGTGTGAAACCGTTCTTGACCTTGAACGTCAATGGTCGGTCGCCTCCTAGGAGGTGACTTGGCATACCTCGGATCCGGAGTCGATATGTACTGCTTAGGATCCGTGTACTTATAGCAAAATCTTGCTATATGCCCTACCTCTCCACACGAAAAACAGTAGTTTCTCCCCCTTTGACTTGGTGGAGAGAAATAACTCTGGTTTTGTCTGTTATCATAGTACCCCCTGGATTTGACATTTTGGGGTGTAGTTTGTCTAGGAGGGTGTTTTGGGAAATTATGTTTTTCATTAACGTTACCCTCCTTTACAAACTGGGTACTATGTTCCACATAGACTTTCTCAGATTTAGGATTAAACTTTTTCTTCTGAGAATTTCTTGTTGTTGTTGCCTTTGACTTAGATGGTGGTGGGCCCGACTTAGTTGTGGAACCTAAGTCTGTGGCAACAACATTTTGTTTGGACTCAGGAGCCGGGTCAATGACTTCTTTTCCCTTAGACTTAGAAATTTGGTTTGTGTCCTCGGGTATATAATCATTTGATTCATCATCCGGCACAGCTCCTGGTGTGCTTGCAAATTGATTCAGGATCGGGGGTGGGACATTGTTATATCCCACGCCTTTTTCCTTTTTGCCTCGGAACTCGGGAATGATGTGTTCTAATAAATAAGATGAATTTGAGTAACTTTTTAATTTGAAATTCAATGATTCAAAATCAGCTTTCAAGTTTTCCAATTCTTTTTTAAAACATTATTCTTATTTATGTGAAAATTGATAGAATCTTGTTGATTCAGAACACATATTTCAAGTTCCTTGTTCTGACGCTTAAGGCTATCAATCTTTTCTTTAAAAACAGACTCTTTCTGCTTCCAAGCCTTATTCTGTGCAAGCGCGTCAGTCAGTTCCATTAAAGATCTTGAGGCTGCTTGTTTGTAAGCCTCGAGATCTTCAATTCTCTCTTTTAGAGATTGAATTTCTTGTTCATACAATTCACATTTTAAACATTTAACATTTTCTGGTTTGGGAGTTGATGGGTTAGAACTTACCTTGGCATTTGATGTCTCTGCCATGAATGCAAAGCAAAGATTCCCAGCTTTTTCCAGAAACGATGCAGAAGTTGCTTTAGACTCTACTTCGTTGACTTCTTCAACTTTAGCAGCCTCTGCGGGAATTGTCGAACATGGAGATATTTGAGGAACATTTGACTCTTTATCGTGATCCTCCTTAATCTCCAAAGATACCACTTCAACCTCAGGTTCTTCTTCATGGACTTCAGCAGCTGGTTCATCGACAATATATTCTTCATTGGTCGAGGAAACAACAGACTCGGTTTCAGAGTTTCCATCTACTATTGTGACATCAGCCATGTTGATGCTGAAGTTCCATGTCTCGCCTTCATCCCCTTGAACTGCAAGAGCAGTTTCATTGTTGATGTTGACGTTGTTTGCTGCGGTTTGATTTTGAGGGACCAGTTGTCTCTCAAGGTTGACAGTTGCAGCAGCTGCAGCAGGAGTGGATGATGATGAAGTGGTTCGGAAGGGATATTGGTGACCTTCCCTTCTTGGCTTCGAACACTCCTTGGCAAAGTGACCAAGTTCGCCACAGTTGTAGCATTTTACTTTGTTTTTATCAAAGCCGAACTTGGATTTGTTGTTTATTGAGAGGGCCTGACCTGTTTTCTTCGTCCACTTTCTGGCCCTTCGGAACGCACTGCCAAGAGCCCACATAATGTCTATGCGTTCCATATCATCTTCGTCAAGCTGTTCATAGTCATCACTGTCCAGATGACTATTTCCTAGCTTACCCGCCACCATTAAACTGTAGGACTCAATTATCGTGCCTAGAGTTGCCATGTGTTCTTTGGCAACCTCCACTGTTACTGTTCCCAAGCCTTCAGTATTCAACGTTGCTTTCTCCGTTGACTTGGGTCCGGAGTTAGTACTTGAGTTTCCAGAAGTTGATGGTGGGACGGAAGATCTCGTTTCAGTCCCCTTTGATTGATTTGACGTTGAGGAGACAAAAGCGGTCTTCATCGGAGCATGATCAGTTGAATCTGACATAGGAGGTTTTGACATGTAGAGTGATTTGTCAGAAGTTGATCTCGGTTTTCTGGAGGAGGCTCTTAGTTCAGCCTCTTCTTGTCTGATTTCTTTAATAAAATCAGACAGGAGAATCGTCTCCAGCTGATGACTTCTTCTCATTACTGTCAGGAAGGTGTTCCAGCTGGTTGGAAGTCCTTGAGCAAGACATCTAACCTTTTCAGTCCCTGTTGTTTTGACATTATAGGACTTGAGTTCTGACATAAGATGATAGAATCTTGACAGTAACGATTCAATGTCTTCTCCCGATTCTGGACCAAACAAATCAAATTCACGCTTGAGCTCCCGTGCGTGAATTTCTCTAAGTGAGTCAGATCCTTCACATCGTTCAACCAGTGCGTTCCAAAGAGTTGACGCTGTAGTAAACTGGTTAAACTGATGAAAAAGATCACTGGAGAGTGCTTGTGATAGTAAGGAGAAGGCTTTCTTCTCAGCATCGAAGGCTATCTTTTGTTCTTCAGATTGCCTAAAATAGCTCAACGACTCACCATCATCATTCGTTGGATGCACCCAAGTTGTCTGGACAGCTTCCCAAAGTCCAGGATTTACACCTGTTATATGAATTTGAAATCTTGTCTTCCAGGTTGTAAAATCGTTTAAAGTCATTAGCTTTGGTGGCTTGTTATAGCTTCCCGATTCAGAATCACTTTCGAGAATCGATTGAATCCTCTTGTTGGTACTCGAACTTGCAGCCATCTTTGTTTCTTTGCTTTAACGTTGAACTGTTGATCGAATGGGTTTGATTCGATCGGATGAGTGACCTATTCGATCGAATCTGTTCTGGTTCGATCGAAAGTCTCTCTGAAATACTGATCTGATCTTCTGAAAGTTATTCGATCGAATGTGAATCTGGTTCGATCGAATGGGTTGAGAGGTTCGATCGAAAGAGTTTCTGGTTCAATCGAACGGGTTCTGACAGTCGAATAAGACAAAGATCGAATCGGCGGATCGAATAAAAGACTTATTCGATCGAATGGTGACTAATTCGATCGAACGAACAAATCTGGTTCGATCGAATGAACTAGGAGTAATTCTCGGCGGGAAAAAACTGATTCGGTCAAAGTTTAAACTTGTTCGATCGAATAGGAAGGCTATTCGATCGAATGAGTTCCAAAAATAGACACGTTCGATCGGAAAAACTGGAAATTCCAAAATTAGAAGATTTTGACGGATTTTCGAATTTTGAATCAAAAACACAAATCTTGGAAAATCAAGAGGCAAATTAAGATCGAAATATGACTTTTAACACAAAAACAACTTAAGACCAACCAAAAAACGGATCAAAACCACCAAAAATACGAAGAACACGAAGAACGCGAAGAACGTTCTTGACGAAACTCGAACTTTTAACACACAATTCTAAGATCAAAACACCAAAATATGACAATTTTAACAGTTTTTGACAAGAACACGACGAACACCAAGATCAAAAACACCAAAAATTCGGAATTTTCCGGCAAAAAATACGATTTTCGCGAGAAAAACACGAATTTCACTACGAATCTAACGTGAATCAAGAACCAAAGGCTCTGATACCACTTTGTCGGACCGGTGCGGGACACGGTTTCCCAACGATTCACGGGGCAACGTGTTAGAGTGCGGAATCCTCTAACACGGCGATTCGGTGGTGATCAACAACGCACGGTTACGATTCCTAAGACGGTTTGACACCTAGGGACGGAGGAAAAGACCGACACGACGAAGATGGGCAGAGAGGATTTTCGGCAGTAGCAGGTTCGTGACTGTGTGTAATGTGTGCTCCCTCTTGTGAAATTTCCTAAGTTTCGTTTATATATCGTATACTGATTCGATCGAATGAGTATCTCATTCGATCGAATGAGTCCTGGTTCGATCGAATCAGTCACTGATTCGATCGAATCAGTTTCTTTTGACATTTTCAGTCCGTTAACTTGGTTTCACGATCGTTATTTTCATATCGAACCATCCTGATAGAACTGGGGACATACACATGACATTTCATGTCCTAACAATTATCCCCAAACAAGACACAAAATCAGTTAAGTTTGATGATTCTCAAGGATCACCAAGTAGTGAAAAGATAAGAAACAAAGGTGTCTTTCCTAGAAAGAAACCAACTGAACTAACTGGTGATGAAAAGTTTCTATTGAAGCATGGTTTTGAACCTTTAGAATTTCTTTGGAAACCTAAGGTTTAAGTTAAGGAGGAGAAGAATACTGATGTGAGAGATTACTCTGACACAAAGGACTATGTGGTAAATGATTACCAAAGCACAAAACCTTTTGTGAAGACTCTTAGGGAATGTGGATATGAAACAGATAACTCAGATAACATTGAAATTACCCATGAAGACCCTAAGCCCATTCCTCTCACAACCAATACATCAATTGTTACTGATTCTGATGATTTTCAAGTTGAATCAACTTGCAGTTCATCATCTAACTAATTACTCTCCTTGAAATGTGCAGGAATAGTCCACTCCACTGAATGAAGTATGGTATATTGATAGTGGATGTTCTAGGCACATGACTTGTGACAAAAGGTCACTTGTTAACTATGAAAAGAAGTTTGAAGGTCCAGTGGCCTTTGGCAGTGATGAGAATGGAGGTAAAATTGTTGGAAAGGGTATCTTGACAAATGGTAAAGTCTCATTTGACAATGTGTTCAATGTGGAGGGACTACAGTATAACCTGTTGAACATATCACTGATGTGTGATAAGGGTTATAAAGTTGGTTTTGATGACTCACACTGTTTCATCTTAAGACCTGAATTTATGATTCCACCTGATGATCATGATGATGGCCCCAAAGAATGGCAATTTATATGTACTTAACATGAAAGAAGCTGGTTCAAGGGGTGGTACATGTTTTGTTTCTAAAGCCACTGAAAATGAGTCAAAATTGTGGCATAGAAAGTTGTGTCATGTCAATCTCAAGAATATGAACAAACTAGTCAAGGGTGAGCATGTCATTGGCTTACCTTCTAGAGAGTTCAAGTTGGATGAAAAACGTATCTTATATCAAAAGGGAAAGCAACACAAGTCTTCACATAAGACTAAACTCATCAACTCAATTGATCAAGTGCTTGAGATGCTTTACATGGATCTCTTTGGTCCTGTGAGTGTACCAAGCATTGGGAAGAAAAGATATTGTCTGGTGATCATTGATGATTTCTCAAGATATACTTGGGTTTATTTCGTAAGTACAAAGGATGAGACTACTGAACTGGTTATGAAGTGTGTAAACATGATTGAGAATCAACTGGATAAAATGGTTAAAGTGATGAGAAGTGACAATGGTATCGAGTTCAAAAATGGAGTTATTGAAGAATTTTGCAACAACAAAGGAATACTTCAACAATTCTCAGCTCCTAGAACTCCTGAACAGAATGGTGTTGCAGAAAAAAGAAACAGAACACTCATTGAAGCTGCAAGAACCATGCTAGAAGATGCTTATCTACCTGTTACTTTTTGGGCAGAAGCCATTAACACCACCTTCTATGTTCAGAACAGGGTACTTCTTAAAAAAGTCACAAGAAGACTCCTTATGAAATCTTCTTTAATAGAAAGCATACATTAAGTTTCTCAACCCTTTTGGATGCAAATGTTCACTCTTGAACACCAAGGATTATTTAAACAAGTTTAAAGCTAAATCCTTGGATTGCTTCTTTGTTGGCTACTCTACACACTCAAAGGCCTACATGGTATATGTGAAAGATCATTTGAGTGTGATTGAATCATCTAATGTACTCTTTAATAAAAATCAGTTCAACACAGTTGATGGTGCAGCATGGCTTTTTGACCTTGAGAAATCAGAAAACAGTGTGATTGAAGAGTCCTACACACTCAAGTTGGCTACTCTACACACTCAAGTCCTTCAAGATTTATCCTAAAGACATTGATGATTCATTTTACAAAACCAGTGTGATCGAAGAGTCAAATCAGAAAACATTGGATTTGTAAAAATTGTGGAAAAAGGTTGCAAGTAAAGAAAGTGAAGATAAATTCATAAAGGATCCCTCAAGTGCAAATGTTGAGCAAGTTCAAGACAATGATCAAGAGAACAATCAAAGTCCAGAACAAGATCAAGCATATAATAATCAGGTCAATCAAATTGTGCAAGATGATCAAGTTCAAAATGAGGAAGATCCAAGCAACCAAACTGGTGAAGAAGAAACTGCCACAGGGGAAAGGTTTCAAGATTTATTTGACAGATTAAATTTAGGAAACAATGATGCATCTACCTCAAGGCAGAACAATGAGGAAGCACCTGAAGTTAATAATACAACAATTGATTTTGTCATTGATGAACCAGATCTCAATGAATCAAATCTTGACACTACTCTGTCTGCAGATATAATAATTCAAACCCCTTATGTTGAAAAGAATCATCCTTCTGAAAACATCATTGGAGATATTTATGAAAGAGTTACAAGAAGTCATTCTGAATCTGCAAACATTTGTTTGTACTCCTGCTTTCTATCCCAAATAGAACTAAAGAACATTGCTCAAGCTCTAAAAGATAACAGTTGGGTAGAGGCAATGCAAGAGGAGTTGGCTCAATTTAGAGATCTACAGGTGTGGGAACTTGTAGATAGGCCAAGAAACAAATATGCAATTGGAACCAAATGGGTTTTCAGGAATAAAAGGGATGAAAGGGGCTTTGTGATTAAGAACAATGTTGGTGCATGAATGTCAGTAGTTCATAGTCTAGTGTCTGTAATCGAGTCTGTAATGTTATTTATGTTTTTGTTTAAGCGAAGTTGTTAACAAGTTTGCCTAGGCGAACTTGTTGAACAAGCGAAGTTATGGACAACTTCGCCTGAACATATCAGGTGAAGTTGTCGTGTATTTATATATAGGTTACGGCTTGTTTTGTGGGGGTTAACAAACAGGTTACTAGGTTAAGAAGTTAGTCGTTTGAGTTAATCGAGAGTCTGTATCAGTGATTCATATCACGTGAGTTCGGTTATTAATATATAACGTGTTTCGGTTTATTCTTGTGTGTTTGTTTGGTTTGCTTTCTACGCTCGTAACGATCTACGCAGGGATTCCGCACCTGAGTAGACCGATATATCTCGTGCGATCCGTCCAGGGAACCTACAATTGGTATCAGAGCATTTGCTCGATTGTGTGGTTCGGGATATTCACGCGGGTGTAGAAATCGTCCCGTTTCGACTATTCGCGGGACGTGTTTTCTGTGTTTTTGATCATTCTTACCTCCTACCATCGTGTTCAAGCCTTTACACCGTCAAAAACCTCGTTAAAATCCGATTTACCGATCTGCAGAAACTTCGTGTTCATCAGGCAAAGTTGCCGTCACTGTTATCCACAACTTCGCCTACCTTCTCAAGTTCGCCTAACTCAAGCGAAGTTCTCTACAACTTCGCCTACCTCTTAAGTTCGCTTACCTCAAGCGAAGTTAAGAATCAGCGAAGTTAATCAGCAGTGTTATCAGCGAAGTTCTTCAGCGAAGTTCTCTACAACTTCGCCTACTTCAAGCGAAGTTATCCGTAACTTCGCCTACAGTACTTTAATAAAAAAAAAAAAAAATTTCTTAATTTTTCAGGTTTCTTACTTTTCGGGAAAGATGTCGTCGATCAACATCTCTGAGTTAGTGAAGATGGAAGTTGAAGCAGGGTCAGCTACCAAGGCCCCAAGATTGCTGAAGGGAACCGATTTCGTTGCATGGAAGGATCGGTTCATACAATACGTCAAATACCAGGATGCGAAGATGTGGGTATGCATCCAGGATGGTTATATTCCACCAGTTATGGAGTATGAAGGTCGTGATCAAATTAAAAAGTATAGTAAAATGGAAGAAGAAGAGAAAAAGATGTATGGGGCCGAGAGCAAGGCTCATGCTGCTATTACTATGGCTCTTCCTCAAGAGATCCTTCATACGTTCAGAAAGTATACGTCAGCAAGAGAGCTTTGGGAAGCTCTTGAGAACAGATTTGAAGGGAATGTAGGAATCCGTGCTTCAAAGATAAAATTGCTCAAAACCCAGTTCTCAGTCTTCAAGTATTTGAAGAATGAATCTTTAGATGATATTATCACTCGATATTACCATCTGATGACTGAATTGAGCAACTATTCAATTTCCTACCGAGAAGAAGAAATAGTTGAGAAGCTTCTAGATGCTCTCCCACCAAAATGGGAGATGTACACTGTGCTGATGAGGGAAGACAAAGACTTTCCCATATATGATCTAAAAACGACAGTTAACAAGCTCCGAACCTTTGAGCTTAATATGGTCAGAAAGGAGACACCTATGGATCAGGTTCAAGATCCAGGTATGTATGGAGCTAAAGTCAACACTAGCTCAGGATCGAAGACTGAATCTGCTGCCTACTACTCGAAAGGAGAGTCGGGCGCAAACTCATCACATGAAGGTCATGTGTCAGTCAACACAAATGGTGATGTTTGCTATGTAGCAGGTGGATCGAGTGGTTCTCAACCCCAGGTAAGCAAGAGTAGCTTTGGGAAGCTCTTGAGAACAGATTTGAAGGGAATGTAGGAATCCGTGCTTCAAAGATAAAATTGCTCAAAACCCAGTTCTCAGTCTTCAAGTATTTGAAGAATGAATCCTTAGATGATATTATCACTCGATATTACCATCTGATGATTGAATTGAGCAACTATTCCATTTCCTACCGAGAAGAAGAAATAGTTGAGAAGCTTCTAGATGCTCTCCCACCAAAATGGGAGATGTACACTGTGCTGATGAGGGAAGACAAGGACTTTCCCACATATGATCTTGAAACGGCAGTCAACAAGCTCAGAACCTTCGAGCTTAACATGGTCAGAAAAGAGACACCTATGGATCAGGTTCAAGATCCAGGTATGTATGGAGCTAAAGTCAACACTAGCTCAGGATCGAAGACGGAATCTGCTGCCTACTACACAAAGGGAGAGTCGGGCCCCAACTCATCACATGAGGGGCATGTGTCAGTTAACACAAATGGGGATGTTTGCTATGTAGCAGCTGGATCGAGTGGTTCTCAACCCCAGGTAAGCAAGAGTAGTTGCTCTCCAAGTTCTCCCAGCAACAACTACTCCAAGATGCCTATGAGTGTCAAGTCTGCTGAAGAGCAGTTTGGTCTCTATGCTTCTTTCATTGCTTCCTATGAGAACTACATTCAAGGGAAGATTGTTGATCCAGCTATGTTGGATGAAGATTACGATCAGATTGATGCTGACGATATGGAAGAAATGGATTTACAATGGCAAATGGCCATGATCGTGAGAAGAGTAAAAAGGTTTATGAGAAAGACGGGAAGGAAGTTTGTCGGTGGAAAGCCGGGGTTTGACAAGACAAAGGTGAGATGCTACAATTGTCAACAAAACGGTCACTTTGCAAAAGAATGCAGGAATGAGCGTGTGGAACGAAGTCAGGGTAGGTCTCCACAGCAAAGTGAGGGTAGAAAAGATTATAGTGCCATGATGTCTAGAGAAGATGGTGAATACAACTGGAACCTGCTTTCTAAAGAAACTTTTGAGCAGGCAAATTTGGCAAAGGTAGAAACTGAAGAAAGTGAGAAGGTTACCGGAGAGGAAAAAGCTCTAATGGCAGACGTTAATGACCAGCTCTCCGAGGTATGTTCTAAACCAACTTGTTCAAAATGTGAGAACTTGTCTGAGCAACTAGCAACCATAACCGATCAGTATGTAAGGTTGGATGCTGAATTTAAAACCTTAAAAGAAGATCATCACTTTATTAAATCAAGAGAAAAAAATTATAAAATTAAAATAAAAGCTTGTGAAAAAGATGTTAAAAGTCTAAAAACAAAACTTGCTGAAAAAATTGAAGTGATTGATTTAAGCTATGAAGTTTTGGAGGAAAAGACCAAACTAATTGCTGAGAGAGAAAAACAGATTGCTGACCACCAGGTGAAAGTGGTGGAACTGAATCGAAAACTGGAGCAGTTCAGAAATTCTTCTGCTATTCTTGATCACCTTGTTAGTGATCAAGGTTCCTCTGCTAAGAGAGGAGGAATCGGTTATCATGAGGTTCCACCACCGTACAATCACAATTACACTTTTAACCCTAGTGTTCAGAAATCTGTTGATTTTGAGGTTGCTCAGACAGTGCCAATTAAAGTAACTGTTAAAGAACCGAATGTTAGTAGAGGCGAAACAAGTTCGCCTGTTTCAAGTGTTGAAATTTCTGATCAAAGTCCAGTCTCGTCAGATTCGGATAAGTCATCCGAGTCTGGTAAGGCAAAAGAGGAGGTTGTGTTACCCAAGAGTGGAGAAAAAGATAAAACAAATAAAAGGAGTACTCCACTAAACCCGTACGTCCCACCATATGTGAGACGAACGGGCGGTAATATAGCCTCGACATCTAAAACACCGGTTGATAAAAAGGTTGAGCATAGGTGTTGTTTTAGATGTAATCAATTAGGACATCTTGTTGCAAATTGCCCTCTGAAGCAGCGATTCAGAGGTGTCAGGCCTACTAAAACTGAGAATAAGCCTAATAGTTATTATCATGCTGCTAAAAATGAAAACCATTTAAAATTCAAAAATGTGACTAATTCAGGTTTTCATAGAAACAAATCTCAGTTTTACACCGCTAATAACCAAACCACAAGCTATAATTCTTTCAATTCACAACGGTTTGGAAGACCTCACAACCAATCTTCAATGAGATATCCTAATGGGACTTACAGGAATTACCGAGATACTAACTTTGGAAAGCCAAAGTTTGGGATGTATAGATCCAAGACCAATTGGTCTTGGGTCCCTAAATTCTAATCTTTTGCTTTATTGTGCAGGAACAGTTGAACAGGGCTGCCAACAATCTTTGGGTTGTAGATAGCGGCTGTTCCCGGCACATGACGGGTAACAAATACTTGTTACACGATTTGAAACCTGTTCAAGGAGGGAGAGTGAGCTTTGCCGGTGAAAGTGGTGGCAAGATTACTGGAATGGGAACGGTGTCAAACGAAAAGATGACTTTGGAGAAGGTTAACTTTGTAGAAGAATTGAAGCACAATCTGCTAAGTGTGTCGCAGATCTGTGATAAGGAGTACACCGTTCACTTTACGAAGAATGAGGCGATCGTGTTGAAACCTGGTTTTCAGATACCAGAGGAGTGGATTGTGATGAAGGCACCACGTGAAAGAAATACATATATTATGGATATGAGATCAACTGAAATGGCCACGGCAGAATCATGCCTTATGACAAAAGCGAGTGAATCAGAGTCCGAATTGTGGCATAGGAGAATGGGGCACATTCATCTTCGGAAGATGAACCACATTGTCAGGAATGGACTTGTGCTGGGCGTTCCCTTGAAGAATTTCAATTTTGAAGATAAATGTATAGCGTGCAAGAAGGGAAAGTAGCACAAGAAATCCCATCTCACCAAGGAAGTCAATTCAATTTCCAGTACTCTAGAATTGCTTCACATGGATCTCTTCGGTCCCGTGAATGCAAGAAGTCTAGGAGGAACTTCTTATTGCTTGGTGATCACTGATGACTACTCACGATATTCGTGGGTGTATTTCCTGAAGTCAAAAGATGAAACGGCTCAGATGGTGAAGAATTTGATTACCAAAGTTGAGAACGTTATGGATAAAAGGGTCAAGTTCATCAGGAGTGATAATGGGACGGAGTTCAAGAATTTTGAGATGGAGATCTTCTGCCTTCAGAGAGGGATTGAACACCAATACAGCGCTCCGTATACACCGCAACAGAATGGAGTGGCTGAAAGGAAGAATAGAACATTAATTGAAGGAGCCAGAACTATGCTGGCTGATTCGAAGCTTCCTGTGGTGTTTTGGGCTGAAGCTGTTGCTACAGCCTGTTATGTTCTGAATAGAGTCTTAACTGTTAAAAGACTTGGTAAAACGTGTTATGAGCTTATGCATGGGAGAAAGCCCAACTTGAGTGGTCTTGAACCATTCGGGTCCCCTTGTTCGATTTTGAAGACAAATTCTAAATTTGGTGAAGTAGCCGATGAAGGAATCTTAGTCGGTTATGTTGTTGGGACTCCCAACAGACGTGTCTTCAATACATCGACCAGCAAGGTTGAGGTGGTGTGTAACACCGATATCACAAGTTACCAACCGCCAAAACCAAGCAACGGACCTGCTGAGTTTTTCGACTATGTTAAACTTTTTAAGTCTTTTAACATACCGTATTTGGATATTGCTGAAGAAGAAGAGAGAGTTGCTACGAAGATGATCCTTGATGAGGAAGAAAACCTATTGCAAAGACAGCTGATCGATAAATGTCAACCTTCCTCATCAAATGTTGTCGATACCCCTGCTACCTCGACTGAAGAAGAATTTTTCAATCCATTTCACTCTCAGCATGAAACAACCATTGACGAGCTCTCTTCTAACTTGGAAGACAATTTGCATGTCGGTTCTGTTTCGACCACGAGAATTCATAAAGATCACCCTTTGGAGAATGTGATTGGTGATGTGTCCTCCGGTGTACAAACAAGACATAGCTTGAATGAGCACACCTGTGTTTACACAAGCATCAATAAGACAGGGATAATCAACGAATGCTTGTACACCTGCTTTATCAGCCAGATTGAGCCGAAGAATTATCAAATGGCTTTAAAGGACAGCTCGTGGGTCGAAGCTATGCAAGAAGAGTTGGCTCAATTCAAGAAAATGGAAGTTTGGACTTTGGTTGAAAAACCGAAGCATGTGCATGCGATAGGCACAAAATGGGTGTTTAAGTGCAGGAGAGATGAGAAAGGGATTATCATAAGAAACAAGGCGAGGCTAGTTGTGAAAGGATTTAATCAACAAGAGGGGATTGATTATAATGAAGTGTTCGCTCCTGTCGCAAGGTTGGAAGCCATTAGATTGTTTTTGGCGTTCGCTGCTTATAAGAAGATGAAGGTATTTCAGTTGGATGTGAAGAGTGCGTTTCTGAATGGGAAAGTTGATGAGGTAGTGTATGTTGAGCAACCTCCGGGTTTTCCTGACCCAGACTTTCCTGATCACGTGTACAAGTTAAGCAAGGCATTGTATGGACTACATCAGGCACCTCGTGCCTGGTATTCAACTTTATCGGATTACTTGCTTGAAAATGGTTTTGAAAGAGGGAAGATTGATAGCACGTTGTTCGTTAAGAGAGAAGGAAGCGACTTCCTGCTGGTGCAAGTCTACGTAGATGACATTATCTTTGCTGCATCTAAAGTCTCCATGTGTCAGGAGTTTGAGGACGTCATGAAGAAAAGGTTTGAAATGAGTGCTATGGGTGAACTAACTTTCTTTTTAGGATTGCAGGTTGATCAGAAGAAGGATGGGATGTTCATTCATCAGACCAAGTATGTCCATGATGTGCTCAAACGCTTCAAGATGGAGGACAGCACTCCATTCGACACTCCTATCTGCGTCAATCACAAATTGCGTGCTGAGTCAGACGGTGATGCAGATGTGGACCCAACTCAGTATCGGGCTATCATAGGTTCTTTAATCTACTTAACTGCTTCTAGGCCTGATATAATGTTTGCTGTTTGTCTTTGTGCTCGTTTTCAGGCAAACCCAAAGGAATCTCACATGAAGGGTGTGAAGAGGATCTTGAGGTATCTCAAGGGCAGACCGAAGCTGGGGTTGTGGTACCCGAGAGGAGGAGACTTGGAGCTAGTCGCTTACACAGATTCTGATTATGGAGGGTGCAATCAGAGTCGGAAGTCAACAACTGGAGGATGTCAGTTTCTTGGTGGCAGATTGGTGTCGTGGCAATGCAAGAAGCATACTTCAGTCGCAATTTCAACCTGTGAATGCAGAATACATGGCAGCATCCAACTGCTGCTCCCAGGTTCTTTGGATTCAACAACAGTTGCGCGACTATGGTCTGAATTTCTTACTTACACCTATTTGCATTGATAACACAGCTGCTATCTCAGTAACTAACAATCCCGTGAAGCACAGTAAAACTAAACATATTGACATACGTCATCATTTTATACGGGATTGTGCTGAGAAGAAACTGATTGTGCTTGAAAAGGTGGATACGCTTGATAATTTCGCTGATTTATATACTAAAGCGTTTGACATAACGAGATTTCAAAACCTTATTGAGTTGAATGGGATGATCAATCCCGAGTAACCATGCTTTTCAAGTTATATTAAAAAAAAAAAAATAAAAAAAATCACTATCGCTTAAAAGTATGTCGGTTACCACAGTTTGAAGGACATGTCTTAGGATATGTTTGGTCCTCAATTCTATTTGTAGAATATGAGGATAGCCATTAACCAGATGACTGAAAGTGACCGGGGCGGTTTATGATGAGTTTTCATTCTTTCGCTTAAAATTAGTCGATCATACTTAGTTAGAAGGACACATACTTGTATGTGGTCGGTCCAGCTGATCCATTGGATCTTCGGGATAGCCGTTTACCTGAAGACTTTGTTTTGGTCGGGGCGATTAATGTTAAAATTTTTATAGGGAAATGAAATTATTTTTCAAGTCTACTACTTCGTAAGAAGTTCGTTAGCTATGTTTAACAGAAAATTGATCCAACCTTGGAAAATGATAGATATACTGATTCTGTGTGCTTAACTAGTGAAGTTATTAGGCTTAAAAGGCTTTAGGACAGTCATTGTATGTCATGGTAACTTTTTATGGTGCGTAAAAGTAGATGTGATACAAACTAAAACTACTTGATTTTACGTGGAAACTCCTTACGAGTTTTGCTTGTCTTCATATATATCTTTCCGAATGATAGGCAGAAAAGCGATTACCCAGTCATACACGAGCCCGTAAGTGTTCTGATTCCCGTGAAGATTGCGTTTCAAGAAACTGCAGTGATCCAGATTCGGGACTTGCAGTTGTTTACTACTCTGAAGTCTTTATGAATGTTTGAAAAAAAAAAAAAAAAAAAAAAAAAAAAAAAAAAAAAAAAACAACAACTTATGAGTTATTGAAACATTCTAGAGTTCAAAATATCAAGACTTCTTAATCATGGAGTAAGAAAGAGAACGGGAAGGAGATGAAGAGTAATAACAAACTTAATCAGACACTAAGGGTCGAAGTCAATTCGGGGTGACTTGGGGAAAGCCAAATACGCTTTGAGAATAGATAGGAGGCATCATAATCTCTGAGTTGTTGCCCACTTAATTTTTGACCTTAATTGAACTTAACTCGTATCACAGAAACGATGAAAACCATCTTAAGTTATTTACCTGCTTACAACCTGTCTCTATATGTCATAATACAGCTAAACACGGATCTATGTGACAGTCACGTAATTAGTATGATTCCTGTTCGGATCTTTTCTAAAACGTAGTAGTCCCTATCGAGACTGAAATTTGATCCCTTGTACTTTAATTTTTTAAAAGTTTTTTTTTTCGTACTTAGGTAGTTTATGATTTTATAACTGGTTACTTGGACTTGATCGTGTTATTTAATTCTTAAAGGAAAGTTTTAAAAGTTAATTGCAAAATGTTCAAATTATAAGGGTTGATTTTGTAAATATAGGCGATGTTGTTAAACAGGCGAACTTGTGAATAACTTCGCCTAGGCGAAGTTAACCGTAACTTCGCCTGTATAACTTCGCCCCTATATAAGGATTTTCAAAGGTCATCAGCTCATTATTTGAAATATCAGCGAACTTATCCTCGATTTTCACAGCGAACTTATCTCCGATTTTCATCCGATTATCTTTTTTCCGATTTCAATCAGTATTCAAGGTGTGTTTGGGTTCTATATCTTATACTCGATGTTCGATGTTGTTAATCCTAGGTTGTTTCGACACCCGGTTAGCGACCTCGGATGTTCGAAACCTATACCCGATTTCAAAACTTGTTTTACGTGTTCATGAGCAAACTGATCGTCCGGACTGCCTTAATACCATGTGTTTTAGTCTCCTTAATCGTCTAAATTGGCCGAAACACCAGATTTTCGATGTTTGAATCGATCTCACTGTCGCCGATTCAGATTCAGGCGAACTTAAGGTTTAGGCGAAGTTATCCGTAACTTCGCCTGAGTCTAAACTTCGCCTGAGGCGATGTTGTGGTGTGGACCTTTTAATTTTTTAATTATTAGACGAACTTAAAGATGAAGCGAAGTTGTTCCCAACTTCGCCCCAACTTTAACTTCGCCTATACAGATTTTATCACAACTTCGCACATGGTAACAAGCGAACTTGTGGTACGCCTTAACGTTTATCTAACTTGGTTCGTTTGTTGCAGATATGGCTGCAGTAGCAGGTGCTGGAGGTGCTGGAGGCGATGACGGAGATAATCAGAGACAATTCTTCCCGGGTCACAACATGTTCATCACCTTAGACCCGGAAACGAGCGGAGTTGAAGATTACCGTGAGATCATCACATTCCTCATTCGCTCGAGGATATTCCACGCTATCACGACGACTCTGCCGATATCCTTACCCAATATCGAGGATTTCTGTCAGACTGTGGAGTACGATTGCGGCGTTGAGCCCCCGGTTATGCGAGCAACCGTCAACAATCAGGAGGTTCAGTTCTCATCTGAACAAATACGGGTGGCTTTACGGTTCGGTGAGGAGACTAGGGATGACCCTACGGAGTTTGTTGCTCCGTTTCGCGATGGAGCATTTCTAAGAATGGGCTATTCTGGTCCATTGGGCGATACCCAGAGACGGAATGGGTTCCGGCTCGATCAGTGGCGCTTCCTCATGCACGTCATGATTGTGTGTATGTCTGGGAGGAAGGCGGGTACTGACGGAATGGGTGCGACCATGCAGTCAGCAATGACTGCTCTGACCTATAACAAACGTTATAGCTTCAGTCAGATGGTCTTTTATGAGATCGACAGACAAAGGAGGGCAATGGCTCGTGAGCGGTTCATAATGTATCCAAGATTCATCCAGATGATCTTGAACCATGTGGCTCCAAGTTTGCCTCAACGACGCCCAATAAGATACGTGGAGAGTGTGAGCAAACGTATCTTTGCTCAATGCCGTACTTCGAGTGCGAGGAGCAAGCCTGAACGTCGTCCAAGGCATACTCCACTCTTTGGGTTCTTAATAAACCCGAGGTATGTGGCAGCTCGGGGGGATGAGTTCAGAGACCCTCAACTACAACAGGCAGGAGCAACTCGAGATGTACCTACTGTGCCTGTGGTGTCGGCTGAGGAGGATGTAGACCTTGATGCTGCATTTGGCGGCCAAGGATTCTTCGACATGGACCGTTTTGATCCACAAGAAGAGGTGCAGGTCTCTGTTTCACAGGTTAGGGAAGTGCGTGTTACTAGAGCAGCTACGACGGTGGCTGACTCAGATCTTGATGACGTTATGGATGAGGCGAGGAGGATGTTGGAGACTAGAGAGAGGACGTTAGGGAAGAGAAAGAGAACGGTGGATGATAGTGAATCAGAAGAAGAGGAAGAAGACATTCACAAGTTGATTAGACGTTCAAGACGTGAGAGGACAGGTGCAGGTATGGGAGCTGGAGAGACTTCAAGGGTTGTACGTTTCGCTCCATCCGCACTGTCAGGTATGTCGATTGTTCCTACTTCTGTACAGGTTACAAGCGCCGCGGATGTTCCTGTGGTGGCTATATCAGCTGTCGGCATCCCATCCATCACACTACAGACGACGACTCCGGAGATTGTGTCGTTACCACCTCCATCGCTTACTCCTTCAGAGGTGGTGGCACGATTTGTAGAGTCTACCGTCATTGCAACTGCAGGGTTGTCGGTCACGATACCACCTGCGGTTACGTCCACAACTGCTTCTGATGTCCCGGTTACATTCGAGATCCCGACTGAGTATACTCAAGATACATCTAACATGAGGTTTGATTTCGATGCAACCCTCTCAGACTCGGAGAGAATAGCTGCGCTTGAACGGGTCGTGGCAGAGCAATCAAGGATAAACTTTATCCAGACCCAGGCTATTCAGCGCCTTGTAGCAGAGAATCAACTACAGTTGTCCCTCCTGGTTGAACATGGGCGAATTATAGATGATATGAAGGAATTCTTGGCATCTCAGGGGGAGACAGGTTGTAGAGGCGACGAGTTAAGGACGAAGAAGAGAAATGACAGAGACGATGATCCCAATGCACCGAAAGGTGCAGGTGGTGAGTTGCCAAGAACATCTCAAGCTCTTGGGACTTCCACAGCTCAGGGGGAGTCTGCAGGTGCAGTTGGTGGTGATGAGGTGGTGATGGTTGATGATGATGATGATGATGTGATCGATGCGTTGAAAGAATTGGATGATGATATGCTAGAGGATGATGTGATGTTTGATGATGATGTGCTGCCTGTTGAGGAGATTGAAAAGATTGGAGCACAGATTGTGATTGAAGATGAGATTGAAGAAGGTGAAATAATTGAAGAAAATGTTGAACACGAGATCCTAGATGTTGAGAAAGCCGATATGGGTACTGAGATGGAAAATGATGAGACTGAGTGGGAGGAGCAGCCTAGATGGAAGGAAGGCTGTGCTCATTGGTTTATTAAAACTAAGAAGCCTGCTGTTCCAACCATGTTCAAGAAGAGTTATAATATCAAAGGCTATGCTGAGTCGAAGAAAGGAATTATTTGTTGGCTATATGATGAACAGATAAAGTTGTTTGTGGTGAAACGATTTGATGGGATTCAGTATTTTAAAAAAACGTTGAGATCTCTCAATACATTGCCGGAATGTGAGGTGAAGGATTTGGCTAGATTGGGGCTGATCAATAGAAGCGACGATAACATGGCAAGGGTTATTGGGAAGATCGTGTGGAAAGAAAGCATAAAAGAGAAGAAGTTTGAGTTATTAAAGCCACAGAAGGGAAAGCTAGTGGAAGATAAAGAAAGGGGGATGAGAGCAGATGGCAAGCCATGGATGGTAATGAAGTATAAACCGATTCGATGCATTAAGGAGGTTCCAATGAAGATTATGCCTCAAGATGTGTTGAAGAATCTTAAATGGTGGTATGTTGATTGCCAGACTGCTGAAGCCGTGATGGAAGACGAAGACGAACAAGAAGTGCTGAGGGTGTATGATCCGATGCATCTTGTTAACTTATCGAAAGCTGATCTGCAAGTGTTGAATGAAAAGAAGATATTCTATATTCCTGCTTGGAAAGACGAAGCGAGGAAGTATCAGCGAGTAGTCACGGTATGTGTTAGAGTAGGAGTGCATGCGTGAAGATTACGAGACAAGTGCTTAAAGATCAAGATATGAAGCTACTGCCAAGGGGGAGTCTGTTGGTGCATGAATGTCAGTAGTTCATAATCTAGTGTCTGTAATCGAGTCTGTAATGTTATTTATGTTTTTGTTTAAGCGAAGTTGTTAACAAGTTCGCCTAGGCGAACTTGTTGAACAAGCGAAGTTATGGACAACTTCGCCTGAACATATCAGGCGAAGTTGTCGTGTATTTATATATAGGTTACGGCTTGTTTTGTGGGGGTTAACAAACAGGTTACTAGGTTAAGAAGTTAGTCGTTTGAGTTAATCGAGAGTCTGTATCAGTGATTCATATCACGTGAGTTCGGTTATTAATATATAACGTGTTTCGGTTTATTCGTGTGTGTTTGTTTGGTTTGCTTTCTACTCGTAACGATCTACGCAGGGATTCCGCACCTGAGTAGACCGATATATCTCGTGCGATCCGTCCAGGGAACCTACAAACAAAGCTAGACTTGTGGCTTTGGGATGCCTACAAGAAGAAGGGATTGACTTTGAGGAAGTCTTTGCACCTGTTTCAAGACTTTGAGCAATAAGAATTTTCTTAGCTTATGCTGCCTCAAAGAATATAAGGGTATTCCAATTTGATGTCAAATCTGCATTCCTAAATGGAAATATAATAGAGGAGGTGTATGTAACTCAACCACTAGGATTTGAGGACCTAATGTATCCTAACAGGATGTATAAGTTAAACAAAGCCTTGTATGGACTGCATCAAGCTCTAAGAGCTTGGTATGATGAATTATCAAATCGTCTTCTTAAAAATGGTTTCCAAAGGGGAGCTGTTGACAAAACACTCTTTTACAAGAAGAAAGGAATAGATTTGCTGTTGTTGCAAGTCTATGTGAATGACATCATATTTGGGTCAACCAATGAACAAATGTGTATGGAGTTTGAAGAGGTAATGAAATCCAAGTACAGTATGAGCTCAATGGGAGAAATGAACTTCTTCCTTGGATTACAAGTTTAGCAGAAGGCTGATGGGATTTTCATCTACCAGTCTAAGTATGTGCAGGTTATACTAGACAAATTCAAGTGTAATGATCTTAAGACTTCTTCAAATCCTATGGATTCAAAAGATAAGATGATAGCCGATGAAAAGGGGGAGCCAGTGGATGAGCAAGAATACAGAGCAAAATTGGATCAATGATGTATCTGACTGCTTCAAGGCCTGATATCATGTTTGCTGTGTGTGTCTGTGCAAGATTGTAGTCAAGTCCTAAGGTTTCTCACATGAATGTAGTCAAGAGAATCTTTAGATATTTGAAGGGAAGACCTGATTTATGAATTTGGTAAAGAACCAGTCATTTGATCTGATTTCCTACACAAATAATGACTATGACGGGTGCAACATGAGTAGGAAGTCCACTTCAGGAGGGTGTCAAATTTTGGGAGACAGATTGGTGTTATGGCAATGCAAGAAGCAGACAACGGTGTTAATCTCAACTGCAGAAGCTGAGTATATTGCTGCATTTGCCTGCTGTGCACAAGTCCTTTGGATTCAGAATCAGATGCTGGATTATGGTCTGAATTTCTTAAACACCCTATTTACATTGATAACACTGCTACATCTTTTATTGTTAAGAATCCTGTGCAACATTCCAAGACTAAGCACATTGAAATCAGACATCACTTTATAAGGGATTGTAGTGAAAAAGGGTTAACTGAAGTTAAAAGATTTTTTTACAAGTGATAATTTGGCTGACCTATTCACAAAACCACTTGATAGAACCAGGTTCAACTTGCTTATGTGTCGGTCCTGAATAATCACTCAATACTCAATAACAATGTCATAACCCACACATAATGTGTCGACAAGAAGGTTAATGACGGATTGCTAAATAAGAAAAGATTCTTGTTTGTAAACGGCGGAATCAGAAACAAACAGGATTTGTTGCTAAGAGGTTAATAATGGTAATAGACACGAACAATAACTTTAAAAGATATCCATTTATATAAAGTTTCATACAAATGATAATCGATTAGGGTTTCTTGTCGGAATGTATATTCAATGATATCTTAGGACAGCCGTCACACTCTATAGGGAATATTCGTTCTTATCCAAAAAGTGTAAAAGCAAATCCGTATTCCGTCTCTTTTGGAGGCGTGCCCTAAAATATTCCTTTTATAGGCTTGCCACCTCCTGACAGCTGTCATTCCGTCTAGAAACCCTAATGATTGACACATATTCAAATTACATATTCAAAAACTATACTAAGTGTAAAAACAGGTCTTCCGGGCAGACTGTGTATCACTTGTCTTTTCCGAGTACGCTCGGTGCCTTTTGTCCTAGAGTAAACCTGGTAACCTTCAAGTGTGTTTGGGAACAGTTCCCGGGTAGACTTTACTTTCACCAAGCAGACTTCAGTCTTCTTGACCATATCCAACTTTGCCCGATATGATCTAACGAGCAGACTTGTTCTTCTCATGGTCCTATCCACTCCTTGCTAGTAAATAGCTTATTAGCAAAGCAATGTGTGCTTGGTTACACTGTAGCTTGCCTGAGTTGAACCTTTCCAGATGTGTCCTTAGGATAATTCTTAACTTTCATCAAGCGTGCTCGGACCATTGGTTATTAAAGAATACCTTGCTAGATCTTCCAAGTACTTGGCTTCAAAAGCGTGGTGAGACCAAGGGTTTGCTAGGAGGCAAACTGTGCTCGACCTTTAAGAACAACCCTGCTTGACATAGTGAATCCTGCTCGGATATTCACTGTAGAAGATTTCTTGAAGATAACTCTGCCCGATAGGCAAAATATCATGCCCGACTAAGAAAAACCCTGCTAGGATGTCCAAGTGTGCTCGGTTTCATATTTAGCGATTTCTGAGGAGGTTGAGAAGATTCCAATCTTCCTTATACTTTGGTTAGGTCAAATCTTTGAGTCAACAATCTCCCCCTAGATTGGAACACCTCAGCTGTCCCAAAACATCTCTAATGGTTAGGTCAAATCATGTTTTGTCAACTTCCACGTTTTCTTTTCTTTCAAAAATGGAAATCCCTTTTCAGCTTCATCCCTCAGGTACTTTGAAAGTTCATTTTGCTGTCTCCCAGCCAACTTGTTTGGGTCATGATAGTCATATAGATCAAGTGTGACCATTTTCTCCAACTGCTCTTGTGTGTATTCAGCAAAATCATCTCTCAAAATGATGTCTCTTAATTGTTTACTTTCCATAATCACTTTTAGAGAATGAGTCATAGAATAGAGTTCTTGGAAGATCCACATGTGATTGTGGTCTTGTTGTTCTTTGTGATCTGGCTCTACTTGACTCACCTCTGTGTGTTGATGTATGTTTCCCTGATGCAGAAGGACTAGTTGGGATAGACTTCATTGGTTTGCTAGGCCTTGTTATAGCAAAAGCTTTCATAAAAATTGACTCAATCAGTTCACCAGGATAGTAAATTAGATCTGCAAAGTTTTCACCTGCATCTTCTACAAGTCTTGTAATCATTTTAGCCATTCTTGGATCGTTAAAAATCCTACAGGCACAAACCTTCCTCCAACAAAACTCCTTGGATTGTCACCTTCCAAAATAACCTTTCCCATTAGGCTTTTTGCAAGTAGAATAGTTCTTTCAGTTGATGTTTATCAAGTGCATTAAAGGAGTTCACATCCATCCCCTTCTGATTTACCATTACCCCTCTCAAAATATCAATCATTTCTTCATTTTCCCATGGAACAATAGGTTCATCTATTGGCTCAGGTTTCACTTCCTCTGCGATTGGGGTATCATCAGTCTTCTTTTCAAACTGATCTTTCAATTTTTCTCTCAATGTTCTTATTCTTCTTTTCTTTGTAGGGGGTTCATCTTGATTTCCCCTTTCTTGTACAATAGATGGCTCAGGTTGCACCCTCTTCAATTTTTCTTTTCTTTTCATGTTGTTATAAATTGACTCAACTGTAGCTTTATCCAAGCTTTCAACCATATCAGGTTTCATTCCTTTGTCCAATAGGTACCCACACATTCCTCCAAACTTTATTCTCAAAGCTTCAAGTTTTTCAGCCAGTTCATCTTCTCTAACAAATTTTTCTTTCACTTCTTCTCTGGTGATATTGTAAGCTTCTCTTAGCTGTTCAAACTTGAAATGAGTTAGGTCTTTCTCAGAATATCCATGCTTTCTCAAATACTCTCTATACTTTTGGCCATCTCTGTTCTTTTGTTGTATAAGTTTCTCAATAGTGTCCCTTTCTTTGTTCAATCTTCTTTGTAGTTCATCATCATTTAAAGAAGTTATGGTTTCAAAACTTATTCCAAGACCCATCAGCTTAATAACTAGAGGATTTTTCCTTTTATCTTCAATCAAGCTCTGCTCAATGCTTCTCCTTTGATCGTTAGTTATTGTTACTTCAGGAGCCACAACATTAGCACTTTCAACATTTACCTTATCCCTTTTATTGTCATCATCAATATCATTATCAGATTCATCAGATTCATCCTCCTCCTCTGTTGTTTAATTGACTGCATTGATTTTTGGTTCATCTGGAGTTGGATTCTCAGGGACTGGAACATTTGGTTCTCCTTGAACAAATTCTTCAGGCCTCAATGTTTGTAGTGGAACTAGCCTCAGTGGACTTGTCTCATCATCAGGTGTTTCCACAAAATATCTATTCTTTTCATCCCATTTTCTTTTAGTTCTCAATTCATCCCCTTCAGCCTGATTATCAGCTTTTCTTTTCCTTGAGTAAGTCTTTTCAAATCTTCCCACATTTTCGTGGATTTTTTGCAGCTTTAGCCATCATATCCTCAAATGTTTCTTCAGTTGGTTTCTCAGGTTCCTTTTCAGGTTCCTATTGAGGTGGGCTTGAGGATTTTGCAAACATGCTTACTACCAAGGCTAAAGAGTTATCAACTTCCTCAGCTCTCTTTAGATTTATCAAAGTTTTAATTACAATTTGATCATCAGCCTCCTCTTCATCAATCACTTTAGTGACATTGGCTTGATCAATTAGTGCTTCATTCTTTGCCAATTCTTCAGGATTCAAGATTTGGGCAATTACTTCCCTTTCTCTTGTTTCTCTCCCAACATTTTCAAATTCTTTCATGGCAGCAACATAGGCTTCATCTTCTTCCACATTCATCCTTTCTTTAACCAGATCTGCCTTAGCAGGCTCTTCCTCATAGACTTTTGCTTTCCCTTTATCCATTATTCTTTTCAAGTCTTCCTCAGTTTCAAATTGATAATTATCAATTTCCCTATCCAACTCATCCATCTCCTCATCATGCTCTACCCTCTTGGAGCTTTCAGGTTGTTCTGTTTCAGTTAGTATTAGCTCCTCAGTAGCATCATCATCATCATTGATCACATCAATTTGTCCTTCAGTTAAAATATCAGTCAAAACATCAGTGGCCACATCAGTGGTAGCCACATTTTCATCAACATTTATCATTTCATCTTCAACCTCAGTCTCCTTTTCTCCTCTTCCCTCATCAACATCTCTATTTACCACATGCATAATTTCATTTTCAGCATCATAGTTCTGCTCACCCCCTCAGACTTGTCAGCCTCATACTCTTCATCAGTTATCCTCCTTTCTTCACTATCCTCATCATCATTATAGGCATTCAGCTAACAAGTCAACCCATCAACATCTCTACCACCTGCATCCTCCTTCACAACATCATCAGTATTGACAATAGCATCAATTGGCTCAATTATATTCTCCCCCTGTTTTGGGGCAGCTGAGGTCTTCTCAACCTCCTGCTCCAGGGTTTGAATTCGTTCATGAGCAACAACCAACTGAGCCTTTAGGTCATCATTTTCTTTCCTTAATTCAGAGTTCTCTCCCTTCAAATCAATGTTCTGGCAAATAAGGTCAAAATTTCTTTGTAGTAGGGAGGAATTTTAGGGAGGGGTATTTTGGATGGTGAAGTGTGAAAAGGTTATGGTATAGGGATTGAGGTTTGGGTTTGGGGTGGGAACTGTGTTGTGGTTTGAGGTGGTGTTTGGGATCTGGTTTGAGGTGGGGATTGGTATAATTTCAGTTTGGGTTAGGGTTAGGATGGGAATTTGAGTGGGTGGTGATTGTGTGGATTGATCATTTGTGGTTGGTTGTTCTTGTATGATTTAATACTCCCCCTGAGGTTGTGCAATGACCTCAAAGTTTACATCACCTACTTCTAAATAACTAGCAACATCCATTATTATCTCCATCTCTATCAGAATCATCTTCTCCAACACCAGCTTCATCATCATCATTCCCATCTTCTGATAATAACTCATGTAAACGAGGAATTCGAATATTTTCAACAAACAACCAAGGTAAATCTTCATACACCTCATCTGGATTGAATCTGCTCAAACTTGCCTGTGTTTCAATCCTTTTGTAAGTATCAGGGTCTTGCAGAGCATGAGTTGTTCCAACAGTTGGTAATCCCTCCAATTCTTGATTAAATATGATTTGTAGGAACCTTGGATATGCCAAAAACTTCGGCTTGTTTTTCTTATTCATGTTCTTAACCATCCCATCAAAGATCATTCTTGAAAAGTTGAATGGTAGATTGAAAAGCACAGCCACAGTTGCATTGGCTAGATCTCTGCTCATCAGGTTCCATGATCCCTTCCGTGGAGCAAATCCATGGATAATATGGTGGATCAAAAACTTGTAAATGATTGGGAACATCCCCTTTTGAAATTGCCCATCATGAATATTTCCTTGATATCCCAATGATTTAACAAATTCCTTTTTAAATTTTGCAGTTGTAAGACGAATCGGATTAGGGTTATCATCATTCAAGAGCAAACATCTCCGAATCACTGCCTCAGTCACCCGGATTTCTTGGTTTACAACTGTTGCTTCAATCCTTTTTCCATTTTCATCATCAAACAGCCTCGCTGACCTCCAAAAGTCCAGCGAGTGATTCCTATAAATCACTGGGTTTTCAGTCAGAGCAAAGCGGATGTTTGAACGCAGTAACCATCTTATAATTGGTCCCATGTCTTCATTATCAGGAGTAACTTCCAATAGAGCGCACATATTATGCTTATGCTCAAATGGATATGTCGGCTGATCTTAGTCCTCCATATCTGTAAAACATAATCAAACATATTCTAATTGAAATTAGTCCTAAAGTTCATTACTTTAAGCAATTCAAGTTATAAAATTGAAGAAGAAGGAAAGAAATATTATTAAGAACCTATTCTTCGATAAATTTATAACCTACACACAAAACATAGAGTTAGCAAACATACATAGTCAAAGCCCATTATTATCTAATCGTGGTCGGAAAACATATAATTACCGCTTACCGAGTCAGAATTAGAGGGGTGGTAAGTTAGGGTTTGGATTAATGTTGAATACGATGAGTCTGTTTGGGTTTCTTTGAGCAATTAGTGAAAGGAGAGAGAGAGAGAGGGAAAATAATGTTGAAAATTTTCTCTACTCCCTCTTATATACCTTTTGAAAGTGGGTTTTAAATGCTTTTTGTCGTTTAGTGAGTTATTAGCTGTCAAACAGTAACCTTATCCATTTAACTTTTTACACATTTGAAAAACATCCAACTCCAAGTATAAAGTTTAGCAAACCTTTCTCGGAAATGTCTAAGTGATTTTTGCAAAGCATGCTCGGTATATTCCACTTGCTAAAGGCTTACTCGGTTATATGTTGGTACAAATTAGAAGTTAAAATGAAGGAATCTTACTCGAAATACAGGATTGATTGAGAACCAAATCACAAGATAAAATAATCAAGTATTAACCATTAAGTAGGCAACCTTGCTAGGAATCAACTAAGATACCCAAATAACATACATCTAATTTACTTACCTTGCTCAAGTAATTCATCTTATCACTAACCTTACCCGAAAAAGTACAGTTCACAAAAATCACTCAAGTATACTTTGAAGCAAAGTATGCTCGAAAAACTTTCAAGAATACAAAGTGTGCTAGAAGTGGATTCATAACACAAAGTGTAATCGGAAAGTTAAAATTGAAATTACCCAAGTATATTAGGGGAACATTTGAAAATCCTAAGTGTGCCCAAAATATAGAGTGTGTTCGGAAAACAAGGTTTGCCCGAAAACACTTGTAATTTCAAAGAAACATATTCATACTAATCATTAAGTGTGCTAGAATGTGAAGTTTACTTACACATTCATGCATACACTTAAAATCACAAAGCTTGCACGGTTGACTAAAAGTGATAAAGCTAAGGTCACAAAGCTTGCTAGTGAATAGTAACATATTTATATAACATGCTAGTAAATAGTTGTGCAATCAAACAAAAACATCAAGTATGTTCGAAAATCTTAACTAAATAAAAGCGTGCTAGAATTATCATATACAACATATAGGATGCAAAGCTTGCTAGGAACAAGAAATATCTCAGTTAAGTGTGCCCGAAAAATTTATACTTGTTAAAATCTTGCTAGAACACATATTCATATGTTAAGACATCAAGCATGCTCTGGAAGTTTGAATTTGAAGTATACTATACCGAAAAGTGTAACACTTCAAAGCATGCCCGAAAATCAGAAACTTAGACCAAAGTGACTAAGCTTGCTCGGAAAGGTTATAAAACATCAAACCTTGCCCGAAAATACATATTCAACCTATTTTAGGCAAAATGCAACTCTTTTTGACTTGAACCAATTATCAATTATATTTTTCATTAAAGATCATTGTTTAAGAGCAATGGGTGCATTTAGAGATCAAATTTCAGTCATTTTTCCTTTCAAAACAGTTTATTTCTTTTACTGAAATGATCTCAAGAAAGGGATCATATTGACTAAGTAGCTTTTTCAATACTTCATTCTCAGCATTATTATGACAACATAGACAAGTTAACAGGAGGTCTAGACTTAGCATGAATTTCATTTCTTTGGTGATATTATTAATGTTCAATTAAAATGCATAACATTTAATGGATAACACATATTGTTTTATGATGCTCCATATCTATTCTCAAGGCTTATTTGCCTTTCTCCAGATCACCCCGATTTGACTTTGACCCCCTGGTTTTGGTTTAAAAACTATTAATGACAGAACTAATTTATTTGATGTTTCTTTTCAAATTTGCAAACATATTTGAGGTTGAACGTTGGACTTACAGTTTAAATAACAAGCCTTTCATTTAGGGTGTTAAAGGACTTATATTATTGCTTCCACCCCTGTAGTTCTGTTATTAACCCTCATGTTTGTATTTTACTCCAAAAGCTTGTGAACATTTATCAACTTTTGGTAGATTAAAAAAATTTAACATAACTTGTTCACTTTTGTTCTTTGTCATTCTTAATAAGATATTTCATTTTGGGAACCAAATACCAACAGGCTCGTGTATGACTGGATATTCACTTTTCTGCCTATCATTTGGAAAGATTTATGTTGGAACATGCATAGACAACAATGTAACTCCACATAAATCTTAGTAGTTTCTTTATGTTTATATCACCTTAGATTTTACACATCATGGAAAAGCAACCATACATGTTAATGACCATACTAAGTGTCCTTTTAGCCTATTAAATCCATATGATTGGCTAAGTAGTCAATGCACTATCATTTCTCAATTTAACAGATTCTATCACCCCAATTACTCTTAGCTTCCTGGTATCCTGACAGTGTACAAGTAGTCAGCAGGACCAAACGCACACATAAGTATATGTCCCTTAGGCTTAGAGTCAATGGCATAGTTTTAAGTGATAGAATAAATTACAATTGCCCCAAATGCTTTCAGTCTTTGGATTAATGGCTATCCTTTCAAATCTACAAGTAGATGATAGGAACAAACACATACAAGTATATGCTCCTTTGACTTGAGCAAATGATATAATTTTCAGCAAAAGTAATTCTTTTGAGACTTTTCTTTAAAAACCTTCTTTTAAGCTTCATTAAAGCTTGAACTTAATAGTCTTATCGTGTCTTAGCACCATTAATAACTTGCTCATGTTTTGTCCAAAATAATGTGATTATGCAAAATTCATTGGAAAATTCATTTGATCATTTAATTTTGACATAAAAACTCATTTTGACACAAACAGTTGTAACATATTCAAATCTTAATCATACATAACATCATCAAGACAAGCAGACAGTACTAGCATTCAAAGTCTATCCTATCCTAATAACATCACATGATCAGATAACACACATAATCAAGCAATTAACCAAGGATGTCAGATAAGCATACATAATCAAGTAATTTAAACCAATATCACTTATCATGACATCATAAACACACATCAACTGATAAATATGCCAAAGTATCAAGGATTTCAAATTTTGCACACATAGTCAAATAAAGCACATATCAGTTAACATGAAAAACATCATATTCAATCACATACACACAAACAACATTCAATCAATTTTTTGAAAAGATAGTTAGTTTGAATAGTCAAGCACCCATCATCAATCAGATTTCATTAGAGTTGATCATTCCCAGGGCTTTCAGAAGAAAGTTGAACCTGGTTCTATCAAGTGGTTTTGTGAATATGTCAACCAAATTCTCACTTGTATCAACTCTGGTTACTTCAATTAAACATTTTTCGCTATAATCTCTTATGAAGTGATGTCTGATTTCAATGTGCTTTGTTTTAGAATGTTGCACAGAATTCTTAACAATAAAAGTTGCAGCAGTGTTATCAATGTAAATAGGGGTGTTTAGAAAGTTCAAACCATAGTCCAGCGTCTGATTTTGGTTCCAGAGGACTTGTGCACAGCAGGCAGATGCATCAATGTATTCAGTTTCTGCAGTTGAGATTGAGACAGTTGTCTGCTTCTTGCATTGCCATGACACCAATCTATCATCCAAAAATTGACATCCTCCTGAAGTTGACTTCCTGCTTATATTACAACCATCATAGTCACTGTCTGTGTAGGCTGTCAGATCAAAAGACTGGTTCTTTGGATACCAAATTCCCAAGTCAGGTCTTCCCTTCAAACATGTAAACATCCTCTTGACAACATTCATGTGAGAGATCTTAAGGCTTGACTGAAATCTAGCACAAACACATACTCCAAACATGATATTAGGCCTTGAAGCTGTTAGGTACATCAGTGATCCAATTTTTGCTCTGTATTCATGCTCATCCACTGGCTCCCCCTTTTCATCAGTTACCATCTTTTCTTTTGAATCCATAGGAGTTGAAGCTGTCTTCAAATCATTGCACTTGAATTTGTCAAGTATGTCCTGTACATACTTAGACTGGTAAATGAAAATCCCATCAACCTTTTGCTGAACTTGTATGCCAAGGAAGAAGTTCCTTTCTCCCATTGAACTCATGCTATACTTGGATTTCATCACCTCTTCAAACTCTATACACATCTTTTCATTGGTTGACCCAAATATAATGTCATCCACGTAGACTTGTAATAAGAGCAAATATCTTCCTTTCTTCTTGTAACAGAGGGTCTTGTCAATAACTCCCCTTTGGAAACCATTTTCAAGTAGGTGATTTGAAAGTTCATCATACCAAGCTCTAGAAGCCTGATGCAGCCCATACAAGGCTTTGTTCAATTTATACACCCTGTTAGGATAGATAGGATCCTCAAAACCTGGTGGTTGAGAAACATACACCTCCTCTTCTATCTTTCCATTTAGGAAAGCACATTTAACATCAACTGGAATACCTTGATATTCTTTGAGACAGCATGAGCTAAGAAGATTCTTATTGCTTCAAGTCTTGCAACTGGTGCAAATACCTTTTCAAAGTCAATCCCTTCTTCTTGTAGGCATCCTAGAGCTACAAGTCTAGCTTTGTTCTTGATCACAATACCCCTTTCATCCCATTTGTTTCTGAACACCCATTTTTTTCCAATTGCATGTCTGTTTCTTGGCCTATCTACAAGTTCCCAAACTTGCAGATCTTTAAATTGAGTCAACTTCTCTTGCATTGCTTGCACCCAACTGTTGTCTCTTAGAGCTTGAACAATATTCTTTGGTTCTGTTTGGGATAGAAAGCATGAGTATAAGCAAATGTTTGCAGTTTTTGAGTGACTTCTTGTAACCCTTTCATGTATATTGCCAATGATGTGTTCTGCAGGATAATTCTTTTTAACATAGGGGGTTTGAATTATCATATCAGTAGACACAGTTGTGTCAAGATTTGATTTATTGAGTTCTGGTTCTTCAATGCTCAAATCAGTTGTTTCACTGTCATTTCCTGGTGCTTCTTCATTGTTTTGTCTTGAAGTTGATGCACCAGTGTTTTCTAGATTCATTCTTTCAAAAAAATCTTAAAACCTTGCACCTATAGCAGTTTCTTCTTCAGTTTGATTGCTTAGATCCTCCTCATTTTATACTTGATCATGTTGCACTTCTTGATTATCTTGATCATCATTTGCTTGATCTTGTGCTAGAATTTCATTGTTCTCTTGATTGTCATTTTGGACTTGATCAACATCAGTCCTAGAGGAGTCTTTTATGAATGTGTATTCCTTTTCTTTACTTGCAACCTTTTTCCACAGCTTTTCCAAATCCAATTTCTTTTGTTTTGACTCTTCAAGAACATTTGTTTTGAGAAGGGTTTCATCATAGTCTTCAGGATAGATCTTGAAAGACTTTATAAATTTCTCTAAATCAAATAACCATGATGCACCATCAACTGTATTGAATTGTTTTTCATTGAAAACTACATCTGAGGATTCAATCACAACCAAATGATCTTTCACATACACTCTGTAGGCCTTAGAGTGAGTAGAGTAGCCTACAAAGAAACAGTCTAAGGATTTAGCTTGAAACTTGTTCAAGTAATCCTTTGTGTTCAACAGAGAACATTTTCATCCAAAGACTTTGAAAACTTGATATAGGGTTTTCTGTTATAGAAAATTTCATATGGAGTCTTGTTGTGATTTTTGTTTATTAGTACCCTGTTCTGAACATAACATGCTGTGTTAATTGCTTCTGCCCAAAATGTGACAGGTAGATTAGCATCAGCAAGCATAGTTCTTGTTACTTCAATGAGTGTTCTATTTCTTCTCTCACAACACCATTTTGTTCAGGAGTTTTAGGAGCTGAGAATTGTTGAAGTATTCCTTTGTTGTTGCAAAATTCTTCAATAACACCATTCTTGAACTCAGTACCATTGTCACTTCTCATCACCTTAACCCTTTTATCCAATTGATTCTCAACTCTGTTAAAACAGTTCATAATGAATTCAATAGCCTCATCCTTTGTACTTAGGAAATAAACCCAAGTATATCTTGAATAATCATCAATGATAACAGGACAATATCTTTTCTTCCTAATGCTTGGTACACTCACAGGACCAAAGAGATCCATGTGAAGCATTTCAAGCACTTGATCAATTCAGTTGATGAGTTTAGTCTTGTGAGAAGACTTATGCTGCTTTCCTTTCTGGCATGAGACACAGTTGTCATCCAATTTAAACTCTCTTGTAGGTAAGCCAATGAAATGCTCACCCTTGACTAACTTGTTCATGTTCTTCATATTGACATGACACAGTTTTCTATGCCACAATTTTGACTCATTTTTAGTGGCTTTAGAAACAAAGCATGTGCCACCCCTAGAAACAGCATCCTTCATGTTAAGTTCATACAAATTTCCATTCCTTGGGGCCATCATCATGATCATGTCAGGTTGAATACTATACTCAGGCCTTAGGATGAAACAGTGTGAATCATCAAAGCCAACTTTGTAACCTTTATCACACACCTGAGATATGCTTAAAAGATTGTATTGAAGTCCTTCAACATAGAAAACATTATCAAAAGTAACTTTGCCATTTGTTAAAATTCCTTTTTCCAACAATTTTCCTTCATTCTCATCACTTACAAATGCCACTGGTCCCTCAAACTTCTCTTCATAGTTGACAAGTGACCTTTTTTCATAAGTCATGTGCCTAGAGCATCCATTGTCCAAATACCATACTTCATTCAGTGTAGTGGACTGTTCCTGCACAATACAAAGAAAGTGATTAGTTTGGTGATGAAGTGCAAGCTACTTCAACTTGCAGATCATCAGTTTCATTTTCAATGGCATCATTGGGAGTGAGTGTTATGGGTTCAGGGTCTTCATGAGTAATTTCAATGTGATCTGAATCATTAGTTTCATAACCACACTCTCTTGGAGTTTTCACAAATGAGGTTGTGCTCTCACACTCAGAAACTTCATTGTTACTTTCTTGAACAACATAGTCTTCTTGCTTGAAAAGTCTCTCACGTCCATACTTATCTCCTCTTTGATTTCAACTTTAGGTTTCCAAAGGAAACCTTGAGGTTCATAACCATGTTTCAACAAGAATTTCTCATATCCATTTAATTCAGTAGGTTTCTTTCTAGGAAGAACACCTTTGTTTCTCTTCTTTTCATTGTTTGGAGACCCATAAGAATCATCAGACTTAATTGATTTTGTGTCATTGTTGGGAATGATTCTCAAAGGTTGGAAATTCTTCTTCGTTACATACTCAGTCTTCTTAGGAGATTTACTTCTTCTACTTTGCTTCTCAATTGGTTTCCTAAATCTCACATTAGCTTGCCTTTCTTTGTTAGTCTTATTTTCAGATTGCTGATCAGACTCCTTCCTCATCTTATTTTCACTCACCTTCCCTTTTCCCAAATATTCTTCATATTTCAGTTTATATAGAACAAATTTTTGTCCAAACTTTGTCTCATTTGGAACATGGAAGGGTTTGAAGTTGAGTCTATCATTACAAGTGTTAGTGTGATGCCCATACTCATCACATCTCTTGCACCACACTTTTCCTTTGAATTTTTCATGGTCAGCTCCTTTCTTAAATCTTTCACTTGGTCTTGGAAAATCAACCCCAAGTGTCTTCGGAGTCTTCAGACCATCAAAGTCAATTGAGAAAGGAACAAATTCATCTATCTTGATATCATTTCATTCAACCTTTCCCTTGACAAAGGTAATTTTCTTCATATTTATAGGCTCTTCATCTAGGCTTCCTTTGTGCCTTGACTGTCTCTTTTCATATTCTTTCATGGTTTCCACTTCCCCAATATCAAATACTTCATGACTTGAAAATATTCGGTAAACTGGAATGAAGTTGTCACATACAAATGTTTCAGTCACTTTCTTCTTGTTGTTGTCTTTAATTTTTTGCAGCATAGCCTTGCTTGGAGGTCTTACTACATTATAGCTAACTTTTGATCTTTCACATATGTCAAAAGACATATGTTCTTTTCTAATTCTTTCATTCATTTTCTTCATCTTTGGTGTCACTGGTGGTAGGTGTGGCAGTTTTTCAATTGAGTCTGGTTTCTTATACCTTCTACCTCTTTCAGCAGCTTTAATTTCTTCATCAGTGATTCGATCACTCAAGTCACTTAAGTCATCAACATTCAAATCCTCAGAGTCAAAGTCATCTTTAGAGACTTGTATTCCAATTGACTTGTCCTCTTTTAAATCTTCCTTCATAACATATTCTACCTCTTCATTCACTTCAACCTTCTTATATAGATCAACAAACTCCTCTTTATCTTGAAACACTTATCTGAACTACTGAAGATAACCATCCCTCTTTTCTTTGTCAACTTTGGGTAAAAAGTTGTTGTTGAATGGAGGTGGAACAACCTTATACTTGTCTTTCTCACTAATTTGTTTCATGTGGAGACCAAATTCTTTAAGAATTCATTATCAACTTCCAACTTTGTGTTCTTCACCTTCTCTTCAATCAACATATTCTTCAACCCATCAATTTCAGTAACGTATCTCTGTTGAGGTCTATAGCTATTCACACAATCATGTTCTAAACTTCTAATCTTCTCTTCACTAACAACATCACTGGCTTGATACCCATTTATGATGCTTTGTTTTCTGAAACACTCACCCTCTAGCTTGCTTATTTTCATATTTAAAGCAGTAATTGTTTCATTTAAGTAAGTGATAGATGATGAGTGTACCTGAGAAGATGATGTTCCAGCCTCATTCTCAATCTTTGCCATGAATGCAACATTAGCAGCTTTGATATCATCTTCATGATTACTCCAGTCAAAATCACCATCTTGTTGTGTAGCAACAACTACATTCCCTTGATTTCTTGGTTGAGTTTGATTGGGTCTGTTGAGGTTGTTTTGAGCAGCTTGAGGGAATTGGTTTCTTTCATAGTTTTGATTTTGAGGAACAACTTGTAGATTATTCATTTGAGTCTGTTGAAAGTTGTTGAAGTTGGGATTGTTGTTGTTGTTGAAGTTGTTATTTCTTTTCTGATTCCGTTGATAATTCTGTTGATATTGCATTTGGTTTCTTGGCTGTTGATTTTTAAACTGATTAGCTTGAAAGTTTTTAGGCTGGTTACACTCCCTAGCAAAGTGTCCAGGCTGTTGGCAGTTGTAACAAATAGCCTTTGACTTGTCAAATCCAATCCTTTCATTTGTCCTAGAGACCAATGATCTACTAGTCCTATTGAATAGCCTCTTGCTTCTCAGTGCTAGCATTGCAGCTTGCCACTTAAAATCCATATCCTCAAGGTCATTAGAATCTATTTGTTCCAAGTCATCTTGGATGACACTTGTATGGATTAAGTTATTAGCCACAAATGCATTATATGACTCAGTGAATATTGGGAAGAGTGCTTGAGTGTCATTTGCTTGACCAATGTTTCCACCAGAGAATGGCACATGTCCACCTGCCATTGAGGCAGTGTCATTTTCTTCAATAAGTTGGACATTGAACCTTGTTTGATTTCCATGATGACTTGAGCTACCTCCAATAAATGATCTAGGTATATCAACACCATGTTCTGTTGGTTCCTCTATGATGGAAATTTGCTGTTGGTTCTTGGTAGAAAAGTTTCCCATGGGTGCAATTAATGCATTAGAAACATTGAAACAGGGGTTTTCTTCTTTGATCATCTCATTTTCGATCATTTCAATTTCTACAGCTTGAAGGAAGCACACTACATCATCCGCTTTCAAATAATTGAAGTTGAACTTTTGGAGGATGAATTTACAGGCAGTGTACCATTCCTTTGGCATTGAGTTGAGCAGCTTGGTATTCAGGTCAAAATCAGTCATGACATAGTCAGTTGTTCGAAGTTCATTCACAATTGCCAAGAATCTCTCAAGGATGGACTTCAACCTTTCTCCATCTTTGCATTTAAATCTCTCAAGCTGTTGCTTGAGCCTTTACTTCTTTATGTTCTTTAACTAAGTGTTTCCCACGAACATTTCAAGAATTGCATCATATATTGCCTTAGCGGTAGGATGATGTGCAACCTTGGTAAGTATTTCCCAAGACAGTCCTAGCTTAATCATTGCTAAGGCCCTGTCATCCACTTTCCTCAACCTATCTCTTACAGCACTAGTAGCAGCTGCACCATCAGTGGCTTGTGGTCCATTTTTGATCGAATCCCACATGTCTACATCATTGTAGCACACAACCGCTTCAAATAGTACTTTCCATTTGGTGAAGTTTTCCTTTCAATAAAGTCTAGGTATTTTGTTAGTGGACAGTTCTTGTTCTTCAAGACCAGACATTTTGGTTGTTTGAAGAAACAGAAACAGAGTAAAGATCAAATTTTCAAATGAAAATAATCAGATTTGACTATCAAATCCTCAGATCTGATGAATTTGGTCCGATTGGAAAAAGAAATGATAATAAAGATCTAAACTTTAACTAAAATAAGGAAAAGAAAACACCGTATGTTTGTAGATCTGGACGGAAAAGAAGAACAGAGTAGCTGACGTCACTCTCCAATGGAACAGTGCTTTGCTTACGTCATTGTTCTTCTTTAGATCTTCAATCAGCAACAAATTCTTAACCCAAATCAGCAATCAACAGGCTCTGATATCACTTGTCGGTCCCAAATAATCACTCAATACTCAATAACAATGTCATAACCCACACATAATGTGCCGACAAGAAGGTTAATGATGGATTGCTAAATAAGGAAAGTTTCTTGTTTGTAAACGGCGGAATCAGAAAAAAACAAGATTTGTTGCTAAGAGGTTAATAATGGTAACATACACGAACAATAACTCAAAAGATTTCCATTTATATAAAGTTTCATACAAATGATAATCGATTAGGGTTTCTTGTCAGAATGTATATTCAATGATAACCTAGGGCAGCCGTCACACTCTATATGGAATATTCGTTCTTATCCAAAAAGTGTAAAAGCAAATCTGTATTCTGTCTTGTCTGGAGGCGTGCCCTAAGATATTCTTTTTATAGGCCTGCCACCTCCTAACAGCTTTCATTCATTCTAGGAACCCTAATGATTGACACATATTCAAAAACTATACTAAGTGTAAAAACAGGTCTTCCGGGCAGACTTTGTATTATTTGTCTTTTCCGAGTATGCTTGGTGCCTTTTGTCCTAGAGTAAACCTGGTAACCTTCAAGTGTGTTCTGGAACAGTTCCCAGGTAGACTTTACTTTCACCAAGCAGACTTCAGTCTTCTTGACCATATCCAACTTTGCCCGATATGATCTAACGAGCAGACTTGTTCTTCTCATGGTCCTATCCACTCCTTGCTAGTAAATAGCTTATTAGCAAAGAAATGTGTGCTTGGTTACACTGTAGCTTGCTTGAGTTGAACCTTGCCAGATGTGTCCTAAGGATAATTCTTAACTTTCATCAAGTGTGCTCGGACCATTGGTTATTAAAGAATACATTGCTAGATCTTCCAAGTACTTAGCTTCAAAAGCTTGGTGAGACCAAGGGTTTGCTAGGAGGCAAACTGTGCTCGGCCTTGAAGAACAACCCTTCTTGATATAGTGAACCCTACTCGGATATTCACTATAGAAGATTTCTTGAAGATATCTCTGCCTGATAGGCAAAATATCGTGCCCGGCTAAGCAAAACCCTCCTAGGATGTCCAAGTGTGCTCGGTTTCATACTTAGAGATTTCTGAGGAGGTTGAGAAGATTCCAATCTTCCTTATACTTCGGTTAGGTCAAATCTTTGACACAACATTCTGAAAGCCCTGGGGATGATCAACTCTAATGATGTCTGATTCATGATGTGTGCTTGTTGAGCACACTAACTATGTTCTCAAAGTCTTAGTAAATGTTGTGTGAATGTGTTTGATTATGATACTTTTTGATGTTAATTGATATGTGCTTAATTGACTATCTATGAAAATTTAGGTATCTTTGATGCTTTTGCTTGTTTATCAGTTGACTTGTAGGATGTCATGATAGGTATTTTCTTGATTATATGCTTATCTGATGTCATATTTGAATGTTTGAATATGTGAGTAATCTGATTTGATGATGCTGTTAGGATAAATTAGACTATGCATGATGTGAATTTTGCTTGTTTTAATGATGTCATTGATGATCATGATTTGAAAATGTTGCTTGTCTTTGTGTCAAAATGTGTTTTCATTCCAAACTGTTATGCTAAATTGAAACTGCTAAGAAAAAATTTTGATCAAAACAACTTTTGATAACACAGAGCAAGTTGTTAATTGTGTGAAGATATGATAATACTATTCAGTTCAAGCTTTATAGAAGCTTAAAAGAAGTTTTCAATGAAAAGTCTCAAAAGAATTACTTTTGCTTAAAACTATGTCATTTGCCCAAGTCTGAGGAGCATATACTTGTATATGTTTGGTCCTGACATCTACTTGTAGATTTAAAAGGATAGCCATTAGTCCAAAGACTGAAAGCATTTGGGGCAATAGTAATTTATTGTTTTACTTAAAACTATGTTATTGACTCTAAGCCAAAAAGACATATATTCATTTATGTGTTTGGTCCTGCTGACTACTTGTAGACAGTCAGGACAACCATTAACGTGGAAGCTAAATGTAAGTGGGGTGATTGAAACTGTTAAACTGGGAAATGATAGTACATTGACTACTTAGCCAATCATATGGATTTAATAGGCTAAAAAGGCACTTAGTACAGTCATTAACATGTATGGTTTCTTTCCCATGATGTGCAAAATCTAAGGTGACATAAACATAAAGAAACTGCTAAGCTTAATGTGGAGTTACATTATTGTCTATGCATGTTCCAAGATAAATCTTTCCGAATGAAAGGCAGAAAAGTGATTATCCAGTCACACACGAGCCCGTTGGTATTCGGTCCGCAAAATGAAGTATTTATATAAAAATGACAAAGAATAAATGCTGAGCAAAACGTACAGTATAAACAACACAATGTTGTTATGTGCTCATAGTTAATATATATATATATATATATATATATATATATATATATATATATCATAAGTTCTGTCATAAAAAGTTTTTAAACCAAATTCAGGGGGTCAAAGTCAAATCGGGGTGATCTAGAGAAAGCCAAATAAGCCTTGAGAATAGATATGGAGCATCAAAAAACAATATGTGTTATCCATTGAGTGTTATGCATCTTAATTGAACATTAATCATATCACCAAAGAAATGAAATTCATGCTAAGTCTAGACCTCCTGTTAACTTATCTATGTTGTCATAATAATGCTGAGAATGAAGTATTGAAAAAGCTACTTAGTCAATATGATCCCTTTCTTGAGATCATTTCAGTAAAAGAAATAAACTGTTTTGAAAGGAAAAATGACTGAAATTTGATCTCTAAATGCACCCATTGCTCTTAAACAATGATCTTTAATGAAAAATATAATTGATAATTGGTTCAAGTCAAAAAGAGTTGCATTTTGCCTAAAATAGGTTGAATATGTATTTCCGGGCAAGGTTTGATGTTTTATAACCTTTCCGAGCAAGCTTAGTCACTTTGGTCTAAGTTTCTGATTTTCGGGCATGCTTTGAAGTGTTTATACTTTTCGGGTATAGTATACTTCAAATTCAAACTTCTAGAGCATGCTTGATGTCTTAACATATGCATATGTGTTCTAGCAAGATTTTAACAAGTATAAATTTTTCGGGCACACTTAACTGAGATATTTCTTGTTCCTAGCAAGCTTTGCATCCTATATGTTGTATATGATAATTCTAGCAAGCTTTTATTTAGTTAAGATTTTCGAACATACTTGATGTTTTTGTTTGATTGCACAACTATTTACTAGCATGTTATTTAAATATGATACTATTCACTAGCAAGCTTTGTGACCTTAGCTTTATAACCTTTAGTCAACCGAGCAAGCTTTGTGATTTTAAGTGTATGCATGAATGTGTAAGTAAACTTCACATTCTAGCACACTTAATGATTAGTATGAATATGTTTCTTTGAAATTACGAGTGTTTTCGGGCAAACCTTGTTTTCCGAACACACTCTATATTTCGGGCACACTTAGGATTTTCAAATGTTCCCCTAATATACTTGGGTAATTTCAATTTTAACTTTCCGATTACACTTTGTGTTATGAATCCACTTCTAGCACACTTTGTATTCTTGAAAGTTTTTCGAGCATACTTTGCTTCAAAGTATACTTGAGTGATTTTTGTGAACTGTGCTTTTTCGGGTAAGGTTAGTGATAAGATGAATTACTCGAGCAAGTTAAGTAATATAGATGTATGTTATTTGGGTATCTTAGTTGATTCCTAGCAAGGTTGCCTACTTGATGGTTAATACTTGATTATTTTATCTTGTGATTTGGTTCTTAAGCAATCCTGTATTTCGAGTAAGATTCCTTCATTTTAACTTCTAATTTGTACCAACATATAACCGAGTAAGCCTTGAGCAAGTGGAATATACCGAGCATGCTTTGAAAAAATCACTTATACATTTCCGAGCAAGGTTTGCTAAACTTTATACTTGGAGTTGGATGTTTTCAAATGTGTAAAAAGTTAAATGGATAAGGTTACTGTTTGACAGCTAATAACTCACTAAACGACAAAAAGCATTTAAAACCCACTTTCAAAAGGTATATAAGAGGGAGTGAGAGAAAATTTTCAACATTATTTTCCCTCTCTCTCTCTCCTTCCACTGATTGCTCAAAGAAGCCCAAACAGACTCATCGTATTCAACATTAATCCAAACCCTAACTTACCACCCCTCTAATTCCGACTCGGTTGCGGTAATTATATGTTTTCCGACCACGATTAGATGATAATGGGCTTTGATTATGTATGTTTGCTAACTCTATGTTTTGTGTGTAGGTTATAAATTTATCGAAGAATAGGTTCTTAATAATATTTCTTTCCTTCTTCTTCAATTTTATAACTTGAAATTGCTTAAAGTAACGAACTTTAGGACTAATTTCAATTAGAATATGTTTGATTATGTTTTACAGATATGGCGGACGAAGATCAACCGACATATCCATTTGAGCATAAGCATAATATGTGCGCTCTATTGGAAGTTACGCCTGATAATGAAGACATGGGACCAATTATAAGATGGTTACTGCGTTCAAACATCCGCTTTGCTCTGACTGAAAACCCAGTGATTTATAGAAATCACTCGCTGGACTTTTGGAGGTCAGCGAGGCTGTTTGATGATGAAAATGGAAGAAGGATTGAAGCAACAGTTGCAAACCAAGAAATCCGGGTGACTGAGGCAGTGATTCAGAGATGTTTGCTCTTGAATGATGATAACCCTAATCCGATTCGTCTTACAACTGCGCAATTATTGAAGGTGTTTGTTAAATCATTGGGATATCAAGGAAATATTCATGATGGGCAATTTCAAAAGGGGATGTTCCGCATCATAAAACAATATGTGTTATCCATTAAATGTTATGCATCCTAATTGAACATTAATCATATCACCAAGGAAATGAAATTCATGCTAAGTCTAGACCTACTGTTAACCTGTCTATACTGTCATAATAATGCTGAGAATAAAGTATTGAGAAAGCTACTTAGTCAATATGATCCCATACTTGAGATCTTTTTAGAAAAAGAAAGAAACTGTTTTGAAATGAAACATGACTGTAATTTGATCTCTAAATGCACCACTTTCTCTTAAACAATGATCTTTAATGAAAAATATGGTTGATAATTGGTTTAAGTCAAAAAGAGTTGCATTTTACCTCAAAAGGTTTGAATATGTATTTTCACGTAAGGTTTGATGATTTATAACCTTTTTTGAGCATACTTAGTCATTTTTGTCTAAGTTTATCCATATCGAGCATACTTTGAAGTTTATATACTTTTCGGGTAGAGTTTACTACTTAACTTGAAAGTTTAGCCTTCCGAGCATGCTTGATATTTGATTATGTCTGAATATGATGTTTACTAGCAAGCTTTTGTATAGTTAAGATTTTCTAGCATACTTAGTATTTTGATTGAAAATATAACTGATTCTGGAAGCCATTTGATATGTTTGACTATGCTATCAAGCTTTATTGAGTTCTGAACTTTCTAGCACACTTCTAAATTATTGTGAATCAGTCTAGCAAGCTTTGTGAATAAATATGTTAATTCCAGCAATCTTTAATGTTTTTAAACTATCTAGCACACTTATGTGATTGTTTGTCTATTTGAATTTTTTCTAGCAAGCTTTGTGATTTTGAGTGTTTGAATTTGTCTTATTATGCACAAGCAAACTTTAAATTCTAGCATACTTAAGGATTATGTGGATATGAATATGTTTCTTTGAAATTACAACTGTTTTCGAGCAAACCTAGTTTCCCGAGCACACTTTGAAATCCTCAAGTGTTCTCTTAACATACTTGGTAATTATTCAATATTTTTCTTTACGAGTACACTTTATTACTAGAACTCAACTCTAGCACACTTTGCCTCTTCAACAGTGTCTCGGGCATACTATGTATAACAGTGTACTTGACTGATTATTTGCTAACTGTTTATACATTTTCGGGTAAGGATTGAGTTAGTCAGACATTCGAGCAAGGTTGACAATTAGGAATATGTCTGAGTTATTATTTTGGGATTCTTAATTGATTCCTAACAAGGTGGCCTATTTGATATGTATACTTAATTAGTCAGACATTTTAGGGTAAGGATTGAGTTAGTCAGACATTCCTAGTCTTGTGATTTATTTCTCGAGAAATCTTGTATTTCTAGTAAGCTTCCTTCATTTTACTTAGATTTATTTCTAAAATTACCATATGTTCTGAAATAACTCTGAAACGAGTAAGCTTTAAGAAAGTGGAATATACCTAGCACACTTTGTAAAACTAACTTTTCCGAGCAAGGTTTGCTAAATGAAAATGAACTTTATCAAGCAAGGTTTTAATGTGAATATATTTAATTGATAAGGTTACTGTGTGATAGCTATTAACTCACTACATGAAAAAATGCATTTAAAACCCACTTTCAAAAAACGTATAAGAGAGGGAGTTAGAGAAATTTTTCACACTTCATTTCTCTCTCTCCTTCCACTTTCCCTAAAGTTTCAGAAAACCCAACCGACCTATCGCTTTCATCTAATAATCCAAACCTAGTTTGTCAGCCCACACACTCCGACTCGGTAAGCATCAATTAAGTGTTTTCCGACCACGATTATGTGATAATGTGCTTTGATTATGCATTTTTACTAACTCTCAGTTTCTTGTGTAGGTTATTAATTTGTCGAAGATCAGAAATGGCGAACAATCAACCGAGATATCCGTTTGAGCACAAGCACAACTTGTGTGCCTTGTTGCAGATTACTCCTGATAATGAAGATGCAGCTCTGATGATTAGATGGCTTCAATGGTCAAATATAAGTTTCGCTTTGACAGAGTGCCTGGTGATTTACAGGAATCATTCACTTGATTTTTGGCGCTCAGCGAGATTATATGACAATATCAACGATAGGTAGATATATGCTACCGTGGCAAACCAGGAGATACAGATAAATGAAGGTCTTATAAGAAGATGTCTCCTGCTACATGATGATAATCCCAACCCTATTCACTTCAAAACAGAACATCTACTTAAGATATTTGTGTAAACAATGGGATATCAGGGGACGGTGCACGAAGGACAATTCCAAAAGGTAATGTTCCCCAATTTATACATATTCTTGATACACCACATTATTCAGGGCTTTGCCCCTAGAAAAGGCTCATGGACTCTTATGAGTCGGGATTTGATCAACGCTTCAGTTGCTATTATGTTTAATCTACCATTCAACTTTTCCAAGAGGATCTTTGAAGGAATGGTGAGAAATTTGAAAAAGTCAAACAAAGATAAATTTTTGGCCTATCCCAGGTTTCTACAGATTATCTTCAACCAGGAGCTGGAAGGATTTACCACAGTTGGAACAACACATATGCTGCAAGATCCAAATACTTATAGACGGATTGCAACTCTGGGTAGCACAACCAGGTTCAATCATGAGGAAGTGTTTGAAATCTTACCATGGTTGTTAATTGATGATTTTGAAATTGTTCCTGTACCTGAGTTAATTTCAAAGGAGGATGAAGAGGATGGTGAGAGTGAGGATGGAGATGGTGGAGAAGATAATGATGGAGGAGATGGAGGAGAAGATAATATAGGAGGTGGAGAAGGAGTTGTTTTTGAAAATGTACAAGTTTAGGGGGAGTTCCAACCCATACCAACACCACCAACCACACCCTTAGCCACACTACCTCACTCACCACTACTAACCCCAACCCAAACCCCACCTCAAACACCACCTGAAACCTTAAACTAGAGCCCACCTCACAACATAAACCAAAGTCCACCTCAAACCCATCCTACCCATGAACCATATATTCCAAAACCTCTTCCTATAAACTTACAAACCTTTCCATCCACATCAATTACATCCCCATCCCATACCCAAACCTCAGACCAACCCATTGAACCTACATTTAGAATTATTCAAACCAAAACCTTTACAATACCAAACATTAATATTTACCTTCCACAAGTGAAAATATCACTGAATACCTAAGCCCTCCAACTAACCCAATCCCTCCACCCCAGACCCAAACCACAAACCCCATACCAGATTGTGAATATGGATATATGGGTTAAAACAGTTGATATTGATGGTTTGACATGTATATTGAATACATATGATGAGAGTGATGATGAGGATAGTGGTGAAAGAATGATATTTGAGGAAGATTATGAAGCTGACAAATCTATGGGTGAAGAACAAGATTATGATGTGAATAATGAAGTATTAAATACTGTTGAAAGAGATGATGATGATGATGATGATGATGATGATGATGTGTTAAGAAAAGAGAAGGATGTGGAGAATGAAATGGAGAATATGAATACTGATCAGGTGGCTACTAATGTTGCTACTGACATACAAACTGATGTCATGACAGATGTGATGACAACCACTAATGTATAGACAGATATTGTGATGGATGAGGGAGCTGCTACTGAGGAACTTGTACTTACAGAACCAGAAACAGATCAAGTAAGTTCTAAGAGAGTAGAGCAGGATGATGAGATGGATGATTTAGAGTAGGATATTGATGACTTTCTACTAGAAACATAGGAGGAAATGAAAAGAAAATTAGAAAAAGGAAAAGCTGTGGTTGATAGTGATGATAAGGAAGAAGAGCCTGTTAAGGCAAATGAGGATGAAAAAGAAGAAGATGTGGATACTGCAGTTGCCAAAAGGCTTGAGCAAGTCTTAAAAGAAACAAAGGAGAGGGTGTACATTTCCCAAACCCTATCTGCAGAAGAGCTGGCAGAGTAGGAAAACCTAATTGATCAAGCCAACATTGCTAAAGTACTTGATGAAGAAGAGGTTGAAGATCAAGAGGTTATTAAGACTCTGATTAATATGAAAAAGGCTGAAGAGATTGATAATTCCCTTGCTATGGTTGTAAGCATGTTCAGTCAATAACAAAAACAACCAGAAAAGGAAACTGAGAAAGTTGAACAACCTGAAAAATCTTCAAAGAAAGGAGAGACTGGAGAAACAATTGATGAGATGAAAGAAAAGCTCTCCAAGTTGCATGAAGAATTTGCAGAAAAGGTGAACTGGTTCGCAAAGATATACACAAAAAAAAGGAAAGTTGAGGAACAAGTTGAGAAAGAAAAATCTGCTAAAAGGGGTAAGTGGGATAAGAAAAATGAATATTATGTTGAAGAGGTGGAAAGCCCCTTAAAGCCTGTTCCACTTCAGACTCAAAGGCGTGAAGATGTACCAAATCTGAAAGAAGCAAAATGGAATGATGAGTATGAATATTTTACTTCAAGCCCTGAAGAACAGCCAATTCCAATAAGTCATGTTCCGATATAGATTGTTAGGCCTGAGGACTTACTCAATCCTGAGAAAGACAAGATTGAGGCTGTCAATGAGTCAACAAGAAAGGATGATACATCTGAAGATGACAATGATGATGATAACAAGGGTGATACAGCTGAGAAGGTTGATGTTTTGTCTCCACAAGTTGAAATGACTGATGAGCAAAGGACAAACATTCAACAAAGTTTAAATGAAGCTCAAAAGAAAAATCCATTGATAGTGAAATTGACCACTTTTGGTCATAAGTTTGAAGATCTGGCTCCACTCTCTGATGAGGAGTTGCAGAGGATGATTGAGAAAGAACATGATGAGCTGAAAAAAATAATGCAAAAGAAAAACCGTGATTCTTTGAGTATAGAGAATATTTGAGAGGTAGTGGAATCTCTGAAAGGGACTTAACCAAACTGACCTTCAAATTTCTTGAAGAAACTTTTAATGCAAGCAGAGAAAGAAGGGAAAGAGAAGATAGAGAAAGATTGGAAAGAAAAATTTAAGAATTGAAGAAAAGATATGCTGGTAAATGTGGTTATCTGATTGATAAAGGTATCTCACCAGAAATGGTGAACAGTTTGTCTAAACTGCTTTTGAATCTAACTATAACAGACTACAAAAGAAAGATAAATCAAAGAGAGATCAACTCGAACCCTCTGTTGAACAATCAAGGGAAGATCAACTAGAACCCCCTTCCAAGAAAAGAAGGATCATGACTTTGAGAGAGAAACAAAAGGCTGAAAATGAATCGAAAAGAGCTGAAACACAAGAAATTCCAATCCAGTGGAAGTAAAGCCAGAACCGGATGAACCCACTGATCCATGGGATAATGAGGAAATGATTCAGATTTTGAAAGATGTGATGGTAAAGCAGAAAGGGATGAATGAAAAGGTTTTTGACAATTTGGGTAAAGCACAGCTGAAACAATTGTTCTATGAGTAGAAAGCAGAATGGGAAAAGGTATTGTTGGAAGGTGTAAACCCAAGAAGCTTTATTGGAGGAAGATTTGTACCGGCTGGACAACTTCACGATGAAAAGATAATGGAAATGATTGAAAGGTTGTTCAGAGATGGTGGAGAAAACTTTTTTGATATGTTGAACATGTCGGCTAAGTTGATTGTTGAGATGTACTGTGATTACCTTATAACCTCAGATCTCAGATCTGATAGATAATAATAACGATTACGGATCTAGTTCATGATGCTCTTATACAATTATGTATTATTGTTATATATTAGTTAGTATCGATTGTATATGTATGTGTATGTATAATATTAGGTTGAAGCTTGAAAGAACAATTCGGCAGGGGTTCGTTAAACTTAACTCAAAACTTAAACTAACTGTGGAATGAAACGACTATATATAGAAGATGGATCTAGTTCGTTACACATTCCGTAATGAACTAGCCTCCACTTCGTTACATTACCATAAATGAAACAAATATAACGAATCACCCCCTGATTCGTTAAACGTCCTTAACGAAACAGGGGGGAACATAACTTGAAACTAGTTCGTTAAACATCCTTAACGAACTAGTCTATACATTAATTATCTTTAATAATTAATACATTAATTAAACGATAAATACATTAACGATAAATACAAAGACTCGAGACGCAAAACCGGGTACTAACAGACACCCCCCCCCGTCTTGAGCACTTTGTCTTTTAACTTATTTGAAGCGCTTTGTTTGCCAATCTCTGCAAATGTGAATTCCATGCTCATGACATGCCCGAACAACACACTGAAACTGCATTGCGCGGTCATAGTCTTCACGTCGCTCAAATAAAATATTATTCTTAAACAACACATCGTTGTCGGTCTCAGTTAAGTTAACAAGCTACATCGGATCGATGATCTTTATTAGCTCGGTCTTTAACCCTTTACCCAAGACAATGACGGCCTCGGCAGTTAGGTTATCGTAGTACCAGCGGTTGAACGATAAATACATGTGTTGATTCAACGTCTTCACCGGGACACGCTTCATGGTCTTTGGCGGCTTTACTTTAAGAACCAATTTTCTCCAGCCCGTCCTTCGATCAATCTCATTAATACGCTTACGAGTAGGGACCTGTGGCTTAAGAAACTTAAACCCGTGGTTGACCTCGAATAACAGATGTTGATGGAACCAATCTGCTATTCGATCACCTCCACGGTTGATAAATGTTCGACACGCGAGGGTCAAAACATCCCAACGTTGTAATGAGAGAACCTCAGTTATCCTCTCATAATATTGGATCCCTTTCTCCCATTTAACAATACACACTTTCAAATCAGAATCAAATAACCAAGAGATAATATCACCTTGAACCTTTAACACGGTCTTGAATGAAGTCATCTGACTGGCTTTGGCACGAGCAACAGCTTCATCCTTCTGCTCCTGTTCCACATACCGATAAGCCTCAATAATTTTACGAGATTTCTTACTTCGATAACCAAAACACCTTTGAATATCAGCATCAGTCGGGTTTTCAATCGAATCAAATCTCGTATCAACCACACGTTTACCCTTTGATACATTATCCAGATGATCCTCGGCTGCTTTAAATGTTTCCTCAGTAAATACTGGAGCACCCTGATCAACATTGATGTGTTGAAACAGATCAGGGTATTCCTCAGCTGTCACGTCTTCAACCTCAACCTCCTCATCTTCATAAATAAAAGCTGTATTCATCTGAATAGTCGGATCATTTAAGATCTCTTCATTGTTCCCGACCTCGACATCGGGCTCAACTTCTAACACAGTCAATTCATCATCATTTAAGCCAAGCTGTAACGAAATCTGCTCTCGTGTTAGAGATATTTCCACAAGCTGTCCCTCCTCAATCTCATCCCGATTCATAACGCTTCTAACCATTCCCGATCCATCAACCAAAATGAGGGTGTTAGCTTCAATCATCTCAATGGGTTTGGTAGTTGTATAGTCATGATACACAATAATCTGCTTGCCAGAATCATCTGCAGTACTTGTACCTGCACCTGAGGATGAACCGTGAGTTTGTTTAGGCTCACCACCCGCACCAGACTCATCAGGATCTTCTTTGTCATTCTTGAGCTTCTTAAGTGCATTATTGTAACGATTCCGGCAAATCCAGGTATACCCTAGCCGGAATATACTATTTACGTGTTATTTAATATTGATTATATGAGTTATAGCACGTTGATACGAATATATATGGTACACAGTATGAATCATACTCAATTATATAGTGAATCGTATTGGAATTACAATTAATCAATGATCGGTTATTGAAACCAGAAAGAATCGGGAATTACATTATAGACGAAGTATATAATGTTTAGTGATATTTACGAGGTATTAATGCTTCGGGATAAGTAAATTATAGCACAGAAAAAGGATTTCGATTTATTAGTACGTCGGTACGATAAACGAAACCTTTAACACCAAACCAAGCAAGAGACGATCAATCAAGCCGAAAAAGATGCGTAATTATTAATAATATGATGTTTTAATGTCACGGGTTAAGTTTTTAAAGTTTTTAAATCAGTTTTATATAAATTTTATTTTAACCCGAAAAACAACCATTTTAGGCTCGTTTTAAGCCGAATTACGAGTTTAAACGAGAAACGAACTGAACCAGATTATCCACAACATTATCCGGATTGTGTAATCCAAATGTGTGGCTAATATTGAACTTGTGGGGCCCTCCCACCCCACCATCTTGGCCGGCCATGATATTACACACACACATTTCTTTTTTTTCTTTTTCTACTACACAAACTCTCTCAAAACTCTCTCAAACTCTCTCAAATCTCTAACTCTTTCAAGTTTTCTTCCAAGATTATCACATTTTAACCAAGATTTTGAAGGTATAAGCATATTACAATACATAATCTTTGGTGTTAATTACTTAGTTTGAGTTGTTTTTGCAAGAACAAAAGGTTCCAAGTGAAATATGGGTGAAAACCCGAGATGGAACCGGTTCTCGTATGATCAAGGGATGTATACAAGTTATACAAAGGATCTTGATCCAAGTAATGAGTTAAAAGTGTTTAGAATAAAATTTTACGGTTAAAATCTTGTTAAAATGGATTTCCAAGTGAAAGATGGGTGAAAACCCGAGATGAAACCGACTCTTGCATGATCAAGATATGTATACATGTTATACAAAGGATCTTGGTCCAAGAAATGAGTAAAAAGAGTCGAGAACGGATTTTTACGGTTAAAACCTTTGTTTTTACATAAAAACCGACACTATGAAAGAAATGGTTTGATTGTTGGTATAGTTTGCTTGGTATAGTGTTATTGTGCTTGTAAGTGTTGTGTCTAGCGGCTAGCAAAGGCTAGAAACCGAGATCCTTGCGATCTAAAGCTAGAAAACACAAGATAGTTCGGTTTTCGTGTGTATATGAAATTGGACAGATTTTCGTGTGCTTAGAGTCGGGTCACGAAATTTCACAGAGATGATCTAAACATGAAAATATGAGATCTGTGAATTTTTGGTAATTTTTGGATAAAAGATGAATATTTGGTGAATTTAATGCTCGGTTTTGGCCAAAAATAGTGAAAAATAGCTAAACATGATGAAAAATTCTGGAAAATTTAAGATAAGCTTTTTATAACATATAAAAGTCACCCACAAAATTTGAGATCAGTTGGAAAAGTCTAAGTAGGCTTTTCGGTGAAACGAGTTCTAGGGCTTTCTAGCTCGGTTTTGGGTGAAAATGGCTTGAAAAATAAGTTTTAAATTCTGGAAAAATTCCAGGAAGTTATGAGGATGACAGAGATCATCTCAGAAAAATTTGGGATTTTTCTAAAGTGTTTTGGTATTTTTGACATATTTAGTGTTTTAATAAGATTTAAAAATAGATAAATAAATGTAAATATAGGAAAATAAATCTGGAAAAATTCCAGGAAGTTATTAGGATGACAGAGATCATCTCAGAAAAATTTGGGATTTTTCTAAAGTGTTTTGGTATTTTTGACATATTTAGTGTTTTAATAAGATTTAAAAATAGATAAATAAATGTAAATATAGGAAAATAAATCTGGAAAAATTCCAGGAAGTTATGAGGATGACAGAGATCATCTCAGAAAAATTTGGGATTTTTCTAAAGTGTTTTGGTATTTTTGACATATTTAGTGTTTTAATAAGATTTAAAAATAGATAAATAAATGTAAATATAAGAAAATAAATCTGGAAAATTTTGTAAAATTTTCTTTCTGTCAAAATAAGTTTTGTGCAAAATTTCAAGACCCGAGACTAAACGGGTAATTATTTGTGCTAAAAAGAACGTAAAAACAAATATTTAAAGCTTAAAACGTGTAAACCGGCAAAGTTCGCATAAGCTAGCTGACTGGTACACGAAAACTTTAAAAATGGACTATTTTCATAAATCTAAGTAAATTAGGTAAAAATAAATCATCCGAAAATAATTCGGATGATTTGGGTAATTTTTCCCGATTTTACCGTTTCCGGCACCGAAATACCGGAAACGGGCCCCGCGGCCAAACGGGGTGTCAAACCGAGCTATAATTTCATCAACTTAACTAAATTGACTGTCAAACTCTAAGCAATGTCACAATCTGAGTCCTTAGAAGTGTCACGGGGTTAACATTGTCCCCGAATCGAGTACAGTACTGGGTTAACAATGTTCCCAGATGTACCGATTGATACGTATTTAAGTTATGGGAATTATATAGTAACGACTAGATATTATATTACAGATCCAGGCACGTAGCTGTTCCTTATATTACTCACCGACTCACAAAAAGGTGAGTTTTCACGGGCCCCTTTTAATGAATTGTTTTAATTATATTTTCCCGGGGCGGAAAACATGTCTTATTTAAAGTATTTAAGTACATACCGATCGTATGGAAATACTTGTACATTTATATATATATGGTCTGATGCACAGAATATATAAAATGTTTATCATGTGTTATTGTTCTGGGGTAACATAGTTCCCAGGGGTTATTATTGTTCTGGGGTAACATAGTTCCCAGGGGTTATTATTGTTCTGGGGTAACATAGTTCCCAGGGGTTATTATTGTTCTGGGGTAACATAGTTCCCAGGAAGTTAATGGAAATGTTCGGGGGTAACATAGTTCCCAGCATGATTATATTGTTAATAAATGATTATTAAAATGATTTGTCAGTGTTTATTTAAATTAGTGAAACTCACCAACTATTCGTAGTTGACCCGTTTTCTTTACATGTTTTCTAGGTATGCCCAAGTTGGATTGATTGATGTGTGCTTAACTATCTGTGCTACCTGTTGGAAGCTTGCTGCTCTATGTTTTGTAATGAATTTATTAATGTCTTATCGGTAAAATATGTGTGTAACACCTAGACAGTAATGAAACTCGCAACAATGTATTATGTTATAAATTAATGTAGTGGTATTTTCTTTATAAGCAATGCTGTTGATATCAGATGTGTCTGTTGCATCCCGTGTACGTTTCCGCTGCGGTTACGGGGTGTTACAGAACTTGGTATCAGAGCCATTGGTTATAAAGAATTAGGATGTCTGAAAGAGATATACCTAAAATATAACCAGTAGCTCAAGTATTATAGGATCTGAATATCAACTAATAATATATTGTGACGAGATCGGGATGAACTTGGATGGACAACTGGGTTATTATGGTCCGGAACATAATAACAGACTTGTCTGCACGAGGGAATTCAGGGGAAGTCACGGGGAATTTAAATAGGTAAAATTGGCAACATATGTGTAAGTATATGATAATATTATTATGTGGTAAAATTGTATAAGTAAGTGCATGTTAATTTGATTTTGAATTACACTATGAGAAGGGACTATATGTTTGTTAACTTGTGTGCAGGTAAAAATGGCAAGAACACCTAGTGTGTCGACGGAAGAGGACCCGGAAGTGGTCAGTTCCGGGGCCTCTGGAAGCCCAAGTGTAGCACCCAGCTCCGAGCCTTCGGAGGCTAGTCATAGTACTTCTAGACAGACCACCCCAGCTAGGAGTGCTAGTTTACCCTCCCCTGCTAGGGTTACCAGGTCTCCTACCCCGCCCGCACCACAGACCGCCCCGATTCCCCCCAGACACGGTCCCCGCCTCACGGCGCGGATCAGTGCCCCGTATGTTCCGCCCACTGTTACCCCACCCAGATCCACTTACCATAGGGGCGAGTCCTCCCGCCCCCAGTCCGAGCCTGCGACCCTACCTGTGTGGGGTCTTCCGAGGCAGGAACGGGACTTGGCGGCTTGGCTACGTGTTCTCACCGAACAGGTGAACGAGCACTCTGCCGCCCTGGTCGTGGGGGTACAGAGGCGGGCGTACCTCGGGGACAGCATACTGGACCACCAGTATGCTATTAACCAGTTAAAAAGGGAGTGCTCATACTCCCACTGGTTGATCGGCCAGATGGAAACCCGAATGCGGGTTATGGTGGCGGTGTTGGTGGTGCTGGTGGCGGTGTTGGTGGGGTTGGTTTACCACCATGTGTAGATGTGTTAGATGGTAGAATCTTGAACCGCTTTTTGATACTCCATGTGAGCAGTTAGTGGTGATGCTAACATGGAGTGAATCTTGTTTAGTGATGATACAACCATTGGCCCATAGGGGGTCTCTTTTAGGGCATATCATTATCGATACTTTTGGGTATCATTCAAGCACTGACCCTTTTACGGGTTATGTCGAGATGATACCGACATAGGGCCCTTGTAATAAAACTTAGTTATGTAATGTTGACTGGAAAGTATGTAAACTGATGTTTGTGTAATATGTATCCATGTTTACTAATGAATGAAATATGTATTGTGTTTTATGATTTGAGATGGTATTGATTATATGTATTTCTGTGATGATTGTGTAGAATGGCACCGAAACGATCAACGAAAATATCGGAAGTAGATGTGAGCCGTTTGATTGCTCAACAGTTGGAGGCGGCGATACCGGATATAGTATCGCGCATCGCCGCCAGTATTAATAACTCGACCAATCCAACCCCTCTGAGCAATCAAACGCCCATAAATAATGACGGGGAACAAAATGCTAATCCTCCAAGGAATGATAACACTATTCCGAGTAATGATGCACCGCCTAGGGTGGTCGTTACTGACAGCAATGGCCCTATACCTACGGTAGAGACAAACCGTACGGAACCAATTCGTGCATCCAGGGGATGTTCGATCAAGGATTTCATGTTGTGCAAGCCATTAGAGTTTAGCGGGTCTGAAGGACCGAATGGGTTAGTTAAGTGGATAGAGAAAATAGAATCAGTGGTGAATATTAGCAACTGTCCCGAGGATTGTATCGTTAAGTACGCCACCTGTACATTCACCGACCATGCCTTGACATGGTGGAACACCATAGTACAGACTCGAGGTCAGGTGGCGACAAACCACATGACCTGGACGGAGCTTAAGGCTCTTGTGTTGGAACATTTCTGTCCAAAGAATGAATTGCAGAAACTGGAAAATGAGTTGTGGAATCTGGAGATGAAGGGGGCGGACCACTTGGGTTATACCAATCGGTTTAATGAACTGTCACGCTTAGTACCGTGGTTGGTCACCCCGGAGACGAAGAGTCCAACGTTATATCTGGGGACTTACTCCGGTAGTGAGGAGCATAGTCAACGCGGGGGGACACCGGACGTATGAAAGTGCAGTGACACAGGCTGGCATAGTCACGTATGATTTCTTGCGGAGCGGATCACTAAAGGTGACAGGAGAATCCGCTGGGGGAAAACGGGGTACGCATGATCATAGAATCCAAGAAAAGCAGCAAAGCAAACGAGCTAGGCCCGCTGCCCAGAGCTATGCCATGACTAGTTCGGGCGGAAGGCAAGAACCGCAGAAGGGAACGTTTCCTAGGTGCGGGAAATGTGGTTACCACCATAGTGGCGTGTGCAAAGAGGTGGTGTGCCACCGGTGCGGCAGGATTGGGCACACAACACCAAAATGTAGGACAAACCTGAACAACCTAAATCGACAACCGCAACCAATTCGTGCTCAACCATTTAGGACCCAACCAGCCCTGCAGCAAAACCCGCAAGGAAACCAAATGGTGACCACTAGCCGTGCCTGCTACGAATGCGGCAGCACGGATCACTTCAAAAGAAACTGCCCGAAACTGAACCAAGGAGGAAACGGGAGACAACCCACGGGTCAGGCATCGTCGTCCAACCCGGCGAGAAGCCGAGCTTTCGTGATAGGGGCGAGCGAAGCACGCCAGGACCCCAGCGTAGTGACAGGTACATTCCTTGTTTCTGACCATTACACTTCAGTATTATTTGATACGGGTGCTGATAGAAGTTTTGTCTCCGTTAAATTCCTATTAATAGCAAACATGCCGGTTAGTGAATCCATAGAACCCTATACCGTAGAAGTCGCTAACGGTAAGACCATGATAGTCAATCAAATCGTTCGGAATTGTCCTTTTATTCTAAACGAACAATCCTTTCTGATTGACTTGTTACCGGTAGAACTGGGTAGTTTTGATGTGATAGTGGGAATGGATTGGTTAGCACGCAACAAGGTAGAAATAAATTGTGAAAAGAAAGCCGTCAAGATCCGGGTGTCGGATGACGAGGAGGTATTAGTGCAGGGAGAAAAATCCGGCACCATGATACCATTTATATCCCACCTCAAGGTGTTGAAATATATACGTCAGGGATGTGTGGTGTATCTAGCGAGCCTGACGGCCGCTGATTCTGAGGAAAAACGGGTGGACGATATTCCCGTGGTACGCGAATTTCCACAAGTTTTTCCAGAGGAACTTCCTGGATTACCGCCAACCCGACAAGTCGAATTCAGAATCGACTTATTACCTCAAGCCGGCCCTGTTGCTAAGGCCCCTTACAGACTTGCACCGTCCGAGATGCAAGAGCTATCCAACCAGTTGCAGGAATTGTTGGATAAGGGGTTTATACGTCCCAGTTATTCCCCGTGGGGTGCACCTGTACTATTTGTGAAAAAGAAGGACGGAAGCCTTCGAATGTGCATTGACTACAGGGAATTGAACAAATTAACCATCAAAAATAGGTATCCTCTTCCCCGAATCGATGATTTGTTCGACCAACTACAAGGCGCGAGCTATTTCTCAAAAATTGATCTTAGATCGGGATACCACCAAGTTAGAATTCAAGAGGAGGATATCCCAAAAACCGCGTTTCGGACTCGCTACGGCCACTATGAATTTTTAGTTATGCCTTTTGGACTAACAAATGCGCCAGCGGTGTTCATGGATCTCATGAACCGAGTCTGTAAACCCTATCTCGACAAATTCGTCATTGTATTTATTGACGATATTTTGATATACTCGAAGAGTAAAGAAGAGCACGAGCAACACTTAAGGTTAGTTTTAGAGCTCCTGGATCAGGAGAAGTTATATGCAAAATTCTCCAAGTGTAACTTCTGGTTACAAGAGGTGCAATTCCTCGGTCATGTTATAAACCACCAAGGAATACACGTTGATCCGAGTAAGGTTGAAGCTATTAAGAATTGGCAAGCGCCTAAATCTCCTAAGGAAATCCGCCAATTCTTAGGCTTAGCTGGGTACTATCGTCGATTTATTGAGAATTTTTCCAGCATTGCCCAACCTTTAACCCTGCTGACTCAAAAGGATCGGAAGTATGAATGGGGTGAAGAGCAGGAAACGGCGTTTCAAACGCTAAAACAAAGATTGTGCCAAGCGCCAATCTTAAGTCTCCCCGACGGAGACGATGGATTTGTTGTATATTGTGACGCATCCCGTAAAGGGTTAGGATGCGTGTTAATGCAAAATAAAAAGGTCATAGCCTATGCGTCTCGACAGTTAAAAGTTCATGAGAAAAACTACACTACTCATGACTTGGAACTGGGAGCAGTCATCTTTGCACTTAAAATCTGGAGACACTATCTCTACGGTACAAAGTGCACCATATTCACTGATCATAAAAGTTTGCAACACATATTCGATCAGAAAGAACTGAATATGAGGCAACGAAGATGGGTCGAGTTGCTGAGTGACTATGACTGTGACATACGGTATCACCCCGGCAAGGCTAACGTTGTAGCCGATGCCTTGAGTAGAAAGGATCGAGTCAAGCCACTACGCGTGCGAGCGTTGGGGATGATAGTCCAGTCGAACCTTTTGGATTTGATTCGAGTCGCTCAACGCGAGGCGTTGAAGGAGGACCAATTGGATAAAGAAGGACTTTACGGGAATGAGAAGAATTTCGAACAGCGTGTGGACGAAATTCTCTATTTCAAAAATCGGATTTGGATCCCGACCCTCCATGACCTTCGTGATTTGATCATGGATGAAGCGCATAAATCGAAATATTCCATACATCCGGGATCAGATAAAATGTACAAGGATGTGAAAGAATTTTACTGGTGGTCAGGTATGAAAAAGGATATAGCCACCTACGTCGGCAAGTGTACGACGTGTGCGAGGGTTAAGGCGGAACACCAGAAACCCTCGGGGATGTTACAACAACCGGAGATTCCCGAATGGAAATGGGAGCAAATCACAATGGATTTCGTGACAAACCTCCCTAAGACATCCCGGGGAAATGATGCAATTTGGGTAATCGTGGATAGATTAACCAAATCGGCACATTTTATTCCAATTAGAAACAATTATAACACTGAGAGACTTGCGCAAATTTATATAAATGAAATAGTGTCTCGTCATGGCATCCCCATCTCGATCATCTCCGATAGGGATAGCCATTTCACCTCCAAACTTTGGCAAGCTGTTCAAGAAGCATTGGGAACACGTATTGACCTAAGCACGGCTTACCACCCTCAGACCGATGGTCAGTCTGAGAGGACCATTCAAACTTTGGAGGATTTGCTTCGTGCCTGCGTACTGGACTTTAAGGGAAATTGGGATGAACATCTCCCACTCGTTGAATTTTCCTATAATAACAGTTACCATAGCAGTATAAAGGCAGCACCTTATGAAGCATTGAATGGGCGGAAGTGCCGATCACCACTTTGCTGGTCTGAAGTGGGTGACTCGCAGGTCATTAGATCGGATCTGGTCCAGGAGACGACCAGCAAGATTCTTGAAATTAAGAACAACTTGAAAGCCGCGCGGGATCGGCAGAAGAGTTATGCCGATACCCGTCGAAAACCGTTGTCATTTGAGAAGGGTGAAAAGGTATATTTGAAAGTATCACCCTGGAAAGGAGTGGTCAGATTTGGAAAGGCGGGGAAGTTGGCCCCTAGATATATTGGACCATTCATTATTACTGCAAAGATCGGTCCGGTAGCTTACCGACTAGAACTGCCTGAGGAACTAAGTGCAGTTCATAACGTGTTTCATGTGTCGAATTTGAAAAGATGTCTGGCGGATGAGACATCGGTGTTACCCTTAGAGGGTGTGCAAATAAGTGATAGGCTCAACTTCGTAGAGGAGCCCATCGAAATAGTGGACGGTAAGATCAAGCAACTTAGACACAATAAGATCTCGTTGGTCAAAGTTAGATGGAATTCGCAACGAGGCCCAGAATTTACTTGGGAACGAAAGGATGAATTTCGGAAGAAATACCCCCACCTATTTCCTCAAAAGGAAGTAGTTGACGCATAAAATTTCGAGGACGAAATTTTTATAACGGGGGGAGAATGTAACGATTCCGGCAAATCCAGGTATACCCTAGCCGGAATATACTATTTACGTGTTATTTAATATTGATTATATGAGTTATAGCACGTTGATACGAATATATATGGTACACAGTATGAATCATACTCAATTATATAGTGAATCGTATTGGAATTACAATTAATCAATGATCGGTTATTGAAACCCGAAAGAATCGGGAATTACATTATAGACGAAGTATATAATTTTTAGTGATATTTACGAGGTATTAATGCTTCGGGATAAGTAAATTATAGCACAGAAAAAGGATTTCGATTTATTAGTACGTCGGTACGATAAACGAAACCTTTAACACCAAACCAAGCAAGAGACGATCAATCAAGCCGAAAAAGATGCGTAATTATTAATAATATGATGTTTTAATGTCACGGGTTAAGTTTTTAAAGTTTTTAAATCAGTTTTATATAAATTTTATTTTAACCCGAAAAACAACCATTTTAGGCTCGTTTTAAGCCGAATTACGAGTTTAAACGAGAAACGAACTGAACCAGATTATCCACAACATTATCCGGATTGTGTAATCCAAATGTGTGGCTAATATTGAACTTGTGGGGCCCTCCCACCCCACCATCTTGGCCGGCCATGATATTACACACACACATTTCTTTTTTTTCTTTTTCTACTACACAAACTCTCTCAAAACTCTCTCAAACTCTCTCAAATCTCTAACTCTTTCAAGTTTTCTTCCAAGATTATCACATTTTAACCAAGATTTTGAAGGTATAAGCATATTACAATACATAATCTTTGGTGTTAATTACTTAGTTTGAGTTGTTTTTGCAAGAACAAAAGGTTCCAAGTGAAATATGGGTGAAAACCCGAGATGGAACCGGTTCTCGTATGATCAAGGGATGTATACAAGTTATACAAAGGATCTTGATCCAAGTAATGAGTTAAAAGTGTTTAGAATAAAATTTTACGGTTAAAATCTTGTTAAAATGGATTTCCAAGTGAAAGATGGGTGAAAACCCGAGATGAAACCGACTCTTGCATGATCAAGAGATGTATACATGTTATACAAAGGATCTTGGTCCAAGAAATGAGTAAAAAGAGTCGAGAACGGATTTTTACGGTTAAAACCTTTGTTTTTACATAAAAACCGACACTATGAAAGAAATGGTTTGATTGTTGGTATAGTTTGCTTGGTATAGTGTTATTGTGCTTGTAAGTGTTGTGTCTAGCGGCTAGCAAAGGCTAGAAACCGAGATCCTTGCGATCTAAAGCTAGAAAACACAAGATAGTTCGGTTTTCGTGTGTATATGAAATTGGACAGATTTTCGTGTGCTTAGAGTCGGGTCACGAAATTTCACAGAGATGATCTACACATGAAAATATGAGATCTGTGAATTTTTGGATAAAAGATGAATATTTGGTGAATTTAATGCTCGGTTTTGGCCAAAAATAGTGAAAAATAGCTAAACATGATGAAAAATTCTGGAAAATTTAAGATAAGCTTTTTATAACATATAAAAGTCACCCACAAAATTTGAGATCAGTTGGAAAAGTCTAAGTAGGCTTTTCGGTGAAACGAGTTCTAGGGCTTTCTAGCTCGGTTTTGGGTGAAAATGGCTTGAAAAATAAGTTTTAAATTCTGGAAAAATTCCAGGAAGTTATGAGGATGACAGAGATCATCTCAGAAAAATTTGGGATTTTTATAAAGTGTTTTGGTATTTTTGACATATTTAGTGTTTTAATAAGATTTAAAAATAGATAAATAAATGTAAATATAGGAAAATAAATCTGGAAAAATTCCAGGAAGTTATGAGGATGACATAGATCATCTCAGAAAAATTTGGGATTTTTCTAAAGTGTTTTGGTATTTTTGACATATTTAGTGTTTTAATAAGATTTAAAAATAGATAAATAAATGTAAATATAGGAAAATAAATCTGGAAAAATTCCAGGAAGTTATGAGGATGACAGAGATCATCTCAGAAAAATTTGGGATTTTTCTAAAGTGTTTTGGTATTTTTGACATATTTAGTGTTTTAATAAGATTTAAAAATAGATAAATAAATGTAAATATAAGAAAATAAATCTGGAAAATTTTGTAAAATTTTCTTTCTGTCAAAATAAGTTTTGTGCAAAATTTCAAGACCCGAGACTAAACGGGTAATTATTTGTGCTAAAAAGAACGTAAAAACAAATATTTAAAGCTTAAAACGTGTAAAGCGGCAAAGTTCGCATAAGCGAGCTGACTGGTACACGAAAACTTTAAAAATGGACTATTTTCATAAATCTAAGTAAATTAGGTAAAAATAAATCATCCGAAAATAATTCGGATGATTTGGGTAATTTTTCCCGATTTTACCGTTTCCGGCACCGAAATACCGGAAACGGGCCCCGCGGCCAAACGGGGTGTCAAACCGAGCTATAATTTCATCACCTTAACTAAATTGACTGTCAAACTCTAAGCAATGTCACAATCTGAGTCCTTAGAAGTGTCACGGGGTTAACATTGTCCCCGAATCGAGTACAGTACTGGGTTAACAATGTTCCCAGATGTACCGATTGATACGTATTTAAGTTATGGGAATTATATAGTAACGACTAGATATTATATTACAGATCCAGGCACGTAGCTGTTCCTTATATTACTCACCGACTCACAAAAAGATGAGTTTTCACGGGCCCCTTTTAATGAATTGTTTTAATTATATTTTCCCGGGGCGGAAAACATGTCTTATTTAAAGTATTTAAGTACATACCGATCGTATGGAAATACTTGTACATTTATATATATATGGTCTGATGCACAGAATATATAAAATGTTTATCATGTGTTATTGTTCTGGGGTAACATAGTTCCCAGGGGTTATTATTGTTCTGGGGTAACATAGTTCCCAGGGGTTATTATTGTTCTGGGGTAACATAGTTCCCAGGGGTTATTATTGTTCTGGGGTAACATAGTTCCCAGGGGTTATTATTGTTCTGGGGTAACATAGTTCCCAGGGGTTATTATTGTTCTGGGGTAACATAGTTCCCAGGGGTTATTATTGTTCTGGGGTAACATAGTTCCCAGGGGTTATTATTGTTCTGGGGTAACATAGTTCCCAGGAAGTTAATGGAAATGTTCGGGGGTAACATAGTTCCCAGCATGATTATATTGTTAATAAATGATTATTAAAATGATTTGTCAGTGTTTATTTAAATTAGTGAAACTCACCAACTATTCGTAGTTGACCCGTTTTCTTTACATGTTTTCTAGGTATGCCCAAGTTGGATTGATTGATGTGTGCTTAACTATCTGTGCTACCTGTTGGAAGCTTGCTGCTCTATGTTTTGTAATGAATTTATTAATGTCTTATCGGTAAAATATGTGTGTAACACCTAGACAGTAATGAAACTCGCAACAATGTATTATGTTATAAATTAATGTAGTGGTATTTTCTTTATAAGCAATGCTGTTGATATCAGATGTGTCTGTTGCATCCCGTGTACGTTTTCGCTGCGGTTACGGGGTGTTACAATTATCCTTGCATGTTAACTGCAAGATGAGATCCTCCTGCTCTTTGATCTTCACTCCCTAAGACTTAACAATCTCACGAAGATCTTTTGTTTCCTTCTGACAATAAGAGATATATCCCATCAGCCTTCTGTTATTGTCCATCATACGTTCTTGAGTCATACGGTTAGTAGACATTTGGTTTTCATATAAATGAAGTAGACTCAAGACTATATTCATCTGTTGATCATGTGTCATGGCAAGAAACGAAGCTGGGATATGTTGAACATGACCTTGAGGTCGGTTAAGCCTCAAAAATGAAAAGTCCATTGGTTGTGGAGGCAACATAGTCGGTGTAGGAGAAACCACCGATGTGGCAGTTGTAGGCCTTGGTATTGTAGATAAAACAGATTGAGGAATCATACCAAGCCTAGGATCCGACGTAAGCGTGGTCGTCAAAGTGAGTTCTGGGGTGCTATTAGTAAGCGGCACCATCGGTCTTTGAGAAGCGGACGACCTTGGAGGCTGAACTCCAAAAGAAATGCCAGCACCAGCCGACACTCGTCGCTTATACGATCCTTCAGTAGCTAACTCTTTCCCCTTTCTCTTGCGTTGAGCGGAAACTGTAGCAGCTAAAGTCGCCTCAACCGCAGATTGTTGTTCAATTATAGCAGCATCTCCATCATCACCATTACCACCATCACCACCATCATCATCCCCATCATTCCCACCTGGTCCCTCCTCACGCTCGGAATCCGAATCATCATGGATCCAACGATCATTGTCAGGACATACATAATCTAGATTCACCAAATGACCAATCAAACGTTTGGTCGGATGATGATATTTCCTATACACATTCATCCTTCGAACAGTATCAGCCGTCATATGCTCAAGCGTTATCAAATCGTTCACAATGGCTTGATCTATTACCAGAATAGGAATTAAGTCTTCAATAATTAACTGGAGGAACCGAGGATACATAAGAAACTTCTTTTTTTGAACCGTCTGAAGACATTGTTCCTTAAGATGATAAAATATCATTTCCGAGAAGTTGAAGTTCTTGTTTAGGATCAAAGCGACAAACGCCGATTGTAGCATAATTCAGCATTCATCGAAACCACTCTTTCGACCTCCCAGGTGTAACATTTCGGGTTTTTCGTTTCCTTTCGGTTTGTAATCATTACCCAACCCGGGTTCGGGTATTTTATCAATAAAGTTCATTTTTGTTCATCATTTTATTTATTATTTATTTTATTTGATTAAAACTATAATTCATGTGCAAAACTACCCCCAAATTAACAAATGATCCATTATGCATCCAACCTCAAAGACCAAGGATTCAATTGCAATTATTATTCAACCTTTTTTTCCCTCCTCTTCACCCTCTCACTACACCGACTCCATACCCCCCTTCAATTTCGGACTCGTTAAACGCGTAATTGGTCATACCATATTAATCCTTTCCCTGATTCGATCTTACCGACACTCTTAACATGGTAAATTATTAACTGTTGACAGCTAATTTGTTAATTACGAACCGCGACTGACCTTGTCAATGAAACACTATATAAACTCGATTATTCTGAAATTAAACTCGCGCACACCATCCTTACTACATCTCGACCCAAACCCCTAAGTCAAATAAGCCCTAAACAGCTGTTACAGTTGATTTTGCAATCAAGCTCGAGCCGCAAACCCTAGTTCGCCGTGTATCGTCAATCGACCACCATATCTGGTAATTGATACATGCTTATAGATCGTTTTTAACCCTGGAATATTAACCCAAAACCAATTTAACTAATCCATGAACGAATTGGACAATTTGATTTCTAGTGTTTATAAGGATAAATAACGCGAACTAGTTATAGTATATATTAGATGGGTTTCATGTTATTAACGAGTTAGACACCTGCCCCAGTGGCAGGTGCATATGCTTTAAGTCCTTGAACCGGCCTGGGGACGCGGGTTCGAGTCTCCCCTTGCCCAGTTTTGGTTTTATTGTTAATTCTTTTGGTTTTGGCTTTTTTTTTTTGTTATTATTTGGTGTTCAAATCAATAAATAAACATTATTTCGATAAACCGAATTCCTAATCGACTCTTTTCCATTCATATTTATGTAAATAAACTTGTTTAAATTTTATAATAGAGTATATATATATAACTATATACCTTATACAAATACTCATAAATAAATAAATTGTATATATCATTTTTACGACAACGAACCCAATGGAATTAAATATACAATATATTCCGTTTAACTCTCTGCCAATTTATAATATTTATTTTTACTTATCAAACTCAAGCGAAAATTAATAACTATGATAATTAAATATTACAATAATAATAGTAATAATAATAACACAACAACCGTATGATTTTGATGATAAGACTAATTACACCTTAATAACTTCATCGTGACCCAAGATCCGCCTTTTATTTATATTTAACTCACTTTATCGTTAACAACTAGGATTAATTGTCGGCAAATCTCGGGAAGCTTGATCATTTTCCATCGTAGTCTTTTCTTTTATTATCCCGTCCTCGTTTATCCTACGCTATAAGGTGAGTTTACATACCCCTTTTTCCATCTTTTATATTTTGGGGGTAGCATGTATATCATATTCAAGTTTACTTATGTTTTAGTCCCACATCTATTCAAAACACAATTCAATATATGTTTATGTGTGATTATTGCATGCTCTATGATAATGTTTATGTGCTTAATTGTTTATTTTATATTTGGTGGTTGGTATCTCATCCTCATCTAGTATGATCATACATTTACCAAAGTACTTTGATTTCGTATCAATAAGAATGGGTCCACATCTATTTAGTTGTTTACATATTCATAAGAATTGTAGTACTCATCATTTACATATGAATTGTGGTTTTTATCTATATATGTATCTCAACTAAAACTTATGTATTCTCACCAACATTCGTGTTGACAAACTTTATTTTTATACATGCTACAGGTACAAGTAATTTACATTGATCAAGATTGAAGATATTAGTTTTTACCTTAGGATATTTATCCTAACAAATAAATATGATGTAATTGTTTTGATTAATATAATTGTGTACTTGTTTTGATATTAACGAATTAAATAATTATTGTCACTTTAATTAGTGTCCTTTAAGCTACTGTCCAATCAATACGTTACGCCCCGGCATGTTCCGCCTTTGGTCGGGGTGTGACAGATTGGTATCAGAGTCGAAAGCTATAAGATAGGTGGTCAGATATAACAGCCTAGTAGCGTGCTTAGGGTCCCTATACGTGATATGCCTTTACGTGTTTGCACCCTGAATTATATTATTTATTGTAGTAGCTTAAATACTATTTAATGATTTAATATTATTCTTGTACACAAAATCACACGCTTAATCCGAGGCTATGCCTCACTCTCAAAATTGTTTTCAAAACCTTAGGACGATTTTAAATGGGAAATTCCTTAAGAAATCCCGCCTTTTTACTCCCCTCTCCTTGAGGATGATTCGTGGGACGGATATGTAGTAACTGTAAGAGGGACGCACTTGTTTACCGAACTCTTGACACCAAGGCTTGCGAGCCTAAGGAAGTACAATGCGCATAAATCTCAATCAACCGCGAGACCTGGTTGCCTTCCTGGAGTGTTCGGTAAGGGTGTGGAACTTATTAGGCCAAAGCATATCACACCAAACGTACCCGAATCTGCTACCCTCATTGTATCAAACGTGGTCATGTGACGATCACACTGTTAAATCAATGATAAGATTTTTCCCTAATTTTTTTTATTAAGAATGAATATTTTCTCATATTATTAATTTCATCAATACCTTAAGTTAAGATTATTAAAATTTTATTTTGTATTCTTATGAATTTTCACAAAACCCGAAATTTCACATAGTTATGCATACAATTTTTTTTCCAAAACATAATAAATCTTTCACGTGTCGTCATTGTAGCATGTCTTCTTCCCGCCTTATCAACCGTAACCGTCGCACCGGCAACTCAGGCCGTAGCATGTCATCCCGCATCGCTAAGGGAATCGTGGAAGCCCTCCCAACAATCATCTCTCAACTCCAAAATGTGAATGCCCCTACATCAACCACAACACCAAACCCAATTGCTTACCCCCTCAAACAATTCAAGAGTGCCAACCCGCTCGAATACCACGGTATCGACGGTGCTACCGTTCTCCTCCAATGGTTCGAACAAATGGAGAGCATATTCGTCCAATGTGAATGCCCCGAGGACAAGAAAACCAATTACGCCTCGAGCAAGCTTAAGAAGAATGCCCTCAATTGGTGGAATGGTGAGAAGCGCACGCTTGGCGCTGAGGTTGCCATGGCCTTGCCATGGGATGACCTCAAGAAACTTATGCTCAAGAAGTTCTGCCAGAAACATGAGATTCGGATGTTGGAAGAGGAATTTTGGAATTTGAAACAAGAAAGTGGTAATGACATCGCCTACAACGATCGTTTCCATGAACTAAGCCTTCTCATTCCCCACATGGTCACTCCACTCGAGCGTGCAATCGACAAGTACATCTCGGGTTTACCTATGGAAATCCAAGACTCCGTTCTAAGTCGTGACCCTCAAACGCTCCATGATGCCATCACCTTAGCTGGTACCCTCATCGAAAACCACGTTAAGGCCGGGACCTTGACGCGTAAAAATTCCAAGAAGCCCGATGATAAGCCTGCATCCGAGCCCACCAAAGAACCCAAGCCCGAATCTCCCAAACCCGAGCCTTCTAAGCCCGAATCCTTCAAGCACAACAACTCTCCTTATTACCGCAAAAATAAAAGAAAGCCCAATTCCCAAAATTATGTATTGGCCCAATCACAAGCCCAACCCACCAAGACACCCTACACAGGACCCCACCCATTATGTGATACGTGTAACTTTCCAGCCTAACCTCAAGTGTCGACAATGCACCCATTGCAATCGATTTGGTCACCTCTTTACCACATGTCGTGAACGCAACCAACTTTTGATACAACCATTTACCTCACATCTTACCCAACCCTTACCTTATGCTCAACGATTTACTCAAGGACTCCCAACTATTAGAGCTTGTTACAATTATGGAGACCCTAACCATTATCGCAATGCATGCCCAAGACTCGCACACATGAACCAAATTCAATCCTACCCAACCCAAACCGCTCAATATCAAGCTTACCAAACCCAAGTAAATCAACTTCCACCAATCCAAGCTCAACCCATCCAAGCAATTCAAGCCCAACCCATTCAACCAATTCAAGTCAACCAAACCCCAATCAACCAATCAACCTCAAGTGACCAAGCTACTTAAGGACAAGTGTGTTACATCAACGGTTCCCGAATCTAAGCCTAACCCTTCATGAATACATGCTACGCAAAAGACGTTTCTTTTATTTAGTTCTTTTCATTTAAATCTAATGTATTAGCTTCATTAAATCTCTAGTTTTGTTATGAATGAGAATTATGATTATGGTATCCAATCTCTCGTTTATTCATATCTTGTCGACTATTGCACTATTTATTGTCACACAATTTATTATCATGATTGAAGTGGTCTATGACTGGTTGTTTACGGGGACTATGTGCATGGCTATGCGCATGGTTATCTAATAGCACTTTATTTGTATAATGAACTACCTATGACCGATTCCTACAAACATTTTGGGAATTTGGGACTATGAACATGTGTTGTACATAGTTATCTAATAGGAGTCACATGTACAAATTTTATTTCGATATTTTTAATACATGGCCACCCAAACCCTCCAAACTCACCAAATTCTCATGGTACTCTTATCTCATCCCATCGATTTTATAATCTTGATTTCAACCCTCAACTATTATTATATTCATTAGTCATGTGATTTGTTTGTTGTGTGAACCGATTATTGCGTGAACTTTGTCGTCGTCACAAGTATTTTCTTTACATCGTATGTGTAAATTACCTATATAATTTTCCTTTATCTATTTATTTCATTTTGTTGTTATCACTTTCGATGGTTAACTTCAACAATTTCGTAATTTTTTTACTAGTTATTTATGATCATTAAATTTCTCATATTTATGTATATGTTCATTACTCTCTATCAAATGATTCTATTTATATATATAAAAAAGGAGTTTTATTTTACCCATGTTTTCAAACCCGCACAACGAGACTAACCATGTGCATAATGCGATGATCTAAATAATTATGAGTGCACGCATAATTATCGAAATCGTCGCATGGAACTCATGGTGAATACGGTTGTGTGTAATAACTCAGAACCTAGGGTGATTTTGGGTAACGATACAAATATTGATGTGATAAGGGCATGGTGGATACGCCGCAGGTACATCCTATATATAAGTGTCCTTATCATGTCTTCCGTTTGTAGCATTATTTGGGTCACCTGAAGATCCGTGTTAATTTATATATATATATATATATATATATATATATATATATATATATATATATATATAAATCTCTTAACAATTACTTTCTTTCTTTATGTTATGATTTTTTTATAATTTCAGGACGAAATTTTCTAAAAGTTGTGAATGCTGTAACATTTCGGGTTTTCCGTTTACTTTCGGTTTGTAATCATTACCCGACCCGGGTTCGGGTATTTTATCAATAAAGTTCATTTTTGTTTATCATTTTATTTATTTATTTATTTTATTTGATTAAAACTATAATTCATGTGAAAAATCTACCCCCAAACTAACAAATGATCCATTTTGCATCCAACTTCAAAGACCAAGGATTCAATTGCAAATATTATTCAACCTTTTTTCCCTCATCTTCACCCTCTCACGAATCCGACTCCATACACCCCCTTCAATTTCAGACTCGTTAAACGCGTAATTGGTCCTACCATATTAATCCTTACCCTGATTCGATCTTACCGACACTCTTAACATGGTAAATTATGAACTGTTGACAACTAATTTTTTAATTACAAACCGCGGCTGACATCGTCAATGAAACACTCTATAAACTCGATTATTCTGCAATTAAACTCGCGCACACCATCCTTACTACATCTCGACCCAAACCCCTAAGTCAAATAATCCCTAAACAGCTGTTACAGTTTATTTTGCAATCAAGCTCGAGCCGCAAACCCTAGTTCGCCGTGTATCATCAATCGGCCACCATATCTGGTAATTGATACATTCTTATAGATCGTTTTTAACCCTGGAATATTAACCCTAAACCAATTTAACTAATCCATGAACGAATTGGACAATTTGATTTCTAGGGTTTATAAGGAGGAATAACGCGAACCAGTTATAGTATCTATTAGATGGGTTTCATGTTATTAACGAGTTAGACACCTGCCCCAGTGGTAGGTGCATATGCTTTAAGTCCTTGAACCGGCCTGTTCGAGTCTCCCTAGGCCCGGTTTTGGTTTTATTGCTATTTCTTTTGGTTTTGGCTTTTTTTTTGTTATTATTTGGTGTTCAAATCATTAAATAAACATTATTTCGATAAACCGAACTCCTAATCGACTCTTTTCCGTTCATATTTATGTTAATATACTTGTTTAAATTTTATAATAGAGTATATATATATATATATAACTATATACCTATACAAATACTCATAAATAAATAAGTTGTATATATCCTTTTTACGACAACAAACCCAATGGTATTAAATATACAATATATTCCGTTTAACTCTCTGCTAATTTAAAATATTTATTTTTACTTATCAAACTCAAGCGAAAATCAATAACTATGATAATTAAATACTACAATAATAATAGTAATAATAGTAACACAACAACCGTATGATTTTGATGATAAGACAAATTACACCTTAATAACTTCATCGAGACCAAGATCCGCCTTTTATTTATATTTAACTCACTTTATCGTTAACAACTAGGATTAATTGTTGGCAAATCTCGGGAAGCTTGATCATTTTCCATCGTAGCCTTTTCTTTTATTATCTCGTCCTCGTTTATCCTACGCTATAAGGTGAGTTTACATACCCCTTTTTCCATCTTTTATATTTTGGGGGTAGCATGTATATCATATTCAAGTTTACTTATGTTTTAGTCCCACATCTATTCAAAACACAATTCAATATATGTTTATGTGTGATTATTGCATGCTCTATGATAATGTTTATGTGCTTAATTGTTTATTTTATGTTTGGTGGTTGGTATATCATCCTCATGTATCCTCATCTAGTATGATCATATACATTTACCCAAGTACTTTGATTTCGTATCAATAAGAAGCTTTATTTTTATACATGCTACAGGTACAAGTAATTTACATTGATCAAGATGGAAGATATTAGTTTTTACCTTAGGATATTTATCCAAACAAATAAATATGATGTAATTGTTTTGATTATTATAATTGTGTATTTGTTTTGATATTAATGAATTAAATAATTATTGTCACTTTAATTAGTGTCTTTTGAGCTACTGTCCAATCAATACGTTACGCCCCGGCATATTCCGCCTTTGGTCGGGGTGTGACACCAGGCAATGGATTTGTACATGTAATAAATACTTGTACGTTGGGCATAATCCATTTTTGTTGTACATGGAAGCTTCAATGTCACCACTGTAGAATACTCGACGAAACAAACCCTTGATTACCTTTTTATCAAACTCACACAGATGATCAATGTTATCTCCAAACTGAAGCACACGTCGGATTACATCAATATCAACATCGATTGGCGTTTGGTTGATTGTGGCTTCAATGTGGTTCTCAACTTCAACATACCTCGCTGTATTCCAAAATTGACGAACAATACTAAAACGAACGTCAGGATTTGCTGTGATGGAATAGTGAATACGCGAGCGTCGTAAGAATTCTTATAACCCCCCAAATATGTTTTCATCAGCAAAATTTATACCAGCGAAGGCACATATATTACGCTTCTTATCATAAGGTAGTAACGGTAAATCTTGTTGTTGTTGCTGTTGATCAGCAACCGGAGGATCTTGTTCCATGTTATCGGCCATAGTTCTAAATAAATAACGTCAAGAATTAGTGATAATCAATAGTTATGTAAATAAATTTGTAAATCATAAATGAATTTGAAAATTAAAAACTATTTAAATAGAATGTCATTCGTTAAACAGACTGATTCGTTACATTGTTATAACGAGTAACGAATCATCTGTTTCGCTATCAAGTAAATATATAACGAAAGAGAACTAGCGAATTACTATGAAAAGTTAACGAACTACCATCTAGTTCGTTATAATTAAAGAACACAAATATTATTTGTTATTAATATTGATTCGCTGTTCTACTTCGTTTGAATTTTATAACGAATTGGACATGAATTAGTTCCAATTCGTTAAGCATAACGAATGGCCAAATAATCTTAATCTTTGACATAATTGGTCAAGGTCAAAATTACCAAGAACAAGTAAAATTCAAAATAACACGTCTGAGGTCGAATACACATTAATCATCGACAGATAGCCGAATAAAGGACCAAACTGATCTCGGAATCTCATCGCGAATACAATGCTATCAATCGTTTAAACCAAAACATGGTAACAATAGGTTAAATTGAGATTTAAGTAAAACCTCTAAAACCCGATAACATAATCATACAATTGACCCACCAAACATACATCAAACTTGACGAAAATCATTACGGTGTGATCATTTATACCTTAGGATCACGAAAATATGATTATGATCAGAAAGTGATTTAATGAAAGTCGAATTTTCTGGAAAAGTTGGCCAGAGTAACAGTGCAATAGGGGAAGAAGATGAATAGTGTGAAACGAATCGTTTCACGAACCCCTATATACTACTGACACAACACGTTTTTCGATGTAACGAATCAGCCGATTCGTTTGAATTTTGAATTAACGAATCAGGTGATTCGTTAGATTAAATTTAACACGTGTCACAAAGAATTATAACCAATTTGTTAACTCAAAGACATATGATTAACGAATTAGCTTTTATTCGTGTTTTAATTCGTTAAATATGCATAATGAATTGAGTGTCATTCGTTACTGATTGGCGGAAGCGAATTAGGGTGTAATTCGTTGAAAATGACCTAATTCGTTATTCATAAATTAACGATTTACCTTTTATTTAATTTTAAATGAATAAACTAATTAAATAAATGAATTAAATATTTATATAAAACAATTTTAACTTAAAAGAATTACCGAGGTTCCATATCTAGATAATCGAATACCATAAAGAGTTTCACGTTTTGAAACACATAACTTAAAAGAATTTAAATAATATCAAATTTTAGTGCACGGATTTGGTTTCCGTAGTGATCGAATAAGTTAAAACTAATTTGTTTATTAAAATCTAAAATATTTACAAAAAAATATCCGAACATGAAAAACATAGAATAGAAAATATTTTTGTGTTTTTGTATGGTTTATCAAAAGCAATACATGTTTTTGAATTTTTGATATTTTGAGTAGAGAATCATATTGACCGAATTGCTCTTCCATCTCAGTTTTATATTTCAGCGATATTATGATTGGTGTTAAGTTGGTCATTGATATTGTTGTCCACTTAAATTTTAGAACAAGTCTTCAAGCATTTTTGTGATATGATTAATGGTTCAATTAGCACACAGAATATCAGAAACTATCAGCCTCTAATCCCGGTTCAAGCTTAATTTGATTTTTGCCAAATCACCCCAACTTGACTTAAACCATTATAGTGTTGATCAAAATTTCGAAGATTTTAGAACTTTTGAGAAATGCATCAAGTTTCCTTTACTATGAGTGAGTATGCACGAGTCCATATGTCGGCTTACATACATTGTATCCCTTAGGGTCCGTTTCTTATTGGTATTTAGACACGAGCAAGGGAGGAACAAATGTATGATTAACAGCGGATTTTGATCAAGTCAATAATTTAGGTTGTACGAAGTACAGTAGTGATCAAGTTTAATGACTTTGGGTTTGCTCTAAAAGCGAGTGAAATATTCATGCTTATGAATACCCAGATGATTAAGCCGCGTAAAGACTCATAGTGTCCAGAATCCAAACGTGTGTCATTTGCTTTATTATATTTTTGGGTGATCAACAACTATAAGGCTCGAGTATGACAGGTTATTACATTTCTGTCATCCTTACCGAGATTTTTACTAGAGACTAACACCTCTTTCAATTTGGTTTTTCTTTATGTTTATATCACATATTTTACTTTAAAAGCTTGTTTAAGACTTATTAAGCACTCAGTCTTTTAAGCTTATTTCTTGCTGGATTTGGGGTCAAACAATCAATGTACTATCAATTTCTCTTTTTGTTTCAAACACTCAAAATTTTGAGGAGCATAAAACAAAAATGAATTTAATCGCCCCAGTTACTTTTAGTCAATAGACTAATGGCTATCCTATCAATCTACAAGTAGATAACAGGACCAAAACATGCAAGCATGCTCCACAAACATAAATAACCGACAAAATTTTCAGCGAGAAAATGAAATAAAAAACATAACGAATGCCCCAATTACTTTCCAATGTCAGGTAAATGGCTATCCCGAATATTTACAAGTAATTATCAGGACCAAACATATACAAGTATATGTCCTTCAAATAAAAGTAATTGACATATTTTTCAGCGAACGAGAGCAAAAATCTTTTTGGATTTTCTCTTTACATACTTAAAACACAATATTTTTGTCTTTTTCGGATTTTTCTATATAAACAAGAAATTTACAATCTTTTTGATTTTTCAAATTTTCTTATAACTACAAATTAAAATTTCACAATCTTTTTGACTTTTCAATTTTTAAGATGTTTTTGGTTTTTCAAATTTTAAAACCATAAAGAAATGAAAACTAAAGACATGAAAACACACTATTTTTTTTAATTTTTAAAATTTTCAATGTTTTTGGGTTTTATCTATACAAACGAAAAGCACAATCTTTTTGTATTTTCTATTTTCACCCCCTAAAAACCAAAATCAAAATAAAATTTAAAGTAAAAATAAACTGAAAATAACGATAGTTATCCTAGTTTCAGGATATCAGCAAGGGTCTTTAATCCATTTAAACCAAGCAAAAATGGAAAACGCGTTTTTTCAAATGTATATAAACAAGAAATTTATAATCTTTTTGATTTTTCAAATTTTCTTATAACTACTAATTAAAATTTCACAATCTTTCTGACTTTTCAATTTTTAAGATGTTTTTGGATTTTTCAAATTTTAAAAACATAAAGAAATGAAAACTAAAGACATGAAAACACACTATTTTTTTTTAATTTTTAAATTTTTCAATGTTTTTGGGTTTTATCTATACAAACGAAAAGTACAATCTTTTTGTGTTTTCTATTTTCACCCCCTAAAAACCAAAATCAAAATAAAATTTAAAGTAAAAATAAACTGAAAATAAAGATAGTTATCCTAGTTTCAGGATATCAGCAAGGGTCTCTAAGCCATTTAAACCAAGCAAAAATTGAAAACGTGTTTTGTCAAATGCTTTGGTAAATAAATCAGCTTTTTAAAAATCGGTATGTACTTTTTCAAGGTCAATTAATTTCTTTTCAAAGCAATCCCTTATGAAATGATATCGAATTTCGATATGTTTCGTTTTAGAGTGTTGTAAGAGATTTTTGGTGATACTTATGGCAGCAGAATTATCAATTAAAATGGGAGTAGTAAGAAACTTCAAACCGTAGTCACGAAGATGTTATTGTATCCACAAAACCTGTGAACAGCAGCTCGATGCTGCAACATACTCAGCTTCGGTGGTTGAAGTGGTGACTATTGTCTACTTCTTACACTGCCAGGAAACAAGCCAGCTTCCTAAGAATTGACATCCTGCTGTGGTAGAGTTGAAGTTAATCTTGAAGCCTCCATAGTCTGAGTCAGAATAAGTGGTAAGATCAATTGTATCGTCCTTGGGGTACCATAACCCGGTGTCTGGATTGCCCCTAACATATTGAAGAATACGCTTGACCGCTGCCAGGTGAGTCACTCGGGGATTAGCTTGGTACCTAGCACATAAACAAACAACAAACATTATGTCAGGTCGAGAAGCAGTAAGATACATCAAAGAACCAATCATAGCTCGATAGAGGGTAGGATCGACGGTATCCTCCAATTCATCCGGTGACAAATTGTGACCCACGGGGAGAGGAGTAGAAGGGGTTTTTCCGGCAGTAATCTTCAATCGGCTCATGACATCGTTCACATATTTAGTCTGGTGAATAAAGGTCCTTTCGTAGACTGATGAACCCGCAACCATAAAAAGAAGTTCATCTCTCCCGTCGAACTCATTTCAAATTTGGTTTGCATTTACTTCTCGAATTTCTTACACAACGCGTCGTTTGTTGACCTAAAGTTTATGTCTTCAACGTAAATCTGAACGAGGAGAAGATCATCACCAATGTTTTTGTAAAATAAAGTGTAGTCAACAGTCCCACGTTTGAAACCATTATCCGTCAGATGGTTGGCGAGCGTGCCATACCAAGCTCTCGGCGCTTGATGTAGACCATATAATGCGTTGTTTAAGAGATAAACTCGGTCAGGATAATCAGGGTCTTCAAAACCCGGTGGTTGTAAAACAAACACTTCCTCGTGAAGTTCACCATTGAGAAAAGCACTTTTCACATCCATTTGATCAATTTTTATGTTCTTGTAAGCTGCGTAGGCTAGAAAAATTCGTATGGACTCCAATCTTGCAACCGGAGCATATACTTCAGTGTAGTCAATACCCTGTTGCTGATGAAAACCTTGCACCTCTAATTGTGCTTTGTTTCTCACGATCACCCCATGATCGTCTTTCTTACATTTATATACCCACTTAGTCGGAATCGCCTTCTTGACTTAGCAGGTTTACCAATAAGATCCCAAACACCCAAACGTGCAAATTGTTGTAATTCTTCTTGCATGGCTTCTATCCAAGAAGGATCTTGAAGTGCCATACGAGGAGTCGTTGGCTCAACTTGGGATAGAAAGCAAGTGAATTTAGCAAGATTTACAATTCCAGATGATTGTAAATCTGCATAAGCACACAATACATTATTTTAACTTGGCGAAGCAACTTGATGACGTGTTTGAACCCCCACATCAAGTTCTCCAATAATGTTTTCTTTCAGATGATAATTATGAATCCTAAGAGTGGGATTCTCAGGAACAGCAACATTTTCAAATAAATTAGTGTAATGTTCTCCCAGCTCGTGAGATGAATCATCACTATCAAGTTCAATAACTTGATCAACAACTGAAGTATCAACAGAAGAGTAGATGCATTATCAAAGAGAACTGGAGAATCATTATCAGGATCTTCAGTTGGAGCATCGGTTGGAGCTTCAACATCATTAGAACTTGAAATTCTTGGAATTACCAGTTGTTCTTCAAAGTAAGCACGAACCAAGTCTTCATCTGGTTGATCAGTTGGAGTAAATGAATTATATAAGCCATCATATTCAAACATCCAGTCGGGACCTTTCCCTTGAGGAGGTGTGGTGTACTTTTGACATTCCACATGGTACCACTCCTCAACACAACTAGACATGAAGTTAAATACCCGTTTCTTAGGAGAAGCATAACCCAAGAAATACCCTTCAATGGATTTTTCATCAAACTTACCCACATCCTTCCTCAACATCGTACAAGGACACCCAAAAGGTTCCAAGTACTTTAAGTTAGGCTTTCGATTATTCAACAACTCATTACTTGTCTTCTTGAGTCTCTTAACAGTTAGAACCTAATTGAGTGTATAACAAGCAGTATTTAAGCCTCACTCCAAAATTGGGCAGGAAGCTTTGAATCAGCAAGCATAGTTCTAGAAGCTTCAATCAACGTTCTGTTCTTTCGCTCAACAACACCATTTTGTTGTGGTACGTATGGGGCACTGTATTCTCGATGAATTCCCTTTTGTAAACAAAAGAAATCCAATACAATATTTTTAAATTCAGCAACACCATTTTGTTGTGGTACGTATGGGGCACTGGATTATCAATAGAGTTCAATAACTTAGAAGGATGCGACTTTTTCTTCTGTTTGCCCTTTTTGCAAGCAATATAGTGGTCAGATAACTTAAAATTCTTCAAAGACATACCTTCAACTAGGTCATTTGCCATTAGATAGTTCATCTTACGAACACGAATGTGACCCATTCTTCGATGCCATAGAATAGAGTATTTCTCGGTTGCTTTCGAGACAAAACATGTTTCGATAGATGTTGATACTTTAGAACTCATATTTAAATAATAAATATCATTTGATCGAGGTGATCTCATGATAACCATGTCGTCGGGAATCACATAACCCGGTTTTAGAATCAGACACTCTTTATCATTAAATATTGTGGTGTATTTCTTGTTACAGATTTGCGACACACTCAATAACTTATGGTCTACCTTGTCACAATAATTTACCTTTTCAAAAGTAATATGCCCATTCGAAACATCACCTTTTTGTTTGATCATACCCCCAGAATTCCCAGCAAACGCCACATAAACCCCTTGAATATTTCTCACATTTGTTAAGAGGTCGAGATTTCCAGTAATATGAAGAGAGCATCCGCTATCCATAATCCAGTTTTCACCAGAAATGGTCTTGGATGTACCCTACCCACAAAAGAAAAATGATTAGTTCAAAAAGGCAGCCCAGGCCTTAGTCTTGGGCACCTTTTTATTTCCATGAGTAACGTTAAACTTGGTTGAATTCAACTGTTGTTCAGCAACTTGAGAATAAGTTACAGGCTTCTTAGACTTTCGTCTTAGATAAGCAGCTTGAACGGCATTTGAGTTCACATTTTTTCATAACAGTTCAGTTGGAACAAACTTTGGTTTAACATGACCACAAGTTTCATTCACATGAACTACCTTTCGAGGATTCACGTTTGAGAACATGATTTGAGTATCATCATCATATGACACAGGTCGTTTCGGTATCTCTTTTATCAAACGAACTGGTTTTGATTGATCTTTGACAAATGGATGAAGATTTGGAGAACTCTTCTGTCCATAGTTTCTCATAACATGACCTTGTTGACCGTAAAGGAAGCAGCTTCACATGTCCACATGGTTGTTTTGAGATTTAACGGTAACATGTGACACGGAAGGATGATGACTCACGTTCTCGGTAAAACTCTTAGTAAAATCATCAGATGGCCCCGATTTCTTTCTCAAATAAAAATCTAGGTTAGAACAGTTTGAAAAACTTTGCAAAGTATCGGTTCCAGTCGATTTTACAAACTTAACTTTCTTAGCATGTTTTTAAACTTGCTTAGCTTTAGTAAAGGGCTCAGATGCAATTGATGTTTTATCTTGAGCATACTGACGTTCAGGATCTTGAATCTTGGAGGTTTCATTGTGAAAAAAACTTTCAATCAGCTCTGGTTTAATGATACTAATTGGAATGTCTTTCTCAGTGAACATCTTGTCTATTCCTTTTAATTTAAACACACGAACAGTTGATGGCTTTAAAACATTTGGATTGATGCAACGCAACAAATCGTCATCAGAAATTTTGGGCTTTTCTGGTTTCTTAGCTTTCACTGGTTTAACCTTAACATGATTTTCTTGTTTCACCTGAGTTGTGTATGAACCATACACAACCTCCTCAAATTCATGAGGTTCACAAAGTATGTGATTAGAACTTGGAATGTTCGTGTTCTTGTGTATTATTTCAGGTTCGAACACATCCTCAATGATGACTTTATCAACATTTTCAACAAAGACTTTGTTGCTTTGAACATGAGGTTTCTAAGTTGCAGTTTGTGACAATCGTCAATTTCAGGTTAACTCCGTTAACGCAACTCCGTCAATTCAAACTTTAGATTATTGAATCTAAACGCAAACCTCATTACATTTAAACTAGGGTTTAAATGACGCTTAACACTTACTACATGTGTAGTAGTCTTTCGGGATTTGCACCGAAACGCAAACGATTGATGAATAAACGAAAAACACTAAAACACTAATTATGTGATAATTATGTGTTAGGATTATGTGTTATGTGATAATATTATTGTCATGTTAATTTAATGTGCAAGTTATGATAGAATGTTCTAGAAAAAGTAATACTTAATGTTAACTTAATGTGCAAGTTATGATAGAATGTTCTAGAAAAAGTAATACTTAGGAGTTGAGGGGCCAAAGTGTAACATATTCCTTTATAAATACATGGTAAACCTAAACCCTAACCTCCTACCTATTCCCCTACTAAAATCGGCAGCCATCCCCTCCCTTTATTTCCTTGAGATCGATTAATATACACACACACACAATCAAGATCTTTCAAGTTTGATTGAAGATTAAGGTGCTAGGAAGGTATACACAACTATTCTATGTATCCTCTATGTTTAATTGTTAGTTTTATTGGGTTAATTGTAAACCTTTATGGCTGATTTCTTGGTATTATGTTATTCATGTGATTCTTGATTTAATTGATGATGATTGATAACTAGATTTGATATTGTTGCATGATTATTGTTGTCTTTGAGTTTGATATCAAGTAAAACCCTAACTATGTATGTATGGTATGATTGATAGGAGTTATGATGTCTAGAATGTTCTATGAATGATTTGTGATCTATAGATAGTTAAATTGTTGAGTTTGGATGAAAACAGTTTCTGGACAGATTGTGTTGTTGATGATGGAATGACTGAAACGGGATGTAAAAGTGGTAAATGAATGAGATAATTGATACTACAGTAAACTAGGTTGAGTCTAGTTTCTAAAGAATATAAATTTGTAATTTTTGGACGTGTGAAAGTTAACTTTTATGATTTTACAAAAACGTGGTGCAAAGCTGAGTTGTTAGACCTGCTGTTAGGTTGTTTTGTAAATGTTATATCTCATGATCTACGAGGCCAATTGGGTTGGTTCCACTTCTGGAAGTTGACTTATTGAGTTAGGAACCTAACCCAAGTGGTCTTGCATTTATTGGATTTTTCGTTTAACGGGAATTGCAAATAACATTCTGTTGCGCATGAATCTGACTGATATGAGTTTGCTGTAATGTTTTGGTCATTATAAGAAAAATATGTGGAATAAAAATAAGATAAAATATGTTCTGGAAACCTAAGATATGTATGCTTCTGTGGTGATTTTTGGTGAATTAATTGAGACGTTATGATCGGTGAAATAGTACAATCTTTCAAGTAGAAATTCTGTCATAATGAAACTAACTGCTGAGTTGTGTAAAAATGCATGAAATATGATAGTTTTTGTATATTTGTTATGTTTTGACCAAAATACCCTTGCGGGGAATAGTTGCTAATTGATTGCCATGAATTGACCAAATTGCCCTTATGGGGAATAATGGTTAGTTAGTCTTTGTTTGTTGACCAAAATGCCCCTACGGGAATAATTGCTAATAAGTATGTTATTAATACGTGACACGAAAGTAATTGCTCACTCATGTATCGTATCACAATTTTACTTGTTTAAGTCACACACGATTCACAAACGAAACACGAAACATGTTACGTGCATAGGTATTATGTGCCGAGTCTAGAGACTCGTTAAACATTCCGATACTTAGAAAATCTCTTTGTTATTTTAGAACGCTAGAGAGTTTTCTACGACGCGCATCACTCGGTGATCTAGATCGGATATTCTTCGCAAACAGTGAGTTCACTTACCCCACTCTTAAACTGTTTTCAAACGTTTTTCACTTGGGGGAGATAACATACTCCGATAAACATATTTTCTGAGATAAACGCATATGAAAGATTTTGTTATAAATTATATATCACTTGTAAAGGCTAAGCGGCATACGTAACATTTGAAGTCCCACACATCGGACCGGTTAATATTTGGAATAGCGAGTCACTTTTGGGTAGTACTACTGGGTTTGACAAACCCCACCCGACGCTAAGCTCAACTGGAGGTTGAGTGGGTGTAAATTTTGGCTAACACTTACCATGGTCTGGAGGACCTGGTGACGGGCACTTGATAAACAGTCAGCTTCGGTCGCGAACCACTTAGCGATACTTGTTGTATAGATTAGCTACCTATCGATATATAATTTGACATAACACTATCTGGTAATGCAAAACACTTAAACGCTGTAACGTGGTTACACACTTAAACGCTGTAACGTGGTTACACACTTAAACGCTGTAACGTGGTTACACACTTAAACGCTGTAACATGGTTACACACTCAAACGTCGTAACGGGGTTACGCAACACTTAAACGTCGTAACGGGGTTACGCAACACTGAAACGCCGTAACGAGGTTACGCAAAACGCTTAAACGCCGTAACGTGGTTACGCAAAACGCTTAAACGCCGTAACGTGGTTACGCAAGACACTTAACGTAAAACGCTGAACGCAAACGCTAAACGATTTATTTTTATACAACTTGTGAACTCACCAACCTCGTGTTGACCCTTTTAGTATGTTATTCTCAGGTAGCCGAGGCGGGCGCGCGGTCTAGGAACATGCATTGTTTGAATCATCTTTATTTATATGGTTTACGCTTCCGCACTTATTTGCATTTAAACGTTTTTATCGTTTGATTATAACTAATGATTCCGATCCTGTTAGTACACACCCTCTGACGGTAAAACTCCGTTAGTGGATTTTGAGGGTGTGACAGATTGGTATCAAAGCCATTGGTTATAGCGAACTAGAAGCTGCATGCATACTAGACTATAACCGCGACGACCCATTAGTTATAATGATACGCACTGCATAGGTTTGTGTAGTCTTTGTTGTCTTATCTCTTTACCTCTTTCACTCATACGCGCGCATACACGGCATACCTGTAGAGATGTCGACGCCATCCTCATCATCGTCCGATCTGATGACTCATGCTCACGGGAAGGAACCTCAATTACCTACCGCATTGCCACCCCTAGTAGTCCCGGAACTCGAAACACCCGCACCAAAGAGGTACCGCCTATCCGGAGGCATTTACGAAAACGACGTTAGCTGGGATTGGTACCCTAACATGATCAGACGTATGGTCTATCGCGAACAAGTTCCCCCGTTACCTCACCCGAACCACCCTACTTATCCCAACCCCCTACCACCCATAACCGAACCTGTAGAGCGAGTTCTCGCAGCTGTCGTTTCTTGTTTGGAGCGTGATGTGGGTTACATGCGCTACACGAGAGAAAATGTTTCCAGACTGTTTAAAGACGGAACCGAGACTCAGGAGGAGATTGCCCGCATGGCAGCGGCAATGAAAGAAATGCAAGAGACTAGTGAGCAACAAACGAAGGTTATGATGAAGATGCAAGCCGAGATGATAGACTTGCAAGAGCAACTCCAAGAAGCAAGGACCCGAACCGAGATAGCACTCGAGCGTTGCGATGACCTACAAATGCAACTTGCTCAGAACGCAGCCGAACCCGAGGCAGAGCCTGAGGCCGAGCCTGAGGCAGATCCTGAAGAAGATCCTGAAGAGGAACCTGAGGAGGACCCCGAGGAAGATCCCGAGGAGGAGCCTGAAGAAGAACCGGCTGAGGAGGAGGCACACTCAGAGGTGTCCTCAGACGATGTGCAAATGTGCAAATTCTTGGATTGGAACTAGCTAACGCTATGAACTGAGAGGAGTTCAAAGACTTGATGCGAGAAGAGTATTGTCCGAGGGAGGAGATTTCAAAGTCGGAGTCAGAATTTTGGTCATTGAAGATGGTGGGTTCGGAAATCGAAGCCTACACTACCCGTTCTCACGAGTTAGCGGTGATGTGTCCACGGATGGTAGATCCGCCGAGTAAGAGGATTGAAATGTACATTGATGGGTTAGCACCGCAGATTCAGGGCATGGTGACGTCTTCCAGACCAGCCACGATACAACAAGCGATCCGGTTAGCTCACAAACTGACGGATCAAGCAGTGGCCCAAGGTGCGTTACCACCTAGGGGTTCAACCACTAAGGCCCGTGACAACCCGAGTAATGACAACAACAGCAACAGCAACCCGAGCAGCGGAAAGAGGAAGTTTGACAACACCAGATCCTCATCCTCGAACCTCCCACCGCAACAACACTACCGTAAGCCCGAATTCACTCGGAGCTTTAACAATCAAAGTCACAACAACAATAACAACGGTAGCGGGCAGGGTTCGAGCGGATATGCTGGGAGATATCCAAAGTGCAATAGGTGCAACTATCATCATGTTGGTCAGTGTGACCGTGTCAAGTGTCAAAGATGCGGAAAGATAGGTCACCAAGCGAAGGAATGTAGAGTTGACCTTGCGGCGAAGGGTGCTCCTAAGCCACCGATGACGACTAAGGGATGTTTTGAATGTGGACAGGAAGGTCATTTCCGGAAGGATTGCCCCAAGCTGAAACAGAATGACAATAATGGGGGTAATGGAAGTGGCAGTAATGGTGGAGGAAATGGCAAAGGAAGAGCGTTTGTGATTGGATCGGGTCAAGCCCGCAATGATCCGCATGTGGTGTCTGGTAAGTTCCCTGTAAACGATTGTTTTGCTTCTGTTTTGTTTGACACTGGAGCTGATAGGAGTTTTGTGTCGAAAGCCTTTAGTCAACTCTTAGACTTAACTCCAACTCCGTTAGATGCTAAGATTCATGTTGAATTAGCTGACGGTAAGACTATAGTAACGACTCATGTACTTGCGGGATGTAAGTTAAAACTGTCAGGTCATATTGTTGATATCGACCTTATTCCTTTTACGCTTAGTAGTTTCGATGTCGTTGTCGGCATGGACTGGTTATCCGAGAACCGAGCGGAGATTATATGTCACGACAAGATAGTTCACATTTCTACCCCTTCCGGCGAGATCATTTCGGTCCGAGGCGAGAGAAGCGGCATGACCACCAGCGTCATTACCCTTTTGAAGGCACAGAAGTATCTACGAAAGGGTCATCCGGCAATTTTGGCACAGATTGTTAAGAAACCAGCGGAGGAGAAACGAATTGAAGACATACCGGTTGTGCGAGACTTCCCGGAAGTTTTCCCAGAGGATTTGCCCGGACTCCCTCCTATTCGTCAAGTCGAATTCCAAATCGAGTTGACACCCGGTGCAGCACCCATAGCACGAGCCCCGTATCGGCTCGCACCGGCGGAACTTCAGGAGTTGTCCACTCAGTTGCAAGATTTGTTGGATAAGGGTTTTATCCGACCTAGCTCATCGCCATGGGGAGCCCCTGTCTTGTTTGTCCGAAAGAAAGACGGGACTTTCCGAATGTGCATCGACTACCGGGAGTTGAACAAGGTGACGGTCAAGAACCGTTATCCTTTACCCCGAATTGATGATTTGTTTGACCAGCTTCAAGGATCGAGTTACTACTCGAAGATTGATCTACGATCCGGTTACCACCAGCTGAGAGTGCGCGAAGAAGATATCTCAAAGACGGCTTTCAGAACACGGTATGGTCACTACGAGTTTTCGGTTATGCCTTTTGGCCTAACCAACGCGCCAGCCGTATTTATGGATCTCATGAATCGAGTATGCAAGGCGTACCTCGACAAGTTCGTGATTGTTTTCATCGATGATATTCTCGTCTACTCCAAGAACGAGACTGACCACGAAGATCACTTAAGGGTAATTTTGGAACTATTGAAGAAGGAACAACTGTATGCTAAACTCTCGAAATGTGAATTTTGGCTTCGCGAGGTTCACTTTTTTTTTGGACATGTGATCAACGAGAATGGTATCCATGTCGATCCCGGTAAGGTAGAGGCCATCAAAAACTGGGAAGCACCTAAGACTCCGACTGAGGTGCGGCAATTCCTAGGACTGGCCGGCTACTACCGGCGTTTCATCGAGGGATTTTCAAAGATTGCTCAACCCCTCACTGCTTTGACTCACAAAAGGCACTAAGTACAACTGGGGTGACGCGCAAGAATCCGCTTTTCAACTGTTGAAAACCAAGCTTTGTAGCGCCCCTATTTTAGCCCTCCCCGAGGGAACGGGAAATTTTGAGGTACACTGTGACGCATCTATACAAGGCCTCGGTTGTGTGCAGATGCAACTCGAGAAGGTTATAGCCTATGCCTCTCGACAACTACGGATTCACGAGAAGAACTACACGACTCATGATTTGGAACTCGGAGCTGTGGTGTTTTCCCTAAAGATATGGAGGCATTACTTGTACGGTACCAAGTTTACCATATACACCGACCACAAGAGTCTCCAGCATATCTTCGATCAAAGGGAGCTGAACATGCGACAGCGTCGTTGGGTCGAGTTGCTTAAGGATTATGATTGTGCCATCAAGTACCACCCTGGCAAGGCCAATGTAGTGGCCGACGCACTCAGTAGAAAAGAAACCGATAAACCCAGACGAGTACGAGCATTGCAACTCACAATTCATGCTAGCTTACCCGACCAGATTCGCGATGCACAACTTGAAGCTTTGAAAGATGATAATCTTCCATCAGAACTCATGCGGGGCATGGACAAACAACTTGAAACCAAATCGGACGGGGTCCGATATTTTGAGAACCGGATTTGGGTTCCACGATACGGAGAGTTGAGAACTCTAGTGATGGACGAAGCTCATAAGTCCCGATATTCTATCCACCCTGGCTCAGATAAAATGTATCATGATTTAAAGGCACTTTACTGGTGGCCGAACATGAAAGACGACATTGCCACCTACGTGAGCAAATGCTTGACTTGTGCCAGAGTCAAGATAGAATACCAGAAACCATCTGGTCTACTGCAACAACCGGAACTCCCAATGTGGAAATGGGAGCACATCTCAATGGACTTTATTACGGGTTTGCCTAAGACACCGACGGGATGCGATACCATCTGGGTGATCGTTGACCGGTTGACTAAATCGGCACACTTCCTAGCAATTAAGGAAACAGACAAAATGGAAAGACTGACTCGCGTATACATGAAAGAAGTGGTGCCTAGACACGGAGTGCCTGTCTCGATCATTTCCGATCGAGATTCTCGTTTCACCTCGCACTTTTGGAAGTCGCTGCAAAGCGCACTGGGCACCCGTCTCGATATGAGTACAGCATACCATCCTCAGACGGATGGGCAAAGTGAACGGACTATTCAGACCCTGGAGGACATGTTGCGTGCATGCGTGTTGGATTTCGGAAAAAGTTGGGAACCCCACTTACCTTTGGTAGAGTTTTCGTATAATAACAGCTACCACGCAAGTATTAACGCAGCACCGTTTGAAGCACTAGACGGACGGAAGTGTCGATCACCGCTCTGCTGGGCAGAGGTGGGTGACAGCCAAATCACTGGTCCAGAACTGGTACTCGAAACTTCGGAAAAGATTGTTCAAATCCGAAACCGCATGGCAGCAGCACGTGATCGCCAAATGAGTTACGCTGACAAGCGCCGAAAGCCTCTCGAATTTCAAGTAAACGATCGAGTGTTACTCAAAGTCTCACCTTGGAAAGGTGTGGTTCGCTTTGGAAAGCGAAACAAACTCAACCCACGATATGTTGGTCCTTATCGGATAACGGAACGCGTTCGTCCAGTGGCGTACCGACTGGACTTACCAGCAGAACTCAGTAGTGTACATAATGTTTTTCACATGCCTATCCGATGAAACTCAAGTAGTCCCTTTGGAGGAACTACAAGTTGATGAACAGTTACGCTTCGTTGAAGAACCAGTTGAGGTTTTGGATTGGGAAACCAAAACGCTCAAGCACAGCAAAATTTCAATTGTTAAAGTTCATTGGAACTCGAGACGTGGACCGGAGTTCACGTGGGAACGCGAGAATCAAATGATGAAAAAGTATCCTCACCTTTTTGAAGGGCTGACCAAACATAGAAAACCGCGAAACCCGGCAAACCGTCAGAAATCACCGGAGGTATGAATTAAATTTCGGGACGAAATTTCTTTCTACTAGGGGATGATATGACAAACTGAAAATTTTTCTTACTTTTTCAGACACTCATCACGACTTGACTCAAATTTTCGGGACGAAAATTCTTTAACATGGGAATGATGTGACAATCGTCAATTTCAGGTTAACTCCGTTAACGCAACTCCGTCAATTCAAACTTTAGATTATTGAATCTAAACGCAAACCTCATTACATTTAAACTAGGGTTTAAATGACGCTTAACACTTACTACATGTGTAGTAGTCTTTCGGGATTTGCACCGAAACGCAAACGATTGATGAATAAACGAAAAACACTAAAACACTAATTATGTGATAATTATGTGTTAGGATTATGTGTTATGTGATAATATTATTGTCATGTTAATTTAATGTGCAAGTTATGATAGAATGTTCTAGAAAAAGTAATACTTAATGTTAACTTAATGTGCAAGTTATGATAGAATGTTCTAGAAAAAGTAATACTTAGGAGTTGAGGGGCCAAAGTGTAACATATTCCTTTATAAATACATGGTAAACCTAAACCCTAACCTCCTACCTATTCCCCTACTAAAATCGGCAGCCATCCCCTCCCTTTATTTCCTTGAGATCGATTAATATACACACACACACAATCAAGATCTTTCAAGTTTGATTGAAGATTAAGGTGCTAGGAAGGTATACACAACTATTCTATGTATCCTCTATGTTTAATTGTTAGTTTTATTGGGTTAATTGTAAACCTTTATGGCTGATTTCTTGGTATTATGTTATTCATGTGATTCTTGATTTAATTGATGATGATTGATAACTAGATTTGATATTGTTGCATGATTATTGTTGTCTTTGAGTTTGATATCAAGTAAAACCCTAACTATGTATGTATGGTATGATTGATAGGAGTTATGATGTCTAGAATGTTCTATGAATGATTTGTGATCTATAGATAGTTAAATTGTTGAGTTTGGATGAAAACAGTTTCTGGACAGATTGTGTTGTTGATGATGGAATGACTGAAACGGGATGTAAAAGTGGTAAATGAATGAGATAATTGATACTACAGTAAACTAGGTTGAGTCTAGTTTCTAAAGAATATAAATTTGTAATTTTTGGACGTGTGAAAGTTAACTTTTATGATTTTACAAAAACGTGGTGCAAAGCTGAGTTGTTAGACCTGCTGTTAGGTTGTTTTGTAAATGTTATATCTCATGATCTACGAGGCCAATTGGGTTGGTTCCACTTCTGGAAGTTGACTTATTGAGTTAGGAACCTAACCCAAGTGGTCTTGCATTTATTGGATTTTTCGTTTAACAGGAATTGCAAATAACATTCTGTTGCGCATGAATCTGACTGATATGAGTTTGCTGTAATGTTTTGGTCATTATAAGAAAAATATGTGGAATAAAAATAAGATAAAATATGTTCTGGAAACCTAAGATATGTATGCTTCTGTGGTGATTTTTGGTGAATTAATTGAGACGTTATGATCGGTGAAATAGTACAATCTTTCAAGTAGAAATTCTGTCATAATGAAACTAACTGCTGAGTTGTGTAAAAATGCATGAAATATGATAGTTTTTGTATATTTGTTATGTTTTGACCAAAATACCCTTGCGGGGAATAGTTGCTAATTGATTGCCATGAATTGACCAAATTGACCTTATGGGGAATAATGGTTAGTTAGTCTTTGTTTGTTGACCAAAATGCCCCTACGGGAATAATTGCTAATAAGTATGTTATTAATACGTGACACGAAAGTAATTGCTCACTCATGTATCGTATCACAATTTTACTTGTTTAAGTCACACACGATTCACAAACGAAACACGAAACATGTTACGTGCATAGGTATTATGTGCCGAGTCTAGAGACTCGTTAAACATTCCGATACTTAGAAAATCTCTTTGTTATTTTAGAACGCTAGAGAGTTTTCTACGACGCGCATCACTCGGTGATCTAGATCGGATATTCTTCGCAAACAGTGAGTTCACTTACCCCACTCTTAAACTGTTTTCAAACATTTTTCACTTGGGGGAGATAACATACTCCGATAAACATATTTTCTGAGATAAACGCATATGAAAGATTTTGTTATAAATTATATATCACTTGTAAAGGCTAAGCGGCATACGTAACATTTGAAGTCCCACACATCGGACCGGTTAATATTTGGAATAGCGAGTCACTTTTGGGTAGTACTACTGGGTTTGACAAACCCCACCCGACGCTAAGCTCAACTGGAGGTTGAGTGGGTGTAAATTTTGGCTAACACTTACCATGGTCTGGAGGACCTGGTGACGGGCACTTGATAAAAAGTCAGCTTCGGTCGCGAACCACTTAGCGATACTTGTTGTATAGATTAGCTACCTATCGATATATAATTTGACATAACACTATCTGGTAATGCAAAACACTTAAACGCTGTAACGTGGTTACACACTTAAACGCTGTAACGTGGTTACACACTTAAACGCTGTAACGTGGTTACACACTCAAACGCTGTAACATGGTTACACACTCAAACGTCGTAACGGGGTTACGCAACACTTAAACGTCGTAACGGGGTTACGCAACACTGAAACGCCGTAACGAGGTTACGCAAAACGCTTAAACGCCGTAACGTGGTTACGCAAAACGCTTAAACGCCGTAACGTGGTTACGCAAGACACTTAACGTAAAACGCTGAACGCAAACGCTAAACGATTTATTTTTATACAACTTGTGAACTCACCAACCTCGTGTTGACCCTTTTAGTATGTTATTCTCAGGTAGCCGAGGCGGGCGCGCGGTCTAGGAACATGCATTGTTTGAATCATCTTTATTTATATGGTTTATGCTTCCGCACTTATTTGCATTTAAACGTTTTTATGGTTTGATTATAATTAATGATTCCGATCCTGTTAGTACACACCCTCTGACGGTAAAACTCCGTTAGTGGATTTTGAGGGTGTGACATAGTTTGAGCATAACAGTTTCAAATTTAACTGATTTTTCTTTTTCTGAAATCACGGGTTCTTTAACAATCACATCCTCTTCTTTTCTAGCAAAAGTTTATTTGAATCTTTTTTCTTACCGGATACTTAAATTATTTCATTTAGAAAAAAGGAAGAATTTATGAATTTGCCCAATTTGTTCTTTAACTCAAGAACCTCATTTTCAAGCTCGGTTATCTTTGATCTATGTTTCAAAATTTCTTGAAACTTTTGATCATTGATAGTCATTCTAACAGATAACTCAGCCTTATGATCATGATTACTTATAGTTAAGGCCTCAATTTTCTCTATTGAATTCATTTGAGAGGTTAAAGATTTCCTATAAGTGTCCTTTAAAGAAAAAATCTCTTTTAGCAAATTATCATTTTGGAGTTTTAAAGAATCTATCTTAGGCTTGTTGATTTCACAATCGGCAAATGAAACATTAACATATAATTTAGATGTCGATGTACTGACCTCATTTTGCTTAGCCATGTAAGTAGACGTGGTTGAATCACTGATTTTAGCCATACATGCGAAAGTGGTTGGAAGCTTTTCACTTGAATCATCTGAATCTGACTCAGTATCAGCATCAGAAGATAGCTCACTCCCACTTGCATCTTGAAAATGTTCACTTGATCCAAACATCACCAAATTAGCTTGATTGTCATGGCACAACAATCGTTGTGACCAGTCATCTCCATCTAAGTTCGGCAATATTGCTTGGGATCCAGAAGACGATGGTTTAGTTCCAGAAGACTTTCCCGCATCACTTCCACTTTTACCAAACGAATTCTGATCTTGCTTTCTGGGACCAGTGTACTCTTTCTTTGGCTTATCACATTCTTTAGCAAAATGCCCAAACTCTTGACAATTGTAGCACTTGACTTTTAATTTATCAAACCCTAACTTCTTGTTCAAAGATGGAAGATCTTTACTCGTTCTCTGCATAAAATTTTTCACTTTCCTGACTATCATAGCCATATTCCACTTCAAGTCCATCAGTTCCAAATCATCAGGATCAATTTGATCATAGTCTTCATCAGTCGAATCGCTCGTTGCAATTTTACTACTAACCAGATTCTCATATGAAGTCATGAAGGCAGACAAGAAAGCAAAATTTTGTTCGGCCTCCCTCATGTTCACATTTGATTGTGATGAGAATTGATTTGATGGTGATGAATTTCCAGACCCTCCAGATGAACCAGAAATACCAGATGATCCAGAATTGCCAGCAGTGTAGAAACATGCACATGGATCACTATAGATAGTTGTTGCATTATCACTTGCATTTTGTGTAAGAAATGCAGTGATAGGAGAAATGGTTGAACTTAATGGCATACTTCCACCATAAAATGCTGGATCTTGACTATCTTTTGAAGACTTTTGACATTTAAGATAGTATTCTCGTGCCTCGATCTTTTGCATAAATTCCGATGCCGTCAAATCTTCATTGTTGAAGTAATTATTCTCTTTTAGAACCATCAAGAAAGTCGAGTAAGAACTCGGTAATGCACTTTTAATGGTATCAATCTTATCAATCTCAGAAGTTTCCAACTTCATCTTATCCATCTCAGCTATCAAATGATTAAACCTTGTTGTCATCTCTTCAAGAGTCTCACCCTTAAGTAGATTAAAGTTTCTAAATTGAAACTTGAGCATAACCTTTTTGCTTTCAGCAGTGTTACCCATACTCCTCATACGCATGTGTTGGAATAAGGAGGCACAAATTTTTATACTACCAACTTGATGAAAGATGTTTTTTGGTAAAGCCATAGTGAGAGTAGAATAAACATTAGTTTCAATTTATAATGCTTTCTTCTCTTCAACGGAATATTGTGTGATAGTTTTAGTTGTTAAACCAATGGTCTCGTCTCCAATCATCGGAACGGTACAAACCTCATCCAAGCAATACGAACAATCAGGGTGAAATGACCCTAGATGAGCACGAAAACAGGGTTCCCATTTAGCAAAATCTCTAAATTTCATTAAACGTGGACACTTTGAATGTGAACCGATCTCGGTATCTAGTTGTAACATTTGTTGCATAAGCATATTTTGGGAAGCTAATGTATACATACCAGCCATGCTGCTAAATGACAATATTTTCAAACTCTAAGGATTAAAAGTTAAGATTATATTAATGAACTGTGAACAGTAGAATTAACGAACTGTGAACAATGGTTAAAGAATCACAACTTAACGAATTAAAAATTGTCCATGTAACGAATTAGGAACAGTATCACACGAAGTAAGTTATAACGAACTGTTCTGCGAATTAAGTCAAGTAACGTATTAGTTTGACTCAATGGGTTTAACGAATTAGGTGATTTTCTATAATGAATCACTAAGTGTAGACTTAGCGAATCAAGTGACGAATCAGCTACAGTTGATAACGAATCAACTTATAGCGAATCAGGTTGTTACAACGGTTGTAACAAACTCTGACAATGGTTGCCACGTGGAAAATTTTTTTTAGAATAATGGTTAACGAAGTGGACACATGTAACACGAATCGAATAACATGAATCAGAAACCGTAACGTACTGGTTCATGAATTAGCTAAAATAATTAACGAATAAGGTAGCGAATTGATGAACAGTGTGTAACGAACTACCAAATATTTAACGAATCTTCAAATATTAATGAAGATCTTCAAAACTTCATCTGAAATTTCCAGAAATCTCTAAAACGAAGAACGCCAATACGCAAACTTAAATTTTTATATATCAATACTTAACCAAATCGTTCATATAACTGATCAAAACACTTGGAAACTCCACACGAATCCAAATCAACCTATCTCGTAACCCAATTAACCGTATCTCAATTCCAATCTAGCCAAAAACATTCCCCTGTTTTGGCCAAATACAAATCCAAACCTTAATCCACACAAACACAATCCAATTACCAATTCCTTCTAACCGAACCTTACCAATACCTTAACAACAACAAATCCAATCCAATCAATCCATAACAAGTCCAAATCAAACTCAAATTAATCCAAACTCAAACCGGATATAAACTTATTACCAAAATGACAATCAACAGTCCTTTAATAACAAATTACCACTCGAATCAAGAGCAATCGAACCCCGAAAGCTCTGATACCACTTGTGATTACCTTATAACCTCATATCTCAGATCTGATAGATAATAATAACGATTACGGATCTAGTTCATGATGCTCTTATACGATTATGTATTATTGTTATATATTAGTTAGCATCGATTGTATATGTAGGTGCATGTATAATATTAGGTTGAAGCTTGAGAGAACAATTCGGGAGGGGTTCGTTAAACTTAACTCAAAACTTAAATTAACTGCGGAATGAAACCACTATATATAGAAGATGGATCAAACATAATGAACTAGCCTCCACTTCGTTACATTACAATAAATGAAACAAACATAACGAATCGCCCCCTGATTCGTTAAACATCCTTAACGAAGCAGGAGGGAACATAACTTAAACCTAGTTCGTTAAACATCCTTAACGAACTAGTCTATACTTTAACGAACTACATTAATTGTCTTTAATAATTAATACATTAATTAAACGATAAATACATTAACGATAAATACAAAGACTCGAGACGCAAAACCATGTACTAACATGTACAAGAAAAGATTTGGAGTAATGGGGGACACCAAGCCATGAACTCTGTTCCAACCATGCCCTCTTCTTCAATGAGATACACCTCAACAAGCAGGGCTAACTCAAGTAGATCTGGAACTCAAAGAGAAGCAAGACCACAAACATATGTGTATCAACCTATGACACTCTATTATGACTCAGTTTCTCAAACTTTGAAGGTGATTATGCAAAAAAGACAATTAAGAGAAATCGTTTTTAAGGATGACTTTGCAGAATTCAAAAGAGAGCAGTTGGAGGCAATGGCTAATCTTGAGTTGTATGACTATCATGATACTAGAAAGTTGGCTGGGAGACAACACAATGATTTGTCAAAGTATTTGAAAAATGAAGCTGAAAAAGGATTTCTTCTCCTTAATCAAAAGAAGAAACGAGAACTGACCAAGCATGAGAGGAACAAAAAATTAAAACGTATAAGGAGTATAAGGGATGCTGAGTATGATTATATTTCAAAAGTCAGAAACAATAATCCCTTGTCCAACATGAACACCTGTATAAGTATGAGAAGGAGAATGACACGCCCAAACCATGAAGTCCAGAAGAATGGCCAAATTGCTGAAATTGAATTGTCACACCCCGACTAGGTAGTTGCGGAAGCGTAATACGGGAATGTAACAGATAACACTGGTATCAACAACATTGTTTATAAAGAAATTCATAAACTAATTTACATCATAGTAGTTTTATGAAAATTTAACCAAGTTTGATTCATATAATTAACATATAAACATGTTTTAGTTAGTTTTAAACATGTTTAACCATCCAAACATGGTTTTACTTGATTTTTAGGGTTTTGAAGGAGAGTTGATAGAGCAGAAGTTGGAGCTGCTTGGACTTCAAAATTTTGTAAGTTAGAATGAATAACAAAAACTTAAGGTGTAAGTTATATAAAAAAGAATGTGAGATATGGTGGCTGGCTGATCGGAGTCTTGGAGGGCCCTTTAATGGGCTGTTTTGGCCCATTAATCTAATTATACAAGCCCAAACATGAAAAGCCCACTTCAAATTTAGTTCGGGTTCGGTTTTTCGCAAGAAAATTAATTCGGGTGTGAGAAATAGTGCAAAAACGAGTGTTTTTCAGCTTATTTTTGTAAAATAAGAAAAACGTACTGACTCGTTGTAAAATTCCAAAATATTTTCACGGATTGCTTAGAACATGTCATATAAGTGTTTTATAAATCTTTTTCGGCTTAACAGATGCTACAATGCTTGTTTTGATATTAACGATTGCGTTTAAGCTTATAGCGTATCGATAAACGAAACCTTTTTCGTTTAAGGAGTTTTAAACGTACTAGGGCCTAAATATCAATATGTTAGCCTCTATAACATATATATAACTCGTATATGACCCCACAGTATGTATACGGGTCATAATTAGTATCGGTCGGTTACTCGTTTAAGCACTACGAATTAACCGATTTATCATTTACTTGTTACGTAATGAATATAGTATACCTCGTTTTGTCATGAATGTCACATGAATACAAAGAAAATGATGGTCACTACATTCTTCGAAACTCAGATGGACTTATCTTTGGAATAATAAGAAATGATGAAGACCTGACCTTTTTGAATAGAGAAGATTTGAGGGTTATAACGATTCCTGAGAATCACCCTGATTATCGAATTCTATCCATCTTTCAGCAAAGGGCAGGAACTGTAATAGTTGAACGAAGACAAGCAGCCCACAACGCAAGAAGATGATGATTCTTAGAATAGGGTTTGACTTGTAATGTCTACGGACATAATTTGAATATGTAATATTTTGACTTATGATTATGTAATTTGATTTCGATTTGATATGTATTTTTACTAAGTGTATGTAACCTTAGAGGTGTTTTGGGACAGCTGAGTTCTTCCAGTCTAGGGGGATATTGTTGACTCAAGAATTTGACATGAAATGTCTTAACGATGATTAAGGGAGATTGGAATCTTCTCGACACTCCTTTGAAACGGCTAAGTATGGAAACCAAGCACACTTGGACATCCGAGAAGGGTTTTACTTGTCCTAGCAAGGTATTTTGCCTATCGGGAAAGGTTATCTTCTTTAAGTCTTCTTAATTGATCATCCGAGCAGGGTTCACTTCATCTAGAAAAGGTGTTCTTAAAGTCGAGCACAGTTTGCTTACCAGCAAACCCTTGACTGAACCAAGCTTTTGAAGCCAAGTATTTGGAAGATCTAGCAAGGTTTTATAATAAACAGTATTCCAAGCATGCTTGTTGAAAGTGATCAAGAAATATTCTAAGTACTTTCTCCAGCGAGGTTCAACTCTGAGGAAGATACAGTGCTACCAGCACAGTTCAAATAGTGTTACCAGCACACTATGGTTTTCTTAATAAGTTATTATTTAACCAAGAGTTGAGGTGATTCATGAAGAACAGTTTGCTCATAGGACCATATCGAGTAAAGTTTGCTATGGCCACGAAGATTGAAGTCTGCTAGGTGAGTATTTTCCAAGGAAAATACTCTAAGTAAAGTCTACCCAGAGTACTATTCACCAGCACACTTCAAGGTTACCAGGTCTACTCGTAAAAGACAAAAGGCACAAAGCCTACTCGGAGAAGACAATTGACACAAATTCTACCCGGAAGACATGTTTTTTACACTTAGTCTATTTTTGAATATGTAATTTGATTATGTACCAATCATTAGGGTTTCTAGAAGAAATAACAGCTGTCAGGTGGTGGCAGGCCTATACATACAATAATTTAGGGCACGCCTCAAAACTAGACGAGAGAGACAACGCGTTACACTTTTCAGAACTAAGAGTATATTTTCTGATATTGAGTGTGACGGCTGTCATAGGATTAGTACGGACAATACATTCTTTACAAGAAACCCTAATCGATTAACATTTGTATGAATCTTTTCTATAAATGGAAATTTTTTGAGTTATTGTTTGTGTTTGTTACATTTATTGATCCTTAACCAACAACTCTGTTTGTTTCTGATTCCGCTGTTAACAAACAGTTTTCCTTACCTATAATAGCAACCGTTAAAACCTTCTTGTCGACACATTTATTGTATGGGTTATGACATTATTGTGAGTGTGAGTGATCATTTACGGGACCAGACATAAATCTCAAACCCGTCAAGTTCGTTTAAAACAAGTTTAACTTATATATAGATATATATTTATATGTATACATTTTTTCGTGCGTTAAACTTTAAAATTCAATAACGTATAAAATAATATTATGATATCCAACTCCATAATAAAATGTACATTTAACACTTCAAAATCCTGACAACCCGAGTTATCTACTTTTTATAAGTCATTAGTTAATATTTTATTCTGTACTTTAATTCTAGTTCGTGAAGTTCAATTGATTCGGATTTTTTTTACGCGCTTTCAGTTTTATTTCAAGTTTGTATTCAACTTTAAGTTGAGTTTCTCACACCACTTTTTAACGCTTTTACACATTTTGAGGGTAGCATATATATCCTATCAACATTACCATTTCGTTTAATTATTATCTACAAACTATAATTCTTTACATGGACTTGTGTGTTTATTTGCTTACTTGCTCAAAGATTACGTGCTCATGGTTTCCTCATTAAGTATGATCATACGCTCCCCTTTTCGCTCAAGCCATTTGTTGTTATGAGTGAAAAAGGGCTTCATTATCCGAGTACGTTGGTGCACAATCCCAACTGGAAAGGACCTTACTTGCGCTTATCTGAGTACGTTGGTGCACAATCCCAGCCGAAAAGGTATTTACTTGCTCATTTACACTGGTTCATGGAATTGTATGATTTTTATGTACTTAAATCAAACTTGTGTGAATTCACCAACTATTCATTTAGTTGACATTATTTTATATATATGCTACAGGTACATCTATTCAAAGTGACACAAAAAGAAGATATTAGAACTTAGGGTATTTCAATAAATGGACAAGTTGTTAAATTGTTCTTGTATTTTCAGTGTATTTCTTGTTATAAACTTGTGTACTTGATGTTTAAATCAATTAATAATAATATTGTCACTTAATAGTGTCACATGTGTTTTTAGCAATATGTACGTCACACTCAGGCATTTCTGCTTTAGCCGAGGTGTTACAACGAGTTGTCTGGTTAAGTGAGTTAATCAGTCAAGCGGTGAATTCTAACGAATTTTCATGAGTTAAAAGTATACTGGAAGTATATCCTTACGAGAATAGACTAATAATACATGAGAATTGAGATTTATAACGGATTTGGAATACTTAAAGTGTTAAGTATATTTGGTATTTAATATCATTAAAGTGTAATAAAAAACATAATTAATTTAGATATTTTACAAGTTATTTTGGTTTCTTTTTTTTTTACCAATAAAATATACATTTACATGGAATTTTTAGATTTAAAATCCATATAAAAAGTTTAACGAGGTTTGGTATGTTAAATGAATAAAACTATTTTAGTTTATTTATTTATAAAATTGTAATAGGTTAAATCGAAAAAAAAAGGTATGAGTATATATAATGATTTAAGTATATATACAAAGTTACGTATGTGTGTGCGTGTGTGTGTATATATATACACACATATATATTTAATTCATGGATGTATACATAATCAGATAAGTTTAGACAAAAGAAAATTTATTTTAAATGGCTAGAGATGTTCGGTTCGTTAAACGATTGGATATAATATTGTTTTATATTTTAAATTATAACAAGATAAGATAAAACATAAAAAAAACAAACAAAGCCGGATTGGGAGGGACTCAAACCCGTGTCTCCCACTGGTCCATGACTTAACTCAAGACGCACAAGCCAACTGGGCTGGTGCTTTACTTTTTTAATAGATTGTAATAGAAAGTAGTTAAACAGACAACCATACCGATCTCAAATTGAAACTAAACCCTGATTTTACCAAAAAAACCAAAATCAAAGATCTTATGCTAAATCGATAGTAGGGTTTTATTGAGCATCTAATTCCGCAGAACCCATATGCTAATTACCTAGTACAAGTAGGATTTGAAGGAGAACGAGAATCCAGGTTTCGGCCAAGAGCACGACTTCCAATTGATAAAAAAAGACTTTGTTTACTATAATTGATATAGGGCCTAGGGTCAACATGTATATTATGGACGAGTTAATTGAATTTTGGAAACATATTTAAGATGTAACAAGGTCGGTTCAGTCAGCGTTTTTGATTAGTGCAAGATTGGTCCGATTCGATGGAATTAGCTGTAAATAAGCAAAGTTACCATATAGATGAATAATGTGTTGAACAAGATGCGGGTAAACATGTCCAGTTCTGTGTTTTATTGCTTGATTTGAGGATCAAAATTTAGGGGGGGGGGGGTTCGGCCGATGCCGGTGGTGATGGGTGGGGAGGGAATATTTTGAATAGAGTTTGCATTCTAGTCCATGTTTATGGTTGTTTGATCACAAGTTGTAAAAACTATAAGGTAGGGGTTAAAATTGCACAACTTGATAGTTTCTTGTATTTAGTTAACGAACGAAGTAAATTCGAGTTCATGAAAAGGGAATAAATATAATAAGACAAAACCGAACGATATGAAAAAAAAACAATTCATTTTTTTTTATTATATAACGAGGACCGAATGAACATTTTTTTGTAAATGGGTTGGGTTTCGGGTTTTAAAATTAACGAATGTTACAACATTCCCAACTTTTGGAAATTTCGTCCTGAAATTAAAGAACAACCATAACAGAAGCAAATACAGGAAAAAAGACCTTTTTTATATATAAAAGTTTTAATTTATTTTCTTATTATTATTATTGTTATTATTATTATTATTATTATTTTTTTTATATAAAAATAACACAGATCTTCCAGTGACCTGAATAACGCTACAAACAAAAAATATGACAATGACACTTATATATAGGATGTACCAACGACGTATCCACCATGCTCTTATCACATCGATATACACTTGGTTCTGAGTTATGACACACAACCGTACTCACTATTAGTTCCATACGAGGACTTTCATAATTATGTGTGCACTCACAATTATTTAGATCGTTGCATGATGCACATAGTTCCTCCTGTTGTGCGGGTTTGAAAACAAGATAAAAGAAGACTTTTTAAATTGAAATCTAAATGGAATTAATTGATAAGAGCAATAAAAATTAAATTTAAATAAATAAATGAAATTTGATTACCATAAACTTAAAAAAATAAATATAATGAAATTTTGAAGTTAACCATCGACAATAATATCAATCAAAACGGAACTAAATAGATGGATGAAATCTTGAAATTAAATTAGTAAAATACACATTCGATGTTTAGAAATACCAAATTTATGAATAAATATCCACATATATAGGTTTACACAACGAACCACTCACCTGATTAACTAATATTACAATAGGTGAGGTTTGGAATAAAAAATTGGATAAGATGTGAAGGGAGTACCATGAAAATGAGGTGAGTTTTAGGGAATTTGGGTAGCCATGTATTAAAATATCAAAAATAAAATTTGTACATATGACTCCTATTAGATAACTATGTACAACACATGTTCATAGTCATAATTTCTAAAACAAAACGTTTGTAGGAAATCGGTTATTATTAGTTTATGATACAAAGACGGTACTACTAGATAACCAACCATACACATCACCATGCACACAGTCCTAGTGAATAACCAGTCATAGATCCCTTGAATTGTGATAATAAATTGCATAACAATGAATAGGGAAATAAAAGACATAATAGAAATATATGAGAAATTGAATTCAACATGAGTAAACTGTGGTTTTCGTCCCTGTGGTTTGTCAAAATCTGTGGTTTTTGTCCAATAGTTTCAAATCTCAAAACAATGCAATATGATGCAAATTAGTTTGTTAATTTTCTTTATAAAAATGTGGTTGATACCAGAGGTGTCTGTTACATTCCCGTATTACGCTTCCGCATTCACCCAGTCGGGGTGTGACAATACATTTCTTAATGGTAATAAGACGCGGGTAAGTGGACAATGAATGACTAACAACGTGGTTTGATCAAGTCAGTATTGAAATAGTACATTGAAGTATTTATGTGATCAAGTTTAATTACTTATATTTGTGTTCGGTCATTAAGCATAATAATAGTCACATTTGCGAATACCCAGATGATAAACTGCATAAAGACCCAATGGAGTCCGGAAACCAGAAGCATCCCATCAATACAGGATTGAAGGCCATAAGACCATACATCATTTAAGTGTTAACCATTAGCTAGAAGCTTAAAACCATTAATTTTCAAGTTTTGGTGATCAAGTATGACAGTCTATTATATTTCTGCGATCATTATCAAGACTTTTCTTGAGAACTAACACCCTTTTTCAATTTGGCTAATTTGGCATATATCACATACTATTCCTTAATTGTTTGTTTAAGGCCTACCAATGCAATAATATAATTAAGCACACAACCTTTTTCGCTTATTTTTTTTACTGGATATGAGACTATATGATCAATGTAATATCAACTTCCATTTTTTTTTTCAAAAACTCAATTTGAGAAGAATTTTTCATTGTTTTTGACATTTTAACATATTTGACTGTTTTTGGCTTTTCAAATTAATTGTTTTTGATTTTTGTCAACCCCCCCCCCCCCCTAAAATTATAAACCCATTTGAAAAACAAAATAGTTACGCAAACAAAATTTGACTCTAATGAAGGTTTACTCTCTGTCTGATCCATAACCTTGAGATCACCCCTTTCCCAACTTCCAACTTCTTAATACCATTACGCTTTAACAAATATAAAAAACTGTTTTTATCAAAAGATTTAAAACAAAAAGATCGTTTTTTTGTTCATAGTTGTGAATTTTATCTACAGTTATCAACTGCTTCTCGTAACAATCACGGATGGAGTGATACTTTATTTTGATATGCTTAGTTTTAGATTGATGTACCTGATTTTTAATTATGGAAATAGTTGCAGAGTTATCTACAAAAATAATAGTGGTCAGAAATTTCAAACCGTAATCGTGCATCTGTTGTTGAAACCAAAGAACCTAACAACAAAAATTGGAGGCAGCTAGATACTCAACTTCACAGGTAGACAAAGACATAGTGATTTGCTTCTTGCATTGCCATGTGACCAACCTACTGTCGAAGAATTGACATCTAGTAGTTGTAGTTTTGGCATTCAGCTTACATTTTCCATAATTAGAATTAAAAATGCTCTCACAAACCGATTTCAGGACATCCTTTTAGATACTGAAGCATCCTGTTGACAATCATTTGGTGCGATACATTAGGATTGAATTGATATTCGACAGGCAAACAACTAGGCTACATTATATCCGAGCTTGAAGCAGTTAAATACATGAAAGAGCTAATCATGGATCAGTAAATCGTTTGATCAACCATCTCCCCGGAGGAATCAGGACCAATCCCATGATTCCATTGTAGAGGAGTGTAAATTGTCGTTGAATCAGCCATGTTGAACTTTGCTAGGATGTTGTTGACATACTTCATTTGGTGAATAAAGATACGTCGGGGAACTGATCCACTTGAGGTCCTAGGAAAAATTTCATCTCCCCCATTTCACTCATATCGAACTTTGATTTCATAACTTCTACAAACTCTTTACACAGATAATCATTAGTAGACCCAAAATATTATATCATCCACATAAACTTGAACGATTAACACTTTTGAACCTCCTGCAATAGTATATCTGAAGAGATGAAAAACAGAGTAGCTGACGTCACTCTTCAATGGAAAAGTGGTCTTGCTTACGTCATTGTTTTCAACCTTAATTAAAACTCTCAAATATACCAAAACTTCACGAATACACCGTAAAGCAACAAAATGATCTTTACCGAGGTCTCTAGCTCTGATACCACTTGTCAGAACCGTGAATTACGTGACACAAACAACTCAATCGAAAACACACTCATGAAGCACAAATATGTAAAGACCTCTTGATAATAATCGGCAGAATCAACTTGAATCAGGATGTTAATTAGTCATAAGTGTTCAATGGAATACTTTTAGGGTTAGGGACATACCAAATAATAAGACAACATATTCCTTTTATTGGCCACCTGACATTCCTTCTAGAAACTCTAATCATCACAAAACATATTCGAAATAACCACAAATGTCAAATAGGTCTTCGCGTAAACTTTATCGTTTGTCGAGTAAATCTGGTAATCTGCGAGTGTGCTGGAAGTATTCCTTCGAGTAATATTTTCCTAAGAAAGTATTCTTCTCAAGTTGACTTCAATATCATGATAAATACAAATTTTCTCGAATAAATCCCACGAGAAGACTAGTTCTTCAAATACCTCTTCAATCTTCACTAAGGTTTATTAGAGCAAGCCTAGTATACATGGGTGATGTAGCATTGCTCTAGATTGAACTATGATTGGAGTAATACTTAAAATAATTCCATTAACTGTTGGAATCGATCTGCCCAAGACACATATTAGAGTTGATGTGGGTAGTACGTTGTGATCCAAGTCGGGTCATACCCAATAGTAAGCTAGACAAACGCCACGATATTTGTTATTAGATATGATCTAAGTAATAAATATCAACACTTACATATTTGGAAAATGGTTTTTCTAAATATTTGCATTTGTGTGTTAAATAATTTATATGGATAATTTATATATGAGAGAAATATTATTTATTTGGATAAATAATAAAACCCCAATGGGGCCGACCCCTCACTCCAACCCTCTCTCTCTCTCTCTCTCCTTTGTTGTTCTCAAGAACATTGCAACCCTCTCTATCGGGAGATCACTTTTGCACAAACATATTTATCTCTCACACAAAAACACTCTCATATTTCTCTTCTTCCTCTTCTCGGCCGAGAGTGACAAAGGAAGAACAAAAGGGAGTTTTGCAAGAGTGTAAGGACCCTAGAAACCTTGGGTGTTTGTTGGAGCTCGTTGGGTATAAAATCTTGAGGATTTCTCCATTGGAATCTCACCATTCATTATCTTTCATCCCTTTCAATCTCTAACCTTGAAGGTATGTATGTTAACACCCTATGGTTGTGTTTTGATAGCATGTATATTGTCTATGGATCCTGGATTGGGTTTAGCATAAATTGGGTTTTATGTGTAATGGTTAACAAAATTTAAAACTTAATTTCCTCTGCGTTTCCTAATAAATGGTTTATTTTGGACTTTGATAATCTTGCTAAAACCCAACAATGGTATCAAAGCTAGGTTATACGATTACATGCTTCAAATTGGGTTTTAAAGTCTTCGGGTTGGATGGTATTTTTACCACTTTGGCCGAGAACTTTAGGCTCTTTGGTTGCCCCTTGGTTTTTCAAGTTTATACCATACATGCATGTGGTAAAAACAAGAAAAATTGGTCATTTTGGTTGCTAAGTTTTGTTTGGGCTAAAACTGTGTTCTTCAGCTATGGCCGAGAACACAATGGTTCGAAACCATGGTTCTCAGTTTGGCCGAAGACACCTGAAACCCTGTTCTCAGTTGGCCGAGAACTCATGGTTGGGAACCATGAGATTTCAGTTGACCGAAAACACGTTCTCGGTTGGGCCGAGAACTTATGATTATGAATCATAGTTCTCGGTGTTGACCGAAAACTAGTTCTCGGTGTTGACCGAGAGAAATAGGTTCTCGGTGAACCAAAGCTTTCGGGCCAAAAACTCTGAAACTTTGGTCTTTTGGCCGAGAACTATGTGTTCTCTAGTTTAGGCCGAGAACTAAAGGGACAAGGGGAACCATTTTGGTCAAAGGTTGACCTGTTTGGTCAAGGGTTGACTTGTTTTTGTGGATGTTCATAACTTAGCCATGACCTTGTGTATATTGAAGAAGACTTGTTGTGATTTACTCATTTGTTTGTAATATTCTTTATTCGAGTTTGTAATCTATTTATTCTTTCAAATGGTTTGTAATAATAAGTAGAATAGTTGTATTTCTTTTATTAGACAAAATGTATTAGGATATATTTTGTAGAGGAGATGCAACTACAATACCATTTTGGTTGAATCCCAAGGGGAAGCCCAATTAAAGAAGAAGGATCACAACTAGAAGTGAACGCTTGAAGCATAAGGATGCGGAGTCAAGTGGGAGTTCACCATCTCATATCTTGTGTCATGCTCGTCCCTTAGGAGAGACATTTTGACACACTTGTTTCGGTCAACAAGTGTTGTTAATTTTAGGTGGCTATGGTTATGAACATGTTATTGTATTTTATGCTTGTATGTTTGATTTATGTTCATTGTTTTATCATGTTTGGACGTTAACAATTAAAATCGACAACTAGCATAAAAGTTATTCCTTTGAAATTATTAAGTGATAAAATTGGTTTTATTAACTATTAATGATTTCATAATAAAATGGGTTTTATTAAAAGGAATTAGAAAATTGGTTTTCAAAGGTACCATATATTTGAATGCATGCAAAATGGAAGGTACATTAAATAGTTTTCCTATCTAGAATTTTGAAAACTAAATCCCTTTTTGGAAAACAAGTTGAGTAGGGTTTAGTGTGTCATACACGGAACCTCTTCAGCTCCTAGGTCCCAAAGCTTCGTTTTTATCAGGATTGGCTTTGCTATTCAAAAGGGGGTTGCGGCGTAGCTTGTTGCCTGTTTACCTGCCACTTTATTGTAATCGTTTTATAGTAAAATATATATAAAACCATCAAAACTCATGGAGTTGAACACCATCCTTTTATACAACACTCGAGTCACTTGGAGTTTTGATGTGGGATAAAGGTCACCTAACCACATTTAAGAAAACTTGTGATCTTGAGGTGGATTTACAATACTTGTGGGATAAAGGTCACCTAACCACTTGTATGTATAAACTCACACGTGTGTGTAAGTAGGACGACTTGATTGGGAAACCATGTGAATAGGGTCACCAAAGCATGGCCCACAAAGGTGTTAATGGGATTAAACATGCCAAATAAACATATGATGTTTAACCGATCCCATAAAACTAGAAGTTGCAAAGGGTTTCAATTGTCAAACGTTGACTACCTTGTTAATTCGAATAGTGGATAAAGGTCACCTACCTACTATTTGGATGAAACGTTGGATTCTAGATTTTAATCATTAATTGTCTTAGATATATTCAAGAGTATTAACGATTAAAATTTATTGATATCGAAAATACTAAATTGAACTTTGTTAAATTCTTTATAGATGGCCTCAAACAATCCTCAGAACGTAATTATCCCACCCGTGCATAACTTATCACTGAGATCCATTCTGGATAAGGATCGTCTAAACTATAACAATTTCATGGACTGGTATCGAAATTTGAGAATTGTTCTCAAGCAAGAGAAGAAGTCCTACATTTTGGACGATCCTATTCCCAATGAACCCGATGTCAACAACTTGGATGGCTACGCGGATTGGTTGAAATACACCGAGGATTTGGTGCAAGTTTCTTGCCTCATGTTGGGAACAATGATTCCCGAGATCCAAAAGGATTTCGAGAATCATGGGGCGTATGACATGATAACCCAGCTTAAGGAAATGTTCGTTACTCAAGCGAGGGTGGAGCGCTTTCGAACGGTTCGAGCACTTCATGCATGTCATATGGAAGAAAAATCTATCTCTTCTTAGGCTCTTAAGATGAAAAGCCACATTGATTGGCTTGAACGGCTTAACTGTCCCGTCTCAAAATAGTTAGCCACGGATTTGATCCTAAATGGCTTAACTAAAAGGTTTGAGACATTCGTTATGAACTACAACATGAACGGATGGGACAAAAGCATTGGTGAGGTTCACGCAATGCTTAAGACAGCCGAAGCCGACGTGGGTAAAAAGGTTTTACCCGTTCTTGCGATCAATGAGGGTGGCTTGAAGAAGAGGCATCACCCGGAACCAAAGGCAAACTTTTCCATTGGTAAGGGGCAAGTCAAGAAGGGGTTCAAGGGAAAGGCAAAGGCGGAACCAAACCCCATGAAGCTAAAGGTTAGCGCTGAGGATCCGTTCTTTGGTTGTGGGGAGATAGGCCACTGGATGAGAAACTGTCCGACCTATCTCAAGGAGTTGAAAGCTAAGAGGGATGTGGGGCAAACTTCAGGAACAACTTTCATGATTCATATTGATCTTAATATTGTTTATTCTAACACATGGGTATTGGATACCAGATGTGGAACTCATATATGCAATTCATTGCAAGAGTTCACAAGAAGAAATGATGTGAAGAAAGGAGATATTAGTCTCTTAATGGGCAACGGAGCAAAGGTTGACGTCCAAGGCCGAGGAAATTATGTTTTAAAGCTTCCAAATGGTTTGGAAGTTATTTTGAAAAACATTCTATATTCTCCTAATTTGACTAGGAATATTATCTCTGTTTCTGTAATAAGACAATTTGGATATGATTTTAAGTTTGTTGACAATGGTATTTATGTTTTCATGAATAATGTCTTTTATTTTAAAGCGATTCCGTCTAATGGCATTTATGAATTAGTTCATGATAATACATCCATTGATAACTCGTTGTACCAAGCTAACACCAAAAGACTCAAATTGGATTTGAGTGAAACTTTTCTTTGGCATTGTCGCCTTGGTCACATATACAAGGATCACATTAATACACTTCAAAAGAATGGTCTTTTGGAAGCGAATGACGATTCGTTTGATAAATGCGAATCTTGTTTATTGGGGCAGATGACCATGGAGCCATTTAGTGGAACTAATGAAAGGGCAAAAGACTTATTAGGTATCATACATTCTGATGTATGTGGTCCTTTTAAGACAATGACAAGGAATGGTGAAAGATACTTCATTACCTTTACCGATGATTTTGGTCGCTATGGGTATGTGTTCTTGTTAAGACACAAAGATGAGCCTTTGAAATGTTCAAAGTCTTCCAAAATGAAGTACAAAATCAACTCAACAAACCAATCAAAGTACTACGTTCCGATGGAAGAGGTGAATACCTCAATGATGCGTTTATAGAACATCTTAGAAGTCGTGGGATTGTCTCACAACTTACTCCACCTGGAACACCGCAACATAATGGTGTGTCCGAGAGGAAGAATCGAACTCTATTGTATATGGTTCGATCTATGATGGCTAGAAGTACATTACCTCTATCATTTTGGGGTTTTGCTTTAATCTCTGCTGCCCATATTCTAAATATGGCACCAACCAAGAAAGTGGATAGGACACCTTTTAAAATATGGCATGGAAGGGTTCCATCGTTATCATATTTGAAGATATGGGGTTGTGAGGCTTATGTCAAGAACAACACCCAAAACAAGCTTGAAAACCGATCCACTAAGTGTATCTTTGTAGGATATCCCAAAGATTTGATGGGATATTATTTCTACAATCCTAACAAGCATAAAGTGTTTATAGCTCGAAAGGCTGAGTTCCTGGAAAGAAGGTTCCTTATGGATGGAACTGATAGAACTGTGGAACTCGAGGAGGATCGAGAGCCACAAACCGATACACGTTTGGTTGACACTAGCAATCAACAAGAGGTTGTTGATAATGATCAAATGGTTGATCAAAACACACAAAACGTTCGCAAATCTAGTAGAATTAGCACCCCACCTGAAAGATATGGATTTTTCATGGATGGATGCTACGTGGTAGATTCTGATGAGCCCACCACATACCGAGATCCAATGTCGCAATCTGATTGTGATAAATGGTTGGAAGTCATGAACGTGGAGATGCAATCCATGCATGATAACCAAGCATGAGACCTGGTTATACCACCTCTTAATTCCAAACTGGTTGGAAGTAAGTGGGTTTTCAAGAAGAAAACCGATATGCATGGAAACTTGGATACTTATAAAGCTAGACTTGTAGCAAAGGGTTTCATTCAAACTTAAGGGGTTGATTATGATGAAACTTTCTCGCCCGTGGCAATGATGAAGTCTATAAGGATATTATTTGCCATAGCTGCATATTACACCTATGAGATATGGAAAATGGATCTCAAAAACGGTTTTCAAAATGGGCATCTTGAGGAAGATGTCTATATGGTTCAGCCTGAAGGTTTTGTCGATCCACAACATCCTAACAAAGTATGCAAGTTAAAGAAATCAATCTATGGATTAAGGCAAGTATCTAGAAGTTGGAATCACCATTTTGATGATCAAGTTAAGAAATTTGGATTTACCAAAAACGCTGATGAAGCTTGTGTGTATAAGAAAGCTAATGGGAGCATCATTACCTTTCTGGTATTATATGTCGATGACATATTACTATTTGGAAATGACATTTCGACCTTCGAAGGTGTAAAAGCCTGGCTTGGAAATTGCTTTTCCATCAAGGATCTTGGTGAAGCCGCCTATATTCTGGGAATAAGGATCTATAGGGATAGATCAAGGCGGTTGATAGGTTTGAATCAAAGTGCATACATTGACAATATCTTGAAAAAGTTCAAGATGGAAAACTCTAAGAAAGGTTTGGTACCTATTCAAAGAGGAACAATGTTGAGTGCTTCTCAATGTCCAAGCTCAAAGGTTGAGTAACACAAAATGAATGGAATCCCATATGCGTCTGCTATAGGATCCATCATGTATGCCATGATATGCACCAAACCGGATGTGTCATGCGCTTTGAGCATGACAGGTAGATATCAACAAAATCTGGGAACTAGCCATTGGATGGCAGTTAAGAGCATATTGAAATACCTTACGAGGACTAAGGATATGTTTCTAATATATGGCTCTGGTGAAGGGGAACTCGTTGTAAAAGGTTACACGGATGCGAGTTTCCAAACTGATCGAGATTCTCGATCACAATCGGGATATGTCTTTGTTCTAAATGGTGGTGTTGTCTCTTGGAAGAGTAGCCTTGTCCACCACTAAATCAGAATACATCGCCGCCTCTTTGGCAGCTCAAGAAGCTGTGTGGATAGAAAGTTCATTTCCGACCTAGGGGTAGTCCGTACCATTCAGGACCCTCAAGAAATCTTTGTGACAACAAGGGTGTGATTGCTCAAATCAAGGAACCCCGTGCACATCAAAAGACTATGCACATTAAGCGGGGATTCAACTACATAAGGGATGGATTTGAAAAAGTAATGATATGTATTCGCAAAGTTCGCACTGATCAAAACATTGCAGATCCACTCACGAAGCTCCTTGAAAGGCCGAATCATGAGGGTCTTACTTGCGCCTTAGGACTTCGATATTCTAGTGATTGGATTTGATCAAAATTTTGTATTTGGATATCAGAACAATTTTAATTTAACTCAATCATATGGTTTTGGTTATGGTCATGTTCTTAAATTATGTTCCATTTTAGCATGTTTAAATCCGTGAATAACTTGATTATTCTAAACGTCCGTAGTCGATCATACTTGTGGGAACAAATGTGAAAGTAAGACTATTATGAACTTGGATTGGTAGATATTCATGAGGTATGAATATAGCAAGAGGGTTTGCTGCCAAGGTTCATAGATATTTATGAGACAAATATTGGACTGACCCGACCTCAATTTTACTACATGGAATCCTTGTGATTTGTGATCATAAGTAAATTTGAGTAAATGTGAACATCATAGTATCCTCCAACCTGAGATACATATTGGGTCTTGATATTCACCGACTATTATACTTTGACTTAGTTCTTCGCTGCTCTGAAATATGTCAGTACATAAGGCTAAGCTCAAGTATGGTACGAGGTGATAGTGAGAGACGTATGTAGTCAATAGGGGATTTATCCCTCTTATTGGTTGAGAGTTAAATGTCTAAAGCCAGATTAGTTAAATCAACAGAGAATGACACTCTGTGTCTCTGGATTTAACAAGACATTTGCCATAAAAGGATAAATGATAGTTTCACCTAAATCATTTCAAGTAAGGGACTTAGAGGGGATGATGTTATTGAATGGAACTTCTTCATGCGTATTAGGGATAGTAAACCGTTGTTAGGCGGTATATGCTATTTGCATCATTCTTCTATTTATCTTGTGCAAGTGGGAGATTATAGGAATCGACCTGCCCAAGACACATATTAGAGTTGATGTTGCTAGTACGTTTTGATCTAAGTCGGGTCATACCTAATAACAAGCTAGACAAACGCCACGATATTTTTTATTAGATATGATCTAAGTAATAAATATCAACACTTACATATTTGGAAAATGGGTTTTCTAAATATTTTCATTTGTGTGTTAAGAAAATTATATGGATAATTTATATATGAGAGAAATATTATTTATTTGGTAAATAATAAAATGGTTAAAAGAATAATAACAATTTGAGTTTGGGTTTTTTTTTTTTTTTGGGGGGGGGGACCCCTAATGACCGGCCCCTCACTCCAACCCTATCTCTCTCTCCTTTGTTGTTCTCAAGACCATGCAACCCTCTCTATTGGGAGATCACTTTTGCACAAGCATCTTTCTCTCTCACACAAAAACTCTCTTATCTTTCTCTTCTTCCTCTTCTCGGCCGAGAGTGACAAAGGAAGAACAAAAGGGGGTTTTGCAAGAGTGTAAGGACCCTAGCATCCTTGGGTGTTTGTTGGAGCTCGTTGGGTATACAAGATTGAGGATTTCTCCATTGGAATCTCACCATTCATTCTCATTCATCCCTTTCAATCTCTAACCTTGAAGGTATGTATGTTAACACCCTATGGTTGTGTTTTGATAACATGTATATTGTATATGGATCCTGGATTGGGTTTAATATAAATCGGGTTTTATATGTAATGGTTAACAAGATTTAAAACTTAATTTCCGCTACGTTTCCTAATTAATGGTTTATTTTGGACTTTGATAATCTTGCTAAAACCCAACACTTACTCCCTTAAAGCATACTTGAGATCCTCCTTTATTGAATCCTTGTTTGACCCTCCTTGTTACTTGTTAACTTGGTTTAAGCTTGGATATATCAAGTACTTGCTTGGGTGCAAACCATACTTGATAGAAGAACAACTTTGTCCGACGTAGTGCATCTTGATCGAAGGTATACGCTTAGAAAATTTTATGAAGATAACCTTATACACATAATATATCTTGCTTGCGATAGTAAATACCTTGATCGTAGTGCCTGAGTTTGCTCGAGTTTCATAATTAGCTATTTCGGAGTATGTTGAGAAGATTCCAATCTTTCCTTATCAATTTTATTGACCCAATAGAATATTTTTGACTTTTTTGAAAATCTATATTGTTTTTTGTTTTTCATAAAAAATTTCCCCTTAAAATAAAAAATGCATCTAAAACAAAATATTTATAAAATTTGACACTGATGAATGGTCACACGAGGTCCGAATCCATAATCTGAGGATCACTCTCTTTTCTACTGCCCAAAATTTTTATGCCGTTAAGCTTTATCAAATATAAAACCTATTTTTATCATAAACTTTAGTAACAACATCGGCTTTTTGTTCATCGGTGTGAATTTTGTCTAGTTATCAACTTGTTCTCGTAACAATAACGGATGAAGTGATAACGTATTTTAATATGTTTTGTTTTAGAGTAATTTACCAGATTTTTAGTTATGAAAATAGCAGCAGTGTTATCTACAAAAATAGGAGCGGTCAGAAAATTCAAACCGTAATCGCGCAATCGTTGTTGTATCCAAAACCCCTGAGAACAACAACTAGAAGCACATACATACTCAATTTTACAGGTATACAGTGACACGATGGTTTGCTTCATGAATTGCCATGTGACCAACCTATTGCTGAAGAATTCACATCCAGCAGTTGTAGATTAAGCGTTAAGTTTACAACTTCCATAATCTCAGTCAAAGAAAACTCTCAACACAAACTCATCATCCCTAGGATAATAAAGATAGATTCTAGGACATCCTTTTAGATACCGAATTATCCTCTTGACAATCATCAGGTGTAAGACTTTCGATAGGATTGATGTTGGGCACACAAATAGATAGGATGCATCATGTCCGGCCTTAAAGCAGTCATATACATGAAAGAGCCAATCATGGATCGGTATAACGTTTGATCAACCTTCTCCACAGTGGGATCATGACCAATCCTATGATTCAATGGTAATGGAGTACTGATTGCTGTTGAATCGGTTATATTGAACTTCTCTAGGATGTCGTTGACATACTTCGTAGTTGTTCCACCTGAAGCCCTAGGAAAAAAATTATCTCCGCCATTGCACTCATCTCAAATTTAGATTTCATCACAACTTCAATCTCTTTGCACAAATTATCATTTGTAGACCCAAAAATGATATCATCCACATACACTTGAACTATCATTAAATGCCCAACTACTTCCTTGGTAAACAGTGTACATTCAATAGTTCCTCGATTAAAGCTGTTATCCAACAAATGTTGAGATAATGTTTTGTACCAAGCTCTCGGGGCTTGGTGTAAACAATATAACACTTTATCAAGTAAGTACACAATGTCTTTGGGGATCAGATCGACAAACCCCGGTGGTTATGCCACATAGACTATTTCACCAAGTCTCCCGTTGAAAAAAGCAGATTTGACATTTAGCTGGTACACTTTAATTCTAGAAAGATCTGGTTAGCTTCTAGTCTAGCAACCGGTGCATAGACCTTATTGTAATCAATACCCTCGCATTGACTAAACCAAGAACTACCAACCAAACTTTGTTGCTTACAATAATCCCATTTTCATCTCCCTTGCATTCGAACACCATTTTTTATTCGTGTGCATTTTATCTTTTGGTAAGTAAACAAGCTTCCAAACACCTAGTTTCGCAAATTGTTGCAATTCTTGTTGCATTGCTTTAACCCAACTCTCCTCGATTAGCGCCTTTTTGTATGTCTTCGGTTCAATTTTAGAGATAAAACATTTTAAGAAAAACTGATTTTGCAATAGAGAAACTTTTGTATAGAAACACCTAAGGCTGTGGTCAATATGACGTCTTGTTTGTATCCCTAGTGTTGAAATCTCTAATAATATTCTCTTTTGAATGGTAAGACACGGTTCGTAGAATGACACTAGTAGAAAGACTCACATATTGCTGAAGATTTGAAACATTTTTTTCAACATTAATTTCAACCGAACTCGGAGTAGCCACAAATTCAATAATGTCTACATCTGATTCACCATCATCATTACAAATAGGAGTAGTCTTAAGAACTTGTAGAGAATGTTCTTATTTATGCTCTTCTTGAGATTCAACTTGCAGATCATCATGAGGTGTCAGGACAATAGTTGATACAGGTTCTTCAATTTGATAATCATCGAGTTGTTGATGAAATAACATTTAAACTACTTCATCTGTGAGATCTTCCTCTGGGAGGTTAAAACATTTCCAAAGGTTTTCATAATCAAACATCCATGCATTGTGTTGTAGTGATGTCAGGTTGACAATTTACGTATTGTACTAGCACAATCCGGCCCGAGCTAGGTAAGAACATATGTCTTAACGGACTAGCATAGCCGACAACGAATCCATCTAAACCTTTAGATCGAAACTTGCCATCAGGATCAAGAACGGTACATGGAGACCCAAAAGGTTCATGCCACCTAAGATTTGGTTTTCTTCTATTAAGTAGCTCAAAGCAAGCCTTCCCATGTCTCTTCACAGTTAGAGCACGGTTCAAAGTATAACATGCAGACACCACAGCTTTGGTCCAAAAACCAACATGTAGTTTCGAATCAGCTAACATGGTTCGTGTAGTTTTAAATGAGGTTCGATTCTTTCGTTCAGCTACTTAATTTTTTTTTGGAGTGTAAGATGCACTAAACTCATGAAGAATCCCACAACATTACAACATTCCAACATTTGATTGTTTATGAACATTGTCCCTTTGTCACTTCGGTTTCTTTTGATCGGCAAATTTTACAAATTATCCAATTTATTGAATAGAATCATCAGGCTGTCAAATGTCTGATCTTTCGAATCTAAGAACATTACCCATGGGAATCTAGAGTAGTCTTCAGTAACCACTAGATAATAGAGTTCACCAGCGACACTTTTCACATTGCAAACACTCAAAAGGTAAGTTGATAGAGTAATGATCTTCGTTGGATGTGACTTCTTATTTTGCTTGCCTTTCATGAAGCTCAGACAATCTTCATTCAAGTGAAAAATTTTGACATTCACCCTATCCACTAGTTGATTGTGAACTAGATAGTTCATCTTCCTCACGTGAATATGTCGTATTCGGCGAGGCCACAAAACAAACTCCTTTTTTGATGCCTTTGAAATGAAACATTGAGCAGTACGAGAAGGTGTGGAAGTAGTACCCATGCTGAGAACATAAAAGATCATTCTTTCGAGGAGTACACATTAAAATCCACTCTTTAGGTATCATAAGTACAGCTTTCAATTCATGCACTCTTTGTTGGTAAAATAGGTTGAGAAGCCTTTGTACTAGATTTGTGAAATACGTAACAAATTATTCTCCAACTTAGTGATGTAATTCACTTTAAGAAAGATACCAATGCCATTAGACAATATGCCTTCACCAATTATTTGCCCACCTTGGTTTCCAGAAAAACCCACATACACTCATCTTATGGATATAACATCTTTAAGCAAATTTAGGGTACACATCATGTGTCGTGAGGCTCTACTATCCATTATCCAACGTGAATCATTGGATCTAGGAAGCCCATTCACATACAGTAAAGGATTTTGTGAAACAAGGAAACCCAAGCCTTCTTGGTCTTGAGTTGTTTGATTTTAACCACAAAGAACAATTCATCACAAACATCAAATTCTAAGTCACTAGTTAAGACACTTACTATTGAACGCTCACTTGACTCCTTATAAATTGATTTATCCTTTTTAAAACAAACAGATGGACTAACCTTTAACTTAACAGATTTAGGTTTTACCACCCAGTTCTCTCCAACAGGTTGTTTCTTGCTATAAAAACTTTTCCTTTAGGTTCTAAACTTTCACCCATTTCAAAAACACTTTTCACTTTTTCAATGTTTTGAGACACGACAAATGGCCTTTTCAAGATTTGTGTAGGAAAAAATCTTGGTGTAGTTACCTTCTTCACGTCAACTGATTTAAGTTTCAGTTTTGCAGCATTTTTCACATAGACACTCTTTTGAGTATAAACATGATCATGCTTGAGTCGGTTATGACATGCATAAATCAAATGACCTACTTCATAGAAGTTAAATTATCTTCTTCGGTCAATAAATTATTTACCGAAGGTATTTGAACTTAATCAAGTTCAGTTGTTTCTTTGAAAATTATTGATTGGATTGCTTTCTAAAAATTCCTTTCTTTTCAGATTTGGAAGTTACTCCTTTAACTAACATATTCTTTTTAAAATTATCTTTGTTCCTGTTAACAGTTTGTTTAAAAGGACCATGATTTTGTTTCTCATGATAGAAACTTGTCATTACAAACCCTTTTGAACAATGTTTAAACTCATCAATTTTACTCACTTTGCCTTCAATAGATTTCACAGAAATCTCAGATAATGAATCACATAAGACATTCTCGACAACTTTAACACAAACATCACTTTCACTCTCAGAACTATTTCCAATGTTAGTAAAACATATATCAACAGACTCAAGAAAACACAGTTTAGAATCATTCGGTGAAGTTGTGAGCTCCACGATCAACGCCTTTTCGAAACCATCAGGTTTCTTTGGAACATAGGAATTACAAATAGGAGGTGGAACCGCATGATACCCCAAACCATGTTCACTATGATCAATTACATTGTTCCCACCAACCTTTGTTTTGGGAAGAATTTGATCAATCACATATCATGATGCCTTGTAACTTTTCAGTTTCAAGTCCACTCTCTCAGTTTCAATCTTTATTGATTGTAATTCCTGTTTAAGAGAGGCATTTTCATCTATATGTATGTAGATAGCAATTTGCTTACCTTCAATATTGTGTTTAAGCATTGTGAAATCTTATTCCACAAGCTCTTTTCACACTTTTGTAGTTTATCATATGCTTCTTTTACTCTCTTAAAATCTTTGAATATTGCATCATAATTTGTTTTAAGATTTTTAAGTTCAAAGTTTTTAAACTCACACTCATCACTTGGTAACTCACATTTCTCACAAATAAATACATTATATTGAGAAATTACATGAGTTGCCATCAATTCTTGTTGAACGTGTTCAGTCATTTCAATAGATTTTCCAAGTTCTTGAACTTCAACTTGAGAATCTTCAACCATAACTTCCTCATCATGCTCACCAAAATCTATCTTTCCATGAGGCATCTCCTCACCTTTAAACCATCCCGCAAAATTTTCAATAATATCAAGAGGAAATATAGTTTGAACAAGATTAGGAGTAATAGGATGATTCTTGTCATAAGTGTGTGGCAAAGATTCTTCTTCAGCATCATTTGACTCCTTATTGACACAATCTCAATATCATCACTCTTCTTGTCAGCTTTGATCTCAACAGCAATTTCCTCAGTCTTCTTATCATCCCCACAAACAATTGTTTCTTGATCCATAGCAGTTTCAGCTTCCATAGTTCCCATAATACTATTCTCAAAATTAGTGTTTTCAACCTCAGCAACATTAGCTTAAAAATAGTTGTTCCAGTTAAAGCATTCATTAACTTGTAAAGCATGACAAGCCTTTTGAGAAATAGAGGCTTCATTTGGTTTCTTGGGGGTAACTGGATCAACATGAGTTGATGAATTTCTGTGGTAGATGGATTGTTTGTTGTAGCCTCTTCCAAATAGATTTGACCCATTATCAGCAAGTTCCTTATTTGTGCATTCTCTTTTGAAATGCCCATTTTCCTTTCATTTGAAACATCTCACCTTTGATTTATCAAATCCAAGCTTAGATGTATTACCATCAAGGCGATTTCTTCCAGTAATCTCCTTAAACCATTTAGCCCTTATAATTACACTTTCAATACACCATCTAATGTCAAGCATCTCCATTTCTTTGGAATCAATTTGATCATAATATTTTTTTGTCATACTGAGGTTGCATATTCTACCAAGAATAAGGCATTCATATGGCTCCAACACAGATCCAAAAAATGCCATGTGTTCCTTGACATTATCAGCTATAACAGTTAGCATTTTTTATGTTTACGACAATGTTACAATGAAGTGCATCATTGTTTTGGTTTTTTGATGCTTGAGATAGTTTCTCGGATGACATTGTGCTTGATTAACTGCTTGATAATTGAGGAGTTTGTGGAATACTTTGTTGATTTCCCTGAAGAGCAGCTCTTATATTATCAGTACAGTAAGCATTTTGAATTTTGGGTTTTGATGTACCACAGATTGAGAACTTTATGAAGTACAGACCAATATCTTGTGAAGTAGATGAACTCTTCATTTTATGTTTGTTCCTTAGTTCCAATTCTCATGCTTCAAATTTCTCAATGAACCTAGCCGAGTTTAATCATTCATATGAAACAAGATTTGCTTGTTGAATCATATGCAAACTTATTAATGTACTTATAGTTAGGCTTTTCTATTCCCAAATGATTCATTTCGTTCACCTGATGTCAATACCTTTCTATAAATAGAGTAAATGATTCTCTTTTCACCATTGTGAAGATATCAAACTCTCTCTTTAGAAGTGCCATTTTACTATTCCTCTTGTCAGGATTCTCTCTATCCCTGTTCAACAAAGCTTTTCAAATGGAATAACACGATCCATTGTATTGATGCAGTTGAAAAGTTTCAGCCTTGATTGATTGTTTGAAAAGATTCAATATCTTTTTTTCCCTTAGAAAGGTTGCTTGATCTCCAACATCAATTTGAGATAAATGATAATGGATCCGTTCTCATTTTTAGGAACACTATATTTCTTTTCAACAACAGTCCAAGTATCGTAGTTCAACGCTTGAACATAGGTCTTGAACTTGTCGGCCCATGAAGGATAATCCTCCATCTTGAGAATATTTGGAGGCTTGTTTGAAGTACCCATTTCATTCTCCAAACTCAGATAAAGAAGCAAGCTTGATAGCTGAGATACTAAAGAATTCATGTAGTCCATTTTCACAAAATGACTAACCACAAATATGTCTTCTATCCGTATAAGCCATAGAAGCACATATCTTCTAGCGTATAAGTCCTAGTAGCGGATCATACTCAAACAATGTATAAGTCACAACCAACCTATATGCTATAAGCAACGTATGAGTCACTTATTAGTAGAACACTTATGCGCTGGAATACTTATGCACCAAATAAGATATTCGTTTTTGTAACACGTATGCCAGAAATCATTTTTGCAATTTTGAGGATGAAAAACACCTTAGTTGAGTTAGAGTCTTTGTAGAACTGAAACTAATAACAAGAACTCTTGTGACAAATTGGTAAAAATGTGACGGTAAAATCATCTGATTTATAGAAAGCCTATGAAAAGAGATGAAACTTGTGTTATTCTAAGTAGATAATGAACCCAATACTCTGATACCAATTGAAAAAGACCACGTTCCATTGATGTGTAGGATCAATATGACAATATAATACTATCTACTCTTCAACACTATGCACGGAATTAATAATGAGATGAAATAAACACGAGTAATCCTTTTTAATCTCATCTCTTTATATTAATTAAAACAGTTTCACTATATAACATATATTACAATCTTTCAGCTCAAGTACTTTGAAAATGAACTACAACTAATCATAATGCATAAGTCTAGTATTTATATACCTGGATAGCACATATACGGCGTATATGACATATACGACACATATGTTATGTGTCGTATAAGTACATATGCGCTACTTATGGACTTATGGATTATAATATACAAAACTACATTCCAAACTATTTGGAATACATACAAGACCCTAGTATTAGATATCTATGCGCTAACAATAACGATATACATGTTGCTAATCATATCCTTTGTGAGCCATGTGATTATAAGAGTAATGCATCATAAAAAAAAACATGTTATTTCTGATGCAAATTTAATGAAGTTTATTAATCTGATTAAATGTGATAAAGTAAAAATTGATTGGGTTTACAAAATGAAAGGGGTTAATAAAGTATATAATGTACATTATATCCCTTTAAGTTAGATTAAGCCTGAGTTGATTGATAGTGTGCTTAAGAATGAGACATCGAGCTTGAATGATTTTGAAAAACCTTTTGAAAAATCAAAAGTGATTAATATGTTTCAAGTGAAAGAAAGGTCAAGTTTGCTAAAACGATCAAGTTTGTGAAATCATCATGTTTAGATTCATTAAAGAATTTTTTCTGAATGTTCTAACCTTGATTTTTACAGAAATAAATATGCAAACAAGACATAAAATCCTAAAGTAAAGGTTATGACTTTTCAACCTTGTGAGTCACACTTACTTGTTGATTCACAACAAATATTAGTGGATATGAGAACGTTTTTCTTATATGGAGAACGTGGCCATGTTGCTAAAAAGTGTGAATCTAGGGTGAAGATTAATGGAAATTCAAAGGAACAAGTTCCTATGATTAAAACCATCTTGAAAAGACAACCTACCCAGGTCAAGGTTGACACTCATATAATATTTAATGAAGTTAACCCTAGGAAGGTTGTGAGGGTTATTTTTCAAGAGTCTAATGTGTCTAACAAAAAGACTGAGCTTGTTATTTTTCAACACTAGTGTAAGTCCCGTGAAAGGATCTTTCAATGTAATATCATCTTAACTCGTTGTTAGGCGGAATCTAACATGAGTGGATTCAATATAACACAAGAAAAACACAATAAGATACTTCAAAATACACATATATTCACGTCGGGTGCTTAAGCACAATAGGTTACAGAACAACCAATACTTCTCTCTCGGCTGTCTCTCTTGCATCCACAAAAAAGTTAACCTAGTTACAAGGTTTATATAGAGACTACACACAAGCCTAACACTACCCAAAAGCCCACCGAGATCCATGTGATCTCGATTCACAATGTAAGCCCAAAACCAAAGTATAAACCAGATAAGTAGTAGCCCAAAAATCTCCCCCTTGGTTTGTATCTTCAACATCAATCGTGCTCTAGTATATTTGCATCTGCTTCGTTGTATGTACCAGCCCACAAACCTGTACGAATGATAGACCCAACCATGCGTGTATACTCCTTAGCTACTGGCTCGAACAGTGGTTCAGCCATGATTTGAAAATTGCTAAGAATTTTGATGTCCTTTTCACCGAACTTCAACAAGTCATGTGGATCGATAATTCGGAACTGTCCCTTTCTTAGACGAATGACGACCGTAGCCATCTCACCATCGTACGTCCAGAGTTTCATTTCATCCAGAGCTCCATCGGGGATTCTTGTAGTGAGCAGAATGTATGTTACCTTTTTAGTTAATGGCCACATCACATTAACAATGGTTTTCCCGGTCTTTGGATCTCGAACTCCTTTGGCTTTCTTCAAAAATGATTCGACTTTGGTCATATTTGGGAATCCTTGATCTACTTGATTCCTTAGAAAGTTCCAGAAGTCGTTATCCTTCTTATTGTTGTTGGGGTTGTGAAAAGGAGCGTTTATCAAGTCACTTAGGTCAACTTTTGTCCATGACCAAAAGTCTTTCATATTCTTGTAGTATTCAGTGTTGCAAGACCTCATTTTCACCCACCACATAGCTTTATCAACATCGAATCCCTTTTTGAATTCAACAATGAATTTATTAGGTTGATCGGAAGATTCCACATTTTTATTTGAATTCTTCATTATCAGAATATTCTTTTGGATCCTTTCAGCTTGTTCGGCTGTCTTTGGAGGAGGAGAAAGATATTGTTCCAGTGGCTCAGAAGCATCAATAATAGAAGTTGGACGCCCATTAGAACCACTGCCTTGATTGTCACCAGTTGTCTTCGCACCATGATCATCACCACTCTTAAATTCATCTCAAAAGTTCTGAATCAATTTTTGCTGGAGGTTTAAATATAGTGCAGTAAGACCACCCATATTAGCCTAAAGCTTTTGTATCTTTCTCAGTATTACTAGCTTCAAGCTCTTGGATTCGCACATCCTTCACCACCGAGTCTTTTTCAAGTTCAAAGACTTCTCTTTGCAAGGATTTTACATCAACTGGTTTAGCCTCATGAGCAATTCCCTTGCAATTATCTTGCAAAAATTTGTCTTGTACTGCCAGAATGGGTGCGATCTTGTCAACGGCATTTGAACTTTCTTGACCAATCGGGTCAGACGATCCTAATGGTTCATCTGTGGACTGAATGTGCACTTCGAACTCGAACTCATGTGTAATGTCATCAAATATCTGTTCATGAGTTCGTTGATCAGCAGTGGACGAACCTTGATCAACTTGAGCTTCAATTGTTTCGGGCTCAAAATCTTTAGGTTGGCTTGTTGGAGTAGTTTCAGTAACCATCACACCCAGTCTCGTATATTTCTTTCGCATTTTTCTTGGAATGAGATCGATGGCTGGTTCTTCTTCAATTTCATCATCATGTGTCGCAGTGACTTATTGAGGAGGCTTCAATGTAGACGACTAGAGCTTTTCTTTAAAAGCCTCAAACTCTTTCATTTGATCAACAGTAGATATTGATTGTTCTTCCTGGTGCTCAGTATTCATGTGTTGTGATGGAGAATTATCAGGCTCATCATCATCAGAAATCGTCTTATAAGCAGCTGTGAATCTCAGAGCCGGAGTCACATCTTCATCAGCAATAGCGGAACCAGGACCAGCAGTAGCAACCTCTATTTCAGTGAACTTTCCAAATTTAACCAACTAATGAAGTCCTTTGTAGACCACTTTAGCCCCTTTTCTTGATTGCTTCATCAACCTAAACGTCTTAGGACCCAAACCTTTTAGATCAAGCATTTGTACAAATTTGATGAGATCATGATAGTGAGGGTCGAATATCATCTGTAGAAACCTCGGGTACATCAAGAACATCTCCTTTTTCTTCCCTTTGAGGTTGCTTATCATTTCATCGAACACAAACTTGGAATAATTGTAGTTTCAGTCCGTGATCAAAGCAACCACAACCGATATCTGAATGTGGCTTATCTCATTAGAACCCCTCCATTTCGTCCTGAGACACACGTGAAGAATGTGTGAATCAAGAACCTCCAATATGGATGGAATAGCGTCTTGATGGCTGGAGGGTAGGATTCTTCATATCCCATTCTCATAGCTATTTCAGCAACAACATCAGTAAAGTATTCTATTGGATAATCGAGTTGATCAACGAACAACAAAACCTCACGTATAATAGCCTCTGAAATAATAATAGGCTTCTTTTGGATCTTAGATTCCAAAATTAGATCACCATCTTCTTGCAAATGACAGGAATTTCTCGTAAAGCGTGAGAATTTATGCACGTATTAAGCCCCATGATTATTGACTTGAAATCCTTGTGGATAAAAGGTTGATCATATAAACATCCAACAATGTTGTGAGTATCAACAAATTTCAAAGGTGAATGATCAGCTATTACTACAACAAACAACTCAAGTTAAAAAATGTATTCATTTAAATGGATAATCACTTATCAAATAGTATATATATAATTAACATAGTTTTTAAAGAACATGGACTAGAAACACAAATATAGATAACGCCATTCCTTATTTGTAAAACAGTGTCAATTTGTAACGCCCTGGAATTTGACTGGTAGACAAAAATCAAGGAATCATCGGAAACTATACACTTTGGGGTTCTGGACGATAAGTTCGGAACCCATATCATTGGAGAAATCTGCTTTTATCATTTGAAATGTTTATTTTATAAAACGACATTTACGCCTGGAAAATATTAATTTTTATGCTTTTGAAAAATAAAATGTTCTTATTTAAAAAAAAAAAAAAAAAAAAAAAAAAAAAAAAAAAAGATTTTAAATAATTATTCGGAAAATGGTTTATAAAAGTTTTGCTGAAAAAGTTTTAGTTTGTTTAAAAACTTATGAACTCGACTAGTCTTGACCCGTCGGTAGCCTAAACCCGAACCCGAGTCACCCGAGTATTTAAGCGGAAAATCAAGTATTCTTACACCATCTCTTTCATTTCCACCAACACTTCCCACCCAAACACTCCCACTTCTAGAGAGAGAGTAGTGAGAGAAAGTCATCCAATCTAAGATTCGAGTCCACCAATCTGTTTATCGTTGTTGTCGGTAAGATCTTCTTGAAAATCATACGTTTTTACAACCAAAACCCGCCCCGAATCGAGCAAAAACTCCGACTTTTGTGTCAAGTGTGTTCTTGGTCAAAAACCGTCATTTTTGGTGTCAAAATGCAAGCTTTTGTGTTTAAAAGTACTAGGAATCGATACCCCTTTCAATCCCGAGCATTTCCATGTCAAAAACTTCGATTTTGGGTCAAAAATCTGGAAAATCTGGAAAACCCGTGGGTATCTCCGTCGCCCAGCTTTCAGTCGATCGAATCAGTTCATTCGATCGAACCAGTCGATCGAATCAGTTCATTCGATCGAATGTGTCGATCGAACCAGTCCAGTCGACCGAATAGGAAAGCAACCGAATGGTCTCCAACTCATTCGACCGAATGAGCTTCGTATTCGATCGAACGTCTGTCTATTCGATCGAATGTGTTTCTATTCGATCGAATGTGTGTCTATTCGATCGAATGTGTTCCTATTCGATCGAATGTGTGTCTATTCGATCGAATGTGTTCCTATTCGATCGAATCAGGTCAGAACCAAGCTGTTTCGTCTTTAAAACCTAGTTTTTGCTCGAGATCGTGTAAGGCTTACACTCTTAGACTTAAACTGCGTTGTTAACTTATTATGTCCTTGTCTAGACTTAGAGGATCGACGTTTGACAGCACCCGACCGCCCTAGCAACCACACCTAGTCAACAAGGTGAGTTCATAGCCCCCATTTTTCTTTTAAAGCCTTTCAAATCATTGGGGGTGAAAACATGGTAAATGTACACGTTTTGACAAAACACATTTATTCAAACATTACTTATCATAAACACTTGACAAATCTTTTGCAAACAATGAACATTGGGAAAACAAGTAATCATGGCAGGTTACGCGTACCTTAACTTTCTCGGAAGTTGTGTATGCATAATCAAATATTCAGGAGTAAATATGGGAATCACTCAGCGTTTAGGGAACATTGGACGTTTGGAAATCAAAGTCATGTACCCGTTATACTTTATCATGAAAACACATTATTCATTGGTCAGTCTTGTGATCGTGTGAACAGTGGCAATATAGGTCACAATAGTGCATAGGTTTGATCTCCAAGTGGTCGATTGGTAGACAGGCCGTCACTAGATGTGGGATTCTAAAGTGATCGATTTAGAATACACGTGACCTATGGGGTTCTTAAGTGTTCGATTAAGAATCCGAAGGATCTCTTAAGTGTTCGATTAAGGATCCGAAGGATCTCCTAAGTGATCGATTAGGAATCCAAGAGATACTAAAGTACGCTTTAGAATTCTCTCATGGTACCCAAAGTGATCGATTTGGGTTACCATCAAGGAAATCAAGTAGCATAGTGTGGTCTTGTGTGGGGTCGATGTCAGGTCTTGTGTGATCATTATGCATCATTATCATTTTTCATCATGGCATGGTTACATATGATTCTTGGGTATCTTATACATATATCCTTGATACCGTTCCTCCTGCATGCATGGAAACAATAATTGGAATCTTTATACGAAACTCTTGCAGATTCAGTTGAGATGATAAGCATACCAAGCATAGTAGGATAAGTTGTAGGAGTGGTGGGTTAGCCGATGGTACACCCTATATATAAACCCCTACAACTTAGCCTAGTATGCTTGTGTAGGGCTTATCACTACAGTATTAGTTAACCTATGAATTCACTCATCTACTTTTTGTAGTTGACGTTTTATTACATGTTTTCAGGAAATGAAGCAGGAAGTAGCTAATAGCTGATAGAGGCCTTAGAGAGATGAAGGCTAGGCTAGGAGTTGTTTGGAAACTTGATATTTTGTATTAAAACAATTTGTTTCATGTTACCTGGATGATGTAATATTTGACAGTTTGGTTTTGTTTATGCATTTAGACTTTTATACTATTGTGCTCAATCAATCACGACCTAGTCGCCACGCCTCGGTTTTCCGCCATTACGACCGGGGTGTGACAGATTGGTATCAGAGCCAATGGTTATAGGGAATTAGGAAACCGACCTAGACTATAACCTAGGACCCTTAACTCTAGATAATTCATGCATCACTATCACACGCCCACACTTATGTGCTTGCTATGTGCTTATGTGCTGCATCTTTAATTGTGTCTATCGTAGCGATGTATTCTTTGGCTATTCCTTATCCTGTTATTCTTATTCCCGGTATCATTCTTGCGCGTTCTTTTTTTTTTTTTTTTTTTCAGAATGCCTCCTCGTCGCTCGTCCGTTAATGCTGACCCTGCTGACCTCGCTGCCATCATAGCGCAGCAAATTGCAGCAGTTCTTCCGGGTCTGGTTAACAACCTAAGGCAAGAAGGAACCTCGGGCGCGCCACAAGCCCCAGAACCGAATCCTACTCTTCAGGCCGACAGGCTCTATAAGGCTTTTACTAACACTGGGCCTACGAGCTTTAATGGATCCGAGGGAGCTGCTGGTCTTCTCCAGTGGTTCGAGAAAGTCGAAGCTTCATTCAACATGTGCTCTTGCCCGGATGAACTCAGGGTCAAATTCGCGGCGAGTATGTTCCACAAACGGGCTCTCACGTGGTGGAATATCGAGATTAGAACCAGGGGGCGAGACGCGGTCTTAGCCTTGCCCTGGGCCGAGTTTGTTGAGCTAGTCACGCAGGAGTTCGTTCCGAGAACCGAACTCCAGAAATTGGAGGCTGAGTTTAGGGCGCACACGATGAAGGGCGCCGATCACATGAAGTACACGGAGAGATTTCATGAACTCTCCCTATTGGTGCCCCACATGGTTACCCCAGCTTCTCGCGCTGTCGAGCAATACATCAGCGGTCTTCCGGACTCTATGAGGGGCATTGCGGTTGCAGTTGACCCCACTACACTTAAGGCAGTGATCGATCTCACTGCCCGTTTGACCAGGGAACAGCTCAGGTCCGGTGTTTTGCATCAGGATAAGGGCAAATCTTCCGATGGGAAAGCGAAAAAGGGGAACAATAGGAAGCGGAAAGCGACCTACTTAACTGCGATCACTGGTGCTACGCCTATCAACTCCATGGCCCCCGTTTCAGCCGCAACAGTCCAGGGAAGACCGAGAAAGGAATATACTGGGCCGCATCCCAAGTGCAACTTATGTTCTTATCATCACCCAACAAGTGAGTTGTGCCGCAAGTGCACAAATTGTGGACGATTCGGACACCTGGTGGAGCGCTGCAGGAGTCCTGGCAACCAATTGGCTGTGGGGAATGCTAACCCTCAGCCTAACCCTGCTCGAGGCTGCTTCGAGTGTGGCGCGATGGACCATTACAGAAATCGATGCCCTCGCGTCACCAACGTTCCTCCGGCTCGCGGGAGGGCCTTCACCATTGGAGCTGCCGAAGCACGCCAAAACCCCGATGTTATTACTGGTACGTTTACTCTTAACAACAATTGGGTGTCTGTCCTATTTGATACAGGAGCTGATAGGAGTTTTGTCTCTTGCGAATTGGTTCCTTTGCTGAAATTAAAAATTTCCGAGTTGGAACCTGCCTTGGTTGTTGAACTTGCTAGTGGAGAGTCCACACAAGTGAGGTCTGTCATTCGATATTGCACCCTTACTCTTGTCACCACATCGTTCAGTATTGACCTTATACCTTTTCGTCTTGGAAGCTTCGATCTAGTTGTGGGAATGGACTGGCTGTCTAGCAATCGCGCGGAAGTAATCTGCGCCGAGAAACTTATTCGTATCCCTCTGTCTTCTGGTGAAATTCTAACCATTCAAGGGGATAGGTCGGGTGGATGCCTAAGAATCGTTTCTTGCTTAAAAGCCAGTCGGTACCTTCAAAAGAAGTATCCCGCATTTCTAGCCCGTGTTACTCTCAAGGAATCCAAAGTCAAGAGACTGCAGGACTTCCCTGTCGTGCGTGAATTTTCTGATGTTTTTCCCGATGAGCTGCCTGGACTTCCTCCTAGCAGGCAGGTGGAATTTCGTATCGATCTTATTCCTGGTGCTCTCCCTGTTGCTAAGTCTCCTTATCGTCTAGCTCCGCTGGAACTTCAAGAATTATCGAATCAGCTTCAAGAACTTCTTGGCAAGGGATTCATTCGCCCTAGCTCGTCTCCATGGGGAGCCCCAGTACTCTTCGTCAAAAAGAAGGATGGGACTTTCCGTATGTGCATTGACTATCGGGAGCTTAATAAACTGACCATCAAAAACCGGTACCCGTTACCGAGAATTGATGATCTCTTTGATCAGCTTCAGGGTGCTACGTTTTTCTCTAAGATCGATCTGCGTTCTGGTTACCATCAATTGCGTGTTCTGGAAGAGGATATCCCGAAAACTGCGTTCCGAACTCGTTACGGTCATTACGAGTTCATGGTCATGCCTTTTGGAATGACCAATGCCCCCGCCATTTTCATGGATCTGATGAATCGCGTTTGACGTCCATATCTCGACCAGTTTGTCATTGTTTTCATAGACGATATTCTCATTTATTCTCGTTCGAGGACCGATCATGAGCTTCATCTCAGGCTTATTTTGGAGCTTCTCAGGAAGGAACAACTATATGCCAAGTTCTCCAAGTGCGAATTTTGGCTAAAGGAAGTTCAATTCTTGGGACATGTTATCAATGTCGACGGCATACACGTCGACCCTGCCAAGGTAGAAGCCATCAGAAATTGGGTAGCGCCTAAAACACCTACCGAAATCCGTTCATTTCTTGGATTGGCTGGTTACTACCGCCGATTTATCTCAAACTTCTCCAGGATTGCCTTGCCTTTGACCACTCTGACTCAGAAGGGAGAACCCTTCGTGTGGGGACGAGATCAAGAGGAAGCCTTCCAAACTCTGAAGAATAAACTTTGCCGTGCACCGATTCTATCGCTTCCGGAAGGTGACGATGACTTTACCGTTTATTGCGATGCTTCAAATCAAGGCCTCGGTTGCGTTTTAATGCAACGAGGGAAGGTCATCGCTTACGCTTCTCGACAACTCAAGGTGCACGAAAAGAACTACGCCACGCATGACCTCGAGTTGGGTGCTGTGGTGTTTGCCTTAAAAATCTGGAGACACTACCTGTACGGCACGAAGTGTGTCATCTATACCGACCACAAGAGCTTGCAGCACATCCTCCATCAGAAAGAGTTGAACATGAGGCAGCGACGCTGGGTCGAACTTCTCAGCGATTACGATTGTGAAATCCGCTACCACCCGGGAAAGGCTAATGTGGTGGCTGACGCATTGAGTCGTAAAGAAAGGACCCAGCTGCACTCTATTAGAATTCAATCCAATCTTCCCTCCTTAATTCGCGAAGCTCAGAATCAGGCGCTTGTGAATGGAGATCTCAAGGGCGTTTTGTCGTGTGGAGCCGAACAGAAATTCGAAACCAAGTTGGACGGCATCCTCTATTTTCTTGATCGAGCATGGATCCCAAACTCTGAGCCTCTTCGAACGCTTATTCTAAGTGAAGCCCACAAGTCCAGATACTCGATTCATCCCGGCAGCAGCAAAATGTATCAAGATCTTAAACCTCATTATTGGTGGCCCGGGATGAAGAAAGACATCGCTTTATACGTGATGAGATGTTTGACTTGTTCGCGAGTCAAGACAGAGCATCGAAGGCCGTCTGGGCTGCTTCAGCAACCTATTATTCCTCAGTGGAAGTGGGAAGAGTTAGCTATGGATTTCATCACCAAGCTACCGCGGACGCCTAGCGGTCATGACTCAATTTGGGTTATTGTGGACATTCTAACTAAATCCGCTCACTTTATCCCGGTTCGTGAGGACTACACTACGGAAAAGTTGGCGCGGATATACATTCGTGAGATCGTTTCCCGTCATGGTGTGCCTAAGGGCATTACGTCTGATCGCGACAGCAGTTTTTCTTCCAGGTTCTGGAAATCTTTGCAAAAGGCCTTTGGGACAAGTGTGAAGCTTAGCTCTTCCTATCATCCAGAAACTGATGGGCAGAGCGAGAGGACCATACAAACCCTAGAGGACATGTTGAGAGCTTGTATCCTTGAATTCGGTAATAGTTGGGAAGCTCATCTGCCGCTGGCAGAATTTTCTTACAACAATAGTTACCACTCTTCTATTAAATGCGCGCCGTTTGAAGCTCTTTACGGTCGCAAGTGTCGCTCACCCTTGTGTTGGTCCGAGACCGGGGATTCACAGATCATCGGCCCGGAACTAATACAGGAAACAACCGATCAAATCGCTATCATTCAACAGCGACTCAAAGACGCCCGTTGTCGGCATAAGTACTACGCAGACAAACGACGCAAGCCACTCGAGTTTCAAGTTGGTGACCGTGTTCTGCTGAAAGTTTCCCCCTGGAAGGGCGTAGTCCGTTTCGGGAAGAAGGGAAAGTTCGCTCCTAGGTATGTTGGACCATTCAAAATCCTTGAAAGGATCGGACCAGTTGCCTATCGTCTTGAGCTGCCGCCGGAACTCGGTAGAGTTCACAATGTTTTTCATGTTTCGCAGTTAAAGAAGTGTCTTGTTGACGAGGCCCTTCTCATTCCCGTCGACGAGGTTCGAATTAACGACAATCTGCTTTTTGTTGAAGAACCCGTCGAAATCTTGGATCGCGAGGTCAAGAAGACCAAGCGTAGCCGCATACCGCTTGTGAATGTTCGATGGAATAACAAACGCGGACCCGAGTTTACATGGGAACGCGAAGATCAAATGAAGGAGAAATACCCTCATCTGTTCTCTTAGTCTCTATTCTTGTAATCTATTGTCTAGAAGTCAATATAACATTTGCAGCATGTATCAAATAATTGTGTTATTCAATGAATATCGTGTTGCCTTATTATGCTTATAAGTATTCTTTTATTTGCATCCACAAATTTGGCTACTCAGGGCTCATGCTGGGAGCACAAGTCATATCTACTCAATCATATGAATTTTGGGGAAATTTATACATTATTTAAGCCAAAAATTTGTCATTCATTCTTGCATTCATGGAGCATGGTTGTGTGTATGTGTGTGGTGTCGTGTCAAATTTTCTAGCCGCACACAATAGAGCTTATACATTGATACAAGGTGAGCTCGTAATTATAGTCCGGAATATAATTACATCAAGGTCACAGGTGTATACGTGTATAAGCAATATGCTATTGTGTAACTAGAAGTCGTGAACTCAAGGTTCGTGTAGAGAAATATTCGACAAAGGTTGAAGAAGTGGTGGGTTAGCCGCTGGTACACCCTATATATAAACCTCTTCGGCACGAGTTGAATATGTCTGAAGCGAAACCTGGAATTAGGGACTTATAGTTAGCGTGGCAGCTGTGAGACATTGAATTCAAGAATTACCGAGGGTAATATTCGCGGAAGATTGAAGGAGTGGTGGGTTAGCCGCTGGTACACCCTATATATAAACCCCTTCAATCCGAAATGAATATGTCTGATGTAAAGCTTGAGGATGATGCCTCGTAGTGGAAAATAGTGTGTCGTCCTGTGTGTCATTGATCTAATAGGAGTCGAAGGAAACACCCAAGTAAGGTTGAAGGAGTGGTGGGTTAGCCGCTGGTACACCCTATATATAAGCCCCTTCGGCTTGATTTGGGTGGTGCCTGAGACGAATATTAGAAGTGGTGGCGCATAGTGGTCATCATGGGATCATGTAATCTTAATCATCGATGCATCAAGTATACTAAAAAGCTAAATTTCGGGACGAAATTCCCCTAAGTTGGGGAGGATGTAACGCCCTGGAATTTGACTGGTAGACAAAAATCAAGGAATCATCGGAAACTATACACTTTGGGGTTCTGGACGATAAGTTCGGAACCCATATCATTGGAGAAATCTGCTTTTATCATTTGAAATGTTTATTTTATAAAACGACATTTACGCCTGGAAAATATTAATTTTTATGCTTTTGAAAAATAAAATGTTCTTATTTAAAAAAAAAAAAAAAAAAAGATTTTAAATAATTATTCGGAAAATGGTTTATAAAAGTTTTGCTGAAAAAGTTTTAGTTTGTTTAAAAACTTATGAACTCGACTAGTCTTGACCCGTCGGTAGCCTAAACCCGAACCCGAGTCACCCGAGTATTTAAGCGGAAAATCAAGTATTCTTACACCATCTCTTTCATTTCCACCAACACTTCCCACCCAAACACTCCCACTTCTAGAGAGAGAGTAGTGAGAGAAAGTCATCCAATCTAAGATTCGAGTCCACCAATCTGTTTATCGTTGTTGTCGGTAAGATCTTCTTGAAAATCATACGTTTTTACAACCAAAACCCGCCCCGAATCGAGCAAAAACTCCGACTTTTGTGTCAAGTGTGTTCTTGGTCAAAAACCGTCATTTTTGGTGTCAAAATGCAAGCTTTTGTGTTTAAAAGTACTAGGAATCGATACCCCTTTCAATCCCGAGCATTTCCATGTCAAAAACTTCGATTTTGGGTCAAAAATCTGGAAAATCTGGAAAACCCGTGGGTATCTCCGTCGCCCAGCTTTCAGTCGATCGAATCAGTTCATTCGATCGAACCAGTCGATCGAATCAGTTCATTCGATCGAATGTGTCGATCGAACCAGTCCAGTCGACCGAATAGGAAAGCAACCGAATGGTCTCCAACTCATTCGACCGAATGAGCTTCGTATTCGATCGAACGTCTGTCTATTCGATCGAATGTGTTTCTATTCGATCGAATGTGTGTCTATTCGATCGAATGTGTTCCTATTCGATCGAATGTGTGTCTATTCGATCGAATGTGTTCCTATTCGATCGAATCAGGTCAGAACCAAGCTGTTTCGTCTTTAAAACCTAGTTTTTGCTCGAGATCGTGTAAGGCTTACACTCTTAGACTTAAACTGCGTTGTTAACTTATTATGTCCTTGTCTAGACTTAGAGGATCGACGTTTGACAGCACCCGACCGCCCTAGCAACCACACCTAGTCAACAAGGTGAGTTCATAGCCCCCATTTTTCTTTTAAAGCCTTTCAAATCATTGGGGGTGAAAACATGGTAAATGTACACGTTTTGACAAAACACATTTATTCAAACATTACTTATCATAAACACTTGACAAATCTTTTGCAAACAATGAACATTGGGAAAACAAGTAATCATGGCAGGTTACGCGTACCTTAACTTTCTCGGAAGTTGTGTATGCATAATCAAATATTCAGGAGTAAATATGGGAATCACTCAGCGTTTAGGGAACATTGGACGTTTGGAAATCAAAGTCATGTACCCGTTATACTTTATCATGAAAACACATTATTCATTGGTCAGTCTTGTGATCGTGTGAACAGTGGCAATATAGGTCACAATAGTGCATAGGTTTGATCTCCAAGTGGTCGATTGGTAGACAGGCCGTCACTAGATGTGGGATTCTAAAGTGATCGATTTAGAATACACGTGACCTATGGGGTTCTTAAGTGTTCGATTAAGAATCCGAAGGATCTCTTAAGTGTTCGATTAAGGATCCGAAGGATCTCCTAAGTGATCGATTAGGAATCCAAGAGATACTAAAGTACGCTTTAGAATTCTCTCATGGTACCCAAAGTGATCGATTTGGGTTACCATCAAGGAAATCAAGTAGCATAGTGTGGTCTTGTGTGGGGTCGATGTCAGGTCTTGTGTGATCATTATGCATCATTATCATTTTTCATCATGGCATGGTTACATATGATTCTTGGGTATCTTATACATATATCCTTGATACCGTTCCTCCTGCATGCATGGAAACAATAATTGGAATCTTTATACGAAACTCTTGCAGATTCAGTTGAGATGATAAGCATACCAAGCATAGTAGGATAAGTTGTAGGAGTGGTGGGTTAGCCGATGGTACACCCTATATATAAACCCCTACAACTTAGCCTAGTATGCTTGTGTAGGGCTTATCACTACAGTATTAGTTAACCTATGAATTCACTCATCTACTTTTTGTAGTTGACGTTTTATTACATGTTTTCAGGAAATGAAGCAGGAAGTAGCTAATAGCTGATAGAGGCCTTAGAGAGATGAAGGCTAGGCTAGGAGTTGTTTGGAAACTTGATATTTTGTATTAAAACAATTTGTTTCATGTTACCTGGATGATGTAATATTTGACAGTTTGGTTATGTTTATGCATTTAGACTTTTATACTATTGTGCTCAATCAATCACGACCTAGTCGCCACGCCTCGGTTTTCCGCCATTACGACCGGGGTGTGACACGTAGGGCGCACATAACGTGCCCGCGCTGATTCTAACATAGCGCGCTCGCGCAGGGCGAACATAACAATTGCCCGCGCTGATTCTAACATAGCGCGCTCGCGCAGGGCGAACATAACAATTGCCCGCGCTGATTCTAACATAGCGCGCTTAATATTCACAATCACCTAATTATTAGGTTGATTACTTAGTTTATAGGGTTGGGAAATTACCGGGTGTCACAATAGATGCTCTTGAACGGGTCGTTGCTGAACAGACAAGAATCAATCTAATCCAGACTCAAGCTATCCAGCGACTTGTAGCAGAAAATCAGATCCAATCGTCCCTCCTTGTTGAGCACGGTAAACTTTTTGATGCTTTAAAACAGTTCTTAGCATCTCAGGGGGAGACGAGCTGCAAGGGCGACGAGTTGAGAACCAAGAAAAGACAAGATAGAGACGATGATCCCAATGCATCGAAAGGTGCAGGTGGTGAGTTGCCAAGAACTGAACAAACTCTTGGGACTTCCACATCTCAGGGGGAGTCAACTGGTACGACAGGTGGATCGGGTGGTGAAGATGTCTTTGTTGTTGATGATGATGATGTGGGTGATGATGATGTGTTAACTGTTGAGGAGATTGAAAAGATAGGAGAACAGATTGTGATTGATAGTGAGATTGAAGAGGGAGGGATTGGGTATGACAGTGTAGAACATGATATTCCAGACGTTGATAGGGTAAATGTGAGTCAAGATATGGATGTGTATGATGAGTCTGAGTGGGAAGAACAGCCGAGATGGAAAGAAGGCTACGCTCAGTGGTTTGTTAAGACAAAGAAGCCAGAGGTTCCAACAATGTTCAAAAAAAGTTAAAATATCAAAGGGTATGCTGAGTCGAAGAAGGGTATTATTTGCTGGCTGTATGATGAGCAGTTGAAGTTATTTGTGATTAAACGCTTTGATGGGATTCAGTATTTCAAGAGGACGTTGAGATCTCTCAATACCTTGCCTGAGTGTGAGGTGAAGGATTTGGCTAAAATGGGATTGATTAATAGGAGTGATGACAATATGGCCAGAATAATTGGGAAAATTGTGTGGAAAGAAAGTGTGAAAGAGAAGAAGTTTGAGCTGTTAAAGCCGCAGAAAGGGAAGCTAGTTGAAGATAAGGGAAGAGGAATGCGAGCTGATGGCAAACCTTGGATGGTGATGAAATATAAGCCGGTTCGGTGTTTGAGAGAAGTGCCGATGAAGACAATGCCCAAGGATGTTTTAAAGAATCTCAAGTGGTGGTACGTTGATAGCCAAACAGCTGAAGCTGTTATGGAAGATGAAGATGAGCAGGAGATTCTGAGAGTGTATGATCCCATGCACTCGGTAAATTTGTCTCAAGCTGACTTGTAGGTGCTAAACGATAAGAATATATTCTATATTCCTACATGGAAAGATGAAGCCAAGAAGTACCAGAGGGTGGTCTCTGTCTGTATAAGAGAGGACGATCATGTTTGAAGACGGGTGACACGAGATTTTTGGGATTACTAGACACGAGAATGAAGATAGAGATATGAAGCTACTGCCAAGGGTGAGTCTGTTGGTGCATAATGTCAGTAGTTCAGTATCTTGTATTTTGTATGTGTCTGTAATCGTGTTAGATTGTTTGTTTTGGGTTTGAATATGGTTTTACACAAGTTCGCCTGGAATGTAGGCGAACTTGGTGACAAGCGAAGTTATGACAACTTCGCCTAGCATGTTAGGCGAAGTTGTTGAGGTTATATAAACCTAACTTCGGCTTTGGTTTGGGTAAGTTTTTCCAGAACATGTAAGTGATAATTGAGATCACGTGTTGAAGTGTTGCAATACAATCGTGTTTATTAGTATTGTAACGTGTGTTTGCTTATCGGTTCAACGTATCATATATCTTACGCTCGTATCGTATTACGTGGGGATTCCGCACCCCGTGTTACGAGATATCCCTGTGTAGATCCGGCTGGGAACCTGCAGCAGGGCGCCACTACTCAATTTATTTTCATAAAATGAGTGATGTGCAAGATTTTAAGTGCTCCCAATTCTCACCACCTCAAAGTAAAAAATATTACGGTAATTCTACCAATATCATATTAAGTTTTAGCTTCACCGCTTCCCCCAAGATGAGAACCAATAATTTTATGAATTTGTTATGGTACAATTAAGAATACTAAAGGGAAACTTTTCAGGATTAGATGGGCCTACCGACACATCCCAAATTAGATACACAACTGTTCTAATTTTATTATATATATACATACACACACACATACATATATATATATATAAATAGAAAAAACCAAGAGATTATCAATAACACTCAATAATAATATCATCTCCAGTTTAATACAGAATTTTCCAAAACATGGGACATTTTCAAAACTCTCTTACTTTTTTTACATAATTTTTTCTTTTAAACATTTCTTTAATTTTATTTTTGTTATTTATTAGTACTTTTAAAACACCAATTCCTTTTATCCACGCTTAAACTTCACATTCTCCTCAATGTGAGACAGAAAAAAGACAAAAATAAAAATAATAAATAAAGAAAAATGGAACAGACTCCTCTGGTAAATAGCAGTGAATGTGTGTCCTAAGTCATGTTCTGTGCACTCCAATTCGTACGCAAGCCTCAAAATCAAGTGCTCTCTACCTAGATTTCACTCACGAATGAACGCGAATCTCAGCCAATAAATAATTAATCAACGTCACCACATATCAACAACCAGTAAACATCCCCACACTTGCTTCAAACTCCAACACATCAACCATCCTCAACCAAGCCAAGAGTAACCTACAAGAGAAAAAACACCTGAAATAGCGACAAAATAAAAGCAAAATAAAAATGAAACGTATTACCGGGTTGCCTCCCGGGAAGCGCTATGTTTACAGAATAGTCTTCAGCCGGACTTGCTCCTAAAACTCAATCAGGAGGCTTCTCCTTTATCCTCTTCCCATCAATACTCTTTATCACTCTCCTTTTGCAAATAGTTGGGAAGAAACCAATTGCAAAACTTATGTGGGCTTGAAAATATGCATTAAGCGTAAACCACCAATTCTTAAATTTATGTGGATATGATAAATTCCCCAGCCCCCTTTGCTTCCTTGTTGGTCCCTTTGGATAGCTCACTCAATAGTTTACTAACTCACTATCGTAACCCACACCAAAGTGTTGACATGAAGGTTAACGACCTACTACTATTTTGTAAAGAACTATAGAATATTAAAGGCGAAATCAATAACACTCTAAATGTTGCTCAACAGACACAAAATTAAAAAACACACAAAGTAACTCAAAATATTTCCATTAATATTATGGTTTCAGTATGGAATACCAGGATTTTTGGCAGCTTTCCGTGCCGGAGGGAGACGGTCGTCAAATCACTATATTCGCTCTGGTCCTTTGTTCTGTCGTTTGTTTTTCGTGTGTAGCATGTGTCTTAGGCGTGCCCTAAAAGTTTCTTTTTATAGGCCTGCCCTAACACTTGACATTCATTTTTAGAAACCCTAATGATTAATACAATCATATTCAAATGTATTACAATAAATGCTAAGTGTAAACAGGTCTTCGGGCAAGCTTTGCAGCTTTGTCTTTTAGCGAGCAGACCTGGTAACCATAAAGTGTCCTTTGGAACAGTTCTCTAGGCAAGCTTTACTTAAAAATATTTTCCTAAGAAAGTATTCACCTAGCAGACTTCATTCCTCTTGTCTATATCAAACTTTGCTCGATAAAGTTCTACGAGGAAACTTGTTCTTCAGAGGTCCCTTCAACCTTTTGTTGACTTAACTTATTAAACAAACCCAAGTGTGCTGGTAATACTGTAGCTTGCTCTGACTTGAACCTTGTTCGTTAGAAGTCCTTAAGTAATTTCTTTATCAACTTCCTTCAAGCTTGCTGAGACTACTGTTTATTGTGAATAAACCTTGCTAGATTTACAAAAAAGATTTGGTTTTAGCTTTGCTTAGTCAAGAGTTTGCTATGAAACAAACCTTGCTTGAATTTGAAGAAAAACCTTGCTAGGCAAAGTGAACCTTGCTCGGTTTATCACTTAAAGAGGAATTCTAGAAGATAACCTTGCTGGGAAATCAAAATACCTTACTATACTTAGTATAAGCTTGCTGGGAGGTCTAAGTTTGCTTAGTTTCCATACTTAGCCGTTTTTAAGGAGGTTGAGAATATTCCAATCTTCGTTCAGTTATTTCTCATCCCAAAAATCTCCCCCTAGATTGGAACATCCTCAGTTGTACCAAAACACCTATTAGGTTACACACACTTGTCAAAAATACACATCAAATTTTCAGAAGATAAAATTACATATCAAAATGAAAAAGATTACAACTTATAATTCCGTCTCAAGGAAATTACAAATCAATCCTATTATATAAGTTGTATCTTCATCTTCTGAAGCTTGAGGCATCCCTTCTTCTATCCAATCTAACTGGCGCAGACTTCTCTTGAAATAGGAAGATTTCCCTGTGGTGGGGATGCTGGGAGGGCAGAGTCTATCTGATTATATCCTCCAGATCCCCCACATGGAGAAATTCAAGATCTGTATCATACTTTATGATGCCCAGGGCCAGTACATCTGAGTTTCTAAGAATGAAGGATTGATCATGTTTTCAAATACAATGTTGGTAATCCTTCCATTCCTTTGGACTTCATGATTTGGCCTAGTCATCTACCACCTCTCCTTTAGGTTGGTAAGAGGATTGGTGTACTTTGTCTTCTTCTTGTAGGAAGTTTCAGTAAGCTTGATGTCCAACATCCTTCTTTGCCTCTTCTTCCTCTCAAATTCTGACAGTTCCAATTTCCTCTTCTTGTTTAGCATAAGGAACCCCTTTCTCGACTGGTCTCTTAAATGTTCGGATGATTCATTTTGTTGTCTTCGTGCAAAGCTCTGTCTTTTGTGGTAGTCATACAGGCTCAGAGTTGTCAATTCTTCCAATTGTTCCTTATTAGAATCCAAGAAATCATCTTTGAATACAATGTGTTTCAATTCATCACTCTTCATGATTACTTTCAAAGAATCAACTTTTGCATCAAAGTAGAGCCTTTTTGGTAGGTCCACTGCAGTTGGTTGCCTTTGTTCATGTTGATGTTAGGCTCTAGTGGTTGGAATTGGGACGCTTACAGTGGAGGGCCTAGAAGTATACTTCTTTTTAGGAATAGGACCCCTCACTTGCCTAGACTTCTCAAACATTTCAATTATTTTCTCCTTGGGCAACATGACCAGCTGTAAATAGTTTTCTCCTTCCCTGACCATTGTAGATCATGCCCATTACTTCTTCATCAGTTGGACCCGCATGGACTAATCTTTGGGCTTGAAAAGGTTCACCCCTAGGTCCACACTGAAACTCTAGCAATCTCCTCTGTTCAGCCTCAAGTTTTTCTCATTCTTCCTTTTCAGAGTAGAATAATTCTTTAAATTGTCCTTTTCCCAAATTATCAAAACCCCTTCAGCCATGCATTTTCTTAACATCAAACCTTTCAAGGTATTAATCTTATTCTCATCCTCCTATGGCTTAACAGGCTCAGCTGGCTCTATAGGCCCTTCCTTCAAAATCACCAGAGGAGGAGCCTTAATGATTTCGATTTTTCTTGATCAAATTTAGCTTTTTCAGACTTATACATAGATAACTTTTATTCTCTGATCAAGTATTTTGTTTCTTCTCCCTTACCCTAGCCTCTATCAACTTGTCAAATAATTTCACTTGTTCATCCTCCCATTGCATCTTTTCCTTTTCAGCCAAAGTCATCAGTCTTGGTTTCTATGAGGCTTTTTCAAAATTTACTCTCCTTGAGATCCTTTTGAAGTGTGTTTCAACTTGTTGCTTGCTCAGACTATCCACCACTTCAATTGATATACCACGATCGATCAAATAATTACACTTCCCACCAAACTTCTTGTATAGCTTCTCAATTTTATCCTCTTGATCTTTTGACTTCTTTTTCATCTTTTCAACCTCTTCCCTCTCAACCCTTTCTTTTGTTGATTTGGTGACACTCTCCAGTTCCTCAAACCTCATGTGGCTTAGCTGTGTCTATGAGAAACCATGAAGTCTTAGGTAGTTGAGGAACCTTTGAGTGTCCCTGTTTCGTTTTTCCTGTTTCTTTTTCAAATCCTCAACTTCTTCATCCAAAAGTACCTGCAACTCCTCATCAGTCATCGGAGCCAGTGTTTCAAACTTTAACCATGATTGATCAAACTCAGAATTTTTGGATCTTTCTTTTTCGCTTCATCCAAACTAGTTTACATGTTTTCCCTATGCACATCAGTCATGTCTACATAGGGTGAGTCAGCTGCATCATCATCATTTTCATCTTCTGATAGATCTTCAAGTTCATCTATCCTTGGTTCATATATTTCAGGTTCAACATGGATATTAGCAGGCTTAATGACCTGTAAGGGTATTGCATGAATTGGTTCATCAGGTTTATTATTCTTATCCTCCCTCTTCATCTTCCTTTGGTATTTCTTTCCAAATTTATCTTCATCCCCTCGATCCCAACTATCATTCTATTTAATTCATTCAAGGCTTGTTTGGCCCATTTTTCAGCTAAAATTTGAGTTATAGTCTGACCAACAGTTTCAGTGTCCAACTGCTTATTTGTATCATCATTCTCAGGTTCAGCAGTGGTGGGAATTGTTTCTTCAGGTTCAGACTTGTTTGTTTCATCTTGTTTGAATTTGTATATGACCAGGGCCAAAGAATTATCAATCTTTTGAACTTTTTGTAGTTTCAGCAGACCCTCAATCACTTCCTGGTCCAACTCCCCCTTTTCCTCATCCAGACTCTTTTTCAGTTCAGCCTCTTCTAATGGAATTTTTTGCTCTTCAATCTCCTTGTCAGCTAGGGATCTTGTTATCATATATCTTTGAATCAATTCCTCCAAAATGTCATCATGCCTCTTGGTAGCTTTCTTAGCACTTTCATCCACAATTAATATCTCATCACTGGATTTTATTTTATTGGATCCCAAGGGTTGTAATTGTTCTTCATTTTCAGCAATAGACTTACCCATCATTCTCCTTCTCTCCCCAGTTTGAGTTTCCCTCACCTCAGTTGGTTCATAGGGAAAACTGTCAATTTGGTGAAACAGATCTTCAAGCTCTTCATCAACCTTTTTTAGCTTAGAAGTTGCACCATCATCTTCACCAGATACCACAACTGTTTCTCCTGAGGTCAAAAGTTCCGCAGTCTCACTCCTTTCTTCTATTATTGCATCAGTTTGTGGTTCTGTTATCACAGCCTCAATAATAATTGCATCAGCATCAGTCATTACTTCTTCAGTTACAATTGCCTCGGTCGACACAACATTATCTTCTTTTTCAGCTTCTTTAACTTCATTTTCAACCTCCTTCACAATCTCATCTCTCACATCCTTCTCAACCACCTCATCATTTATATCATAATTTTGCTCACCACCATCAGACTCATCCTCCTCATATCCCAAATCATCATCTCTCACTTCCTCATCCTCATCCTCATCCTCTTCCTCACTCCCATATATGGCACATAAAGTTTTCAATGCATCAGTAGACATCTTGTTGACAACAGGTGGATTCTCCCCCTATTTTGGTACAGCTGAGGTCTTCTCAACCTCAGTGTCTATGTATTGAATCCATTGTTGTGCATGTGCCAACAATGATTCCAATTTAGTGTTTCGTTTCATGAGTTCCTCATTCTCCCTCCTTAATATAGCATTTTCAACCAAAACATACATATGTCTGTCAAATAAATCAAAATAGGCATCAGGGGAAGAGGAACTGATTGGTGAAGTTTGGAATGGGTCAGGAATACTGGTTTAAGGTTGGATGGGTTCATGGGTTAGTCTTTCAAAAATATTTGTGCTTGTTGAGGGTAACGGGTTTAGGGTTCTAATTGTAGGTATGTGGTGTGGATAATTTGGAAAGTTGGTTGATTAGTTGATTGTCAATGGGTTGGGGATTGGATTGGTATGGTGTGTTGAGCTGGTTTATTAGGTGGGCTGGGACATATTCAGGAATATATGGTTCATGTGTAGGATGGTCTTGGGTTTGGGATAAAGGTTTGTTTAAGTTTTGGTTTTGGGTTTGGATTTAGGTTTGTGTTTGTGTTTGTGTTTGGTCTAGGTTTTGGGTTGGGCTTTGGGTTTGGCTTTGGTATGGTGATTGGGTAAGTGTTTGGGTATGGATTGGTGATGTTGGTGGGGATGGGATATATGGTTCATGGTCTTGGTGTTGGGGTGGTGATTGGTTTTGGTTTAAGGGTATGTTTTGAGGTGAGATTGGTGGTGTAGGAATGGGTTGGTTTTGATTCTCTCCCTGAGCCTCAAACACAGTTCCTTCAAAAATTTGTTCCACAATGTCATGATCACCGGCATATCCATCATCATTGTTATCATGATCATCACCATCAACTCCATCATCAGAATCATCATCAGAATCATCTTCATTCATACTCTCATCCTCCTCAGAAGTCACCCTAGGTGATTCTGGAACTGCCTAATCTCCAGGTCATGATTAATTAACCACGGAAGTACATCAAAATCAACATCCGGGTTGAAGTTGCTCGTAACTGCCAACCTTGCAATTCTCCTGTAAACGTTAAGATCTTGCAGTGCATGAGTTGTTCCCAATGTTGGTAGCTCATGAATTACCCTGTTGAAGATAATCTACAAAAATCTTGGGTAGACCAAGAATTTGTCCTTCTCATCTTTCCTAAAATTAGTGACCAAACCTTCAAATATTAATCTTGAAAAGTTATATTGTTGGTTGTAGACTACAGGCACTGTGGCGTTTTCAATATCCCTGCTCATCAGGATCCAAGAACCTCTCAAGGGTGTAAAACCCTGTACAATGTGATGAATCAAAAATCTGCATAGATTAGGGAACATGCCCTTTTTAAATTGTCACTCGTGGACATCCCCTTGATATCCCATGGTTTCTTGGAATATGCTCAGCAGTCGGTTGGTTGAGAAGTGAATAGGGGCGTCAACGGCATCATTTAATTTCAAACTGGCCCTTATCAGTTTCTCAGTGATAATAAAATCTTGCCTAGCCACGGTAGCCTCAGTTCGCCTACCGAGTTCGTAATCAATGATTTCAGCAGATTTCCAGAAATCAAGTTGATGATTTCTATAGATGACTGGGCTTTTCGTTAGAGAGAAACGAAGATTTGACCGTTGCATCCACCGGATCATGAGCTCAACCGGTCTGTTATCGTCAGTCACCTGGAGTAGCGCACACATGTTGTGTTTCTTCTCAAATGGGTACTCCATATCTGGACAAACACAAAAAAAACACATTCAAAGTGAAGATTAGTCATAAAGTTCATAACTATGACATATACTAATTCATAATTTGAAGAAGAAAGGAAAATTTTTCTTTAAGAACCTGTTCCTCGACAAATTGATAACCTACACAGAAAACATAGATGTTAGTGAAGATGAAATTAAAGCCCTAATTCCGTACAATGAGTGTCGGAAAACTATCAATTAAGGCTTACCGAGTCGGAATTAGTTGGCTGACAATTTTAGGTTAGGAATTTGATAAAACGATTGGGATTCTGGGAACGAGCAAACAGGCAATAACGCAATAGTGGAAAGAGGGAGAAATTTGAAATGTTAAGTTTTCTAAGTCCCTCTTATATACCTTTTTGAAAGTGGGTTTTAAATGCATTTTGTCGTTTTGCTAATGAGTAGTGCCAAAAATTCATTTTTAAATATTTTAGCATAAAGCCTGCTCGTTAAAGTTTATTTATAAAGCTTGCTAGTTAAAGTTCATTTCAAAAGCTTGCTAGGTAAAGTTCATTTGTAAAGCTTGCTCATCCCAGAGTTTGTTCAGATATTTGAAGTAATTAAAAATAAAACTAAGTGGATAAGATAAAGGAAGCTTACTTGAATATACAAGATTGCTCAAGAAATAAATCACAAGACAAATAATCATGTATAATTCATCAAATAGGCAACCTTGCTCAGAATCAATAAAGAATCCAAAAATAATAACTTAGAGATATTTCTAATTGTCAACCTTGCTCAAATATCTGAATTTCAGAAACCTTACTCGATTGTACTTATAAAAAAAGTTAACAAATATTCATTCAAGTATACTTTAAAGCAAAGTACGCCCGAAAATACTTCAAGAGTGCAAAATGTGCTAGAGAGGACTTGTTATCCTTTGATATACAAATGTGCTCTAAACACAAAGTGTACCCGAAAAGTAAAGTTTGCTGGAGATTTTCTGAAATTAACAAGTATGCTGGGAGAACACTTGGAATGTTTTACCAATTGACAAGTGTGCTCTAAACATGAAGTTTGCTCGGTAAACAAAGTTTACTAGAAAACCCTTGTAATTTTAGAACGTATTCTCCATAACTATGAAGTATGCTAGACAAATACAAATTACAACTAAAGCACTCAAGTTTACTCAAAACAGATATGCAAAGCATATTCATACATGTATCACATAATCATCAAGTGTGTTTGACAAAAACAACTTTCTGAACATCCAAGTTTACTATAAAGTATAAAGTTATCAATGTCTACCCGATAATACATGAATAATTCTCTTAAGTACGGATAAGCATCAAGCCTGCTCAAATGAGTTAAACATCTATACAAAACACCTAAGTATGCTAGAAAGTTCACAAACATCAAAGCTTGCTATAAGTAACATATTCAGACATATTCAAGGTTATTATGCAACACTTTTTGACTTAAACCATATTATAAACAGTTATATCAATAAGATTCAATGTTTTAAGAGCAAATGGTGCATAACGAGATCAAAAGTTACCTGTTTCTTTCCAACTCTTTTTCTGAAAAGATCTCAACATGGGATCATATTGATTAAGTCACCTCTTAATACTTCATTCTCAGCATTATTATGACAGATCGTGTAGTTTAATAGTAGGTCTAGACTTAGCAAGATTTTCATTACATATTAGTGATATGTTTAAGGTTCAATTAATTTGCATAATACAAAAATGGATAACACTTATTATACTATGATGTCTCATATCTCTTCTCAAAGCTAATTCGGCTTTCCCCAGATCACCCCAAATTGACTTCAACCCCCTGATATTTGGTCAAAATATTTTTATGTCAGAACATATAAATTTTCTTTAAGAGTTTTTCTTTTTAAAGCTTTAAAACATATTGAGGTTGAACGTCAGACTTACATGCCATGCAATACGGACTTACTAGCCATCCATTCAAGGTTTTTATGACTTATTGTGATGCCCCACCTCTGTAGTTCTATAGTTAACCCTCATGTTTGCATTTTCTTTCAAAACTTGTGAACATTTCAACTTTTGGTTGATAATAAAATTTTTCTCACATTTGTTCTTTATCATATGTATAAAATATTTCATTTTTGGTGACCAAATACCAATAGGCTCGTGTATGACTGGGTAATTACTTTTCTGTCTATCATTCAGATAGAGTTATCTTGAAACATGCATATTCGACAATGTATCTCCACATTAAGTTTAGCATTTTTATTGTGTTTATATCATCTAATTTTTTACACATCATGGAAAGCAACCATACATATTAATGACTGCATTAATAGTCTTTTTAGCCTATTAAATCCATATGATTAGAATAAATAACCAATCTTCTATCATCCTAAAGGTTGGATCAAATTTTCATTTAAAACCCTTTTAAGCTTCTACAAAGCTTTGAACTGAATAATCTTATCATTTCTCAACACCATAAATTTTCTCTGTTTTGTCAAAAATGTTTTGTGAAAAAATTTCTTGAAAAGTATTCATTTGAGCATGCAATTTTAACACAACGACACACTTTGACACAAACAGAAAGTAACATATTCAAGGACAATCATAACATGAATGATATGCATTAACACAAGCAAATTTAACATAATGTACATTCAAGACTGATTATGCAAACCCTATTCTGTCTAATCACATCATCACATCAGATTATCCACATATTCAAAAATATCATATAAGCACACAGATTCATCAATTCAAAACACAATCAGACACACTTATTCTAATAACACACACATTCACTGAATTTAAACAACCTAAGCATCATAGACACAAAAGTCACAAAAATGTTAATTCAAAAAACACAACAGTTAAACATGCACACATAATCACACATCAAGTAAAACTCACTTAACAAGATGTTTCTTAAGTGTCAATTAGCACAGGAAGCAGACATCATCAATCAGACTTCATTAGAGTTGATCATTCCTAAAGCTTTCAGAAGAAGGAGAAATTTAGTTCTATCTAGTGGCTTGATGAACAGATCAGCCAAGTTCTCACTAGTGTCAACACTTTTCATTTCAATTAGACCTTTTTCATTACGGTCTCTAATGAAATGATGCATGATTTCAATGTGCTTGGTCTTGGAGTGTTGGACTGGGTTCTTAACTATGAACAAAGCAGCAGTATTGTCAATAAAGATAGGAGTGTTCAAGTAATTCAAACCATAGTTCAGCAGTTGATCTGAATCCAAAGGACTTGTGCATAGCAGGCAGATGCGGCAATATACTCAGCTTCAGTAGTTGAGATTGACAAGGTAGTTTTCTTCTTGCATTGCCATGACACCAGTCTATCTCCTAGAAATTGACATCCACCAGATGTAGACTTCCTACTCATGATGCAGCCATCATAGTCACTATCAGTGTGGGCAATTAGATCAAAGGCATGGTTTTTTGGGTACCATATCCCTAAATCAGGTCTTCCTTTCAAATATCTAAAAATTCTCCTTACAATAGTCATGTGAGACACTTTTGGACTTGATTGGAATCTTGCACAAACACAAACAGCAAACATAATGTCTGGCCTTGAAGTAGTCAGATACATTAGTGATCCAGTCTTTGCTCTATACTCATGTTCATCAACAGGCTCCCCCTTTTCATCAGCTATCATCTTCTCATGAGTGTCCATTAGAGTAGAAGCAGACTTCAAGTCTTGGCATTTGAACTTGTTCAACATGTCTTGCACATACTTTGATTGACAAATGAAAATTCCATCCTTCTTTTTGCTGAACTTGCAATCCAAGGAAGAAATTCATTTCTCCCATAGAACTCATGCAATATTTTGACTTCATTACTTCCTTAAACTCCAAACACATTTGTTCATTTGTAGACCCAAAGATGATATCATCTACATATACTTGAAGTAGGAGTAAATCTCATCCTCTTTTCTTGTAGAAGAGAGTCTGGTCAATTGCTCCCCTTTGAAAGCTATTAACAATCAGGTGATTTCATAACTCATCATACCAAGCTCTTGGATCTTGATGTAGTCCATATAGAGCTTTGTTTAACTTGTAGACTCTATTTGGAAACTCATGATCCTAAAAACCTAGAGGTTGAGTAACATACACCTCTTCTTCAATTTTTCCATTTAGGAAAGCAGATTTAACATCCAGTTGAAACACTCTTATATTCTTTGAAGAAGCATAAGCTAGAAAGATTCTGATAGCTTCTAGCATTGCCACTGATGCAAACACTTCCTCAAAATCCATTCCTTCTTCTTATACGCATCCTAGTGCAACTAGTCTTGCTTTATTTTTCATTACAATCCCTCTCTCATCCTTTTATTTCTGAAAACCCATTTTGTTCCAATGGCATACTTGTTTCTTGGCATATCTACAAGCTTCTACACTTGCAGATGCCTGAATTGAGCCAACTCCTCTTGCATTGCTTCCGCCCAAATGTTGTCCTTTAATGCTTGAACAATGTTCTTGGGTTAAATTTGGGATAGGAAGCAGGAATACAAATAAATGTTTGCATATTCATACGCCCTTCTGGTGACTCTTTCATGAATATCTCCAATGATGTTTTCAGATGGATGATTTCTTTCAACAAAGGAAGTTTGCACAACAAGATCTGTAGACATATTTGAATCAACATTTCAGATTCCTCAATGATTGTATTTGTTGTTGCATCATTCACTTCAGGTGATTCTTCAGCAAACTGTTGTGAAGTTGAAGCAACATTATTTCCAAAGTACAAACTTTGAAACAATTCTTCAAAGTTTTGTTGTCTTTCATCTTGTTCTTGATCAAACAGTTCATCAGATTGCATTTCATTGTTGACAACTTGCTCTTGTTCATTTTGATTGTCAGTTTGCTCATTATCCAAGATAGGGTTTTCTTGAACAGGTGGCTAATCAAGATTGTCAGTTTGCTCATCTTATGACTCATGATCAGAAGCGTTCTTATCAAAGGAGTATTCATCATTTTTGTCAGCAACTTTTGACCATAATTTGTCCAAGTCAACCTTCTTTTCTGACTTTTCTTCTTGGACACTTGTTTTATACAAAGTTTCTTCAAAGTCTTCAGGATAAATCTTGAAAGACTTTATTAACTTCTCAAGACCAAACAACCAGGATGTTACATCAACTTTATTAAACTGGATTTCATTGTATATCACGTCAGAAGATTCAATCACACTCAAGTGATCTTTCACATATACTATATAAGCCTTTGAGTGTGTGGAGTATCCAACAAAGAAACAATCTAAATATTTTGATTATAACCTTTTCAAATAGTCTTTGGTATTCAAAAGTGAGCATTTGCATCCAAAAGGCTTGAGAAACTTGATGTAGGGTTTCTTTTAAAACAAAATCTCATAGGGAGTTTTGTCATGACATTTGTTGAGAAGAGCCCTATTCTGAACATAGCAAGCAGTAGTGATAGCCTCTGCCCAAAAGGTGACAGGTAGATAAGCATCTACTAACATGGTTCTTGCAGCTTAAATGAGTGTTCTGTTTCTTCTTTCTACAACCCCATTTTGTTTAGGAGTTCTAGGTGCACTGAATTATTGGAGAATTCTTTTTGCAAGACAGAATCCAGTCATCACACCATTCTTGAACTCAGTCCCATTGTCACTTCTCATTACCTTCACCCTCACATACAGTTGGTTCACAATCCTTGTAACACAACTCTTGATCAATTCAGCAGCTTCATCCTTGGAATTCAGAAAATAAACCCAAGTATATCTTGAAAAGTCATCAATGATCACCAAGCAATGTCTTTTCTTCCCTATGCTAGGAACACTCACAAGACCAAAAAGATCCATATGAAGCATATCCTGTACATGTTCAATTGAGTTTACAAGTTTTGCTTTGTGTGATGACTTTTGTTGCTTACCTTTCGGACATGAAATGCATTTGTCATCAAGAATGAACTCCCTTGTAGGTAAACCAACTACATGTTCACCTTTAACAAGTTTTTTCATGTTTATTAAATTAACATGACAAAGCTTTATGTGCCACAATTTGGTTTCATTTTCAGTGGCCTTTGACACAAAACAAGTTCCTCCCCTAGAGATAGCATCTTTCATTTTCAATTCATACAAGTTTCCATTTCTAGGAGCCATCATCATAATCATATCTGGAGGAATCACAAATTCAGGTTTGAGGATGAAACAATGAGAGTCATATAATCCAACCTTATAACCTTTATCACACATTTGTGAGATGCTCAAAAGGTTATATTGCAATCCTTCCACATAAAACACATTATCAAATGACACTTTGCAATTGGTTAGAATTCTTTTCCCCATAACTTTCCCACCATTCTCATCACTGTCAAATGCAACAGGTCCTTCAAACTTCTCTTCATAATTCACCAGTGGCCTCTTGTCGCATGTCATGTGCCTGGAACATCCACTGTCCATATACCATACATCATTGATTGGTGTGGACTGTTCCTGCACAAATCAAAGAAAAATGATCAGTTAAGTGATGAAGTACAAGCTAGATCAGCTTGCAAATCATCAACGACATGAACAAATGTTGCATTGGGTTTGGGGTCTTCATAAACAATTTCACATGATTCATTAGAATCATCTGTGTCATAGCCAGTTTCATATATTTTTCCCACTTATGGAACTATGCTCTTGCATTCCTCAATGACAAATTCTCTCTTCACACTTGTCACAAGTGTTTCATATGTCACATATGTTTCTTTTGTCACAGAAGTTTCATTTCTTGGTTTCCACAGAAATCCTTGAGGCTTAAAGCCATGCTTTAACAGAAATTTCTTGTCTCCGTTCAATTCTCTTGATTTCTTTCTCTTGAAAACCTTTCTCTTAACCTTTTCTACACTTTCTGTTGAATTTCCATGGTCAATAGATTTCACAGTTTTAATAGCCTTGTCAGGTTTAACTATGATAGATTTTTTAGTCACTGGATTCTTCTTTTTCTCTTGTTGATTCAAATATTTCTTCTTTTTCTGATCAACAGTTTCAACTTTCTTCTTACCCTTGGCTTCAACCTTGCTCACAACAACATTAGATGACTTCTTGCCTTTACCCAAATACTCATCATATTAGTTCTTGTAGAACCCAAAGTCTTGTCCAAACAATGTTGAGTTTGGAACATCAACTGGTTTGAAAGTAAATATTTCATGGCAAGAATTTGTGTGATGTTCATACTCATCACAATGTTTGCACAACACTCTTCCTTTGAAGCTTTCACTTGACTTCCCCTTTTTAAATTTTTTACTTGGTCTTGGGGGATCAACTCCAATGTTTCTTTGAGTTTTAAGACCATCATAATCAATTGAGAAAGGTACAAACACCTTAATTTTTATGTCTTGTCTTTCCAAAAAACTTTTCACAAAGACTATTCTCTCTATATTGAATGGTGCCTCATCAATGCTTCCCCTATACCTTGACTGCCTTCTCTCATACTTTTCTACACTTTCTACTTCACCAATGTCAAATAATTCTTGATTTGAGAAAATAGGGTATACAGGAATAAGCTGATCACTGTTTACAGTTTATTCAGTCTTCTTGTTTTTAACCTTTTTCTCCTTTAGTGCTTCTTTGCTTGGAGGCTTCATTGAATAATTGTTAACTTTTGATCCACTATATATGTCAAAATATTTGGTGTTCCCTTCTCATTTGCTCATGATGTTTCTTCATCTTGGGTGTCATCTTTGGCAGTAATTGAAGCTTGCCAATTGAGTTTGGTTTGTCCTTTCTTCCAACCTTTGAATATTCATCACTTGAACTTTGATTACTTGAATCACTCAAGTCATCTTTGTTTAAACAGTCATCTTCAGACACTTGCACACTAACAGACGTCTCAGCATGCTTATCATTCTTCATTTCTTCTTTAATCACAAATTCACCCTTGTTCAACTTCAACCAACTTATAACTTTCAATAAATTCTTCTTTTTCTTTAAACACTTCTCTAAAATTGATCAAGGTAGGCATTTCTCTGTTCCTTAGCAACCTTCAATAAGTAACTGTCATTGAAAGGTTGAGGAACAACCTTGTATTTATTTTCCTCTATGATCTTGTTTAACTTTCCACAAATATTCCCAGTTGAAACTAAATTTTTCAGGAAATCATTTTCAACTTGAAGTGTAGTGTTCTTCAACATTTCATCAATAAACATTTTCTTCAATCCTTTTATTTCAGTGATATATCTGGACTGTATCATATAGCTGTCCATACAATCTTGTTCCAGACTTTTGATTCTTTCCTCATAAGTCATGTCACTTGCCTCATAGAAATTGATCATACTTTGTTTTCTAAAACACTCACTTTGTAACTTACCCACTGTTATTCTTGATGATTCATTCATTTTAAGTAATTCAAGTTTTGAGGGATTTGAATGTACCTAAGATGAAGTGGATTTAGCTTCACTTTCTATTTTAGTCATGAATGCCACATTTAGGTTTTCAATGTCATTGTCATGATTGCTCCATTCAAAATCACCTTCTTGTTGTTGAGCAGCTAATGCAACATTCCCTTGGTTTCTTGGTTGGTTGACATTGTTTCTGTTAGGGTTTGCAAGAGCTTGTGGAGGATTCTGATTATTTCTTTGAAAGTTCTAGTGTTGGGGAATTACTTGCTGATGATTTTGCGGTTGTTGGTTGTTGTAATTGTTGTTGAAGTTCCTTAGCTGACCATGATTCCGATTCTAATATTGAAACTTATTTCTTGGCTGATGGTTTTGGAACTGTCTAGGTTGATTGCATTCCCTTGCAAAGTGTCCTGGCTGTTGACTGTTGTAGAAGATTGCTTTTGATTTGTCAAATTCTATTCTTTAATTTGGACCAGAGACAAAGGACCTTCCAGTTCTATTGAACAACCTCTTGTTTCTCAAACCTAGCATAGCAGCTTGCCATTTTAGATTCATGTATCCTAAGTCATCAGCGTCAATTTGTTCAAGGTCCTCTTAAACATTGAAAATAAAGATTGATATTCATTTCCTTGATTAACATTGCCACCATCATAAGGAGCATGTCCACTGGACATAGAGGATGTGTCATTGTCATCAATCAATTGGACATTAAATCTGGATTGTCCACATTGACGGTGTGCATTACCAGCAACAAACCCCCTTGGTGTGTCACCACCATATTCACTTGGCTCTTCTATGATGGGAACCTGTTGTTGATTTTTTGTGGACAGATTTCCCATGGGTGCTATAAGAGCATTTGTCACCTGAAAACTTGGTCTGTCTTCTTTGATCATGTTGTTCTCTATCATCTCATGCTCAGCTGCTTGTAAAAAGCAGATGACATCATCTAGCTTCAACTGAGGGAATTTTGCCTTCTCCTTAATGAATTTTCTAGCAATGTAACATTCACCCAAAAGAGATGATAATAACTTCTTGGTCAAGTCAAAATCAGTGATTGGTAGATCGGTTGTTCTGATTTCATTAACAATTGCTACGAACCTTTGCAACACAGAACTCAGTTTTTTACCTTTTCTAAACTTGAATATGTCAAGATCTGACTTCAAGCGATCCTTCTTAATGTTCTTCAACTCGATGTTGCCTTCGAACATTTCAACAATAGCATCAAACATTGCTTTGGTTGTAGTGTGACGAGCTACACTTGTCAAGATTTCCCATGATAGACCCAGCTTTAACATTGCTAATGCTCTGGCATTATTGATCTTTCAAGTGTTTGATTGTTTGCTGTTCCATACGGCACATAAGGCCCATTCTTAATAGAGTTCCACATCTCAATGTCGTTGTAACAGACGGAAGCTTCTAATAGGACTTTTCATTTGATGTAAATTTTCTGTCCATACAGTCTAGGAATCTTGTTAATAGAAACCTCTTGCTCATCCATTGATCTAGAAAACTTTTTGGTATTTTATGATATTTTGAAAAACAAAGAAACTTGACAAATTTAAACAAAAGTTTAAAAACCCTTTGAAAAATAATCAGATCTGTGGACAAAATCCTCAGATCTGATATATCTAGACGGATTAAAGCAATATCTATAATAATGAAAAAACTTTTAAACCTCAACAATATTGTAGATTTGTGAAAAATGAAAAATAGGGCAGCTGACGTCACAAACCAATGTAACATTTGTCAGCTGACGTCATTCTTCATCTTCAAAATCAGCAATATTCAGCAACAATTCTTCACAAAAACGTATTAACAAACTCTAAGACCACTTGTCGGTCCCTTTGGATAGCTCACTCAATATCTCACTAATTCACTATCGTAACCCGCACCGAAGTGTTGACAAGAAGGTTAACGACCTACTACTATTTTGTAAAGAACTACAGAATATTAAAGCCGGAATCAATAACACTCTAAGTGTTGCTCAACAGACACAAAAGTAAAAAACACACAAAGTAACTCAAAATATTTACATTAATATAATGATGGATACAATTAAATCTACTAGGGTTTCAGTGTGGACTGTCAGGATTTTTTGCAGCTTTCCGTGCAGGAGGGAGACAGCTGACCTTAGGCGTTCCCTAAAAGTTTCCTTTTATAGACATACCTGACACCTGACCTTCCTTTTTAGAAACCCTAATGGTTAATACAATTATATTCAAACGTATTACAATAAATGCTATATGTAAACAGGTCTTCAGGCAAGCTTTTCAACTTTGTCTTTTTGCGAGCAGACCTGGTAACCATTAACAGTGCTGGGGAACAGTTCTCCGGGTAAGCTTTACTTATAATATTTTCCTTAGAAAATATTCATCGAGCAGACTTCAATCCTCTTGACAATATCAAACATTGCTCGATAAAGTCCTACGAGCAAACTTGTTCTTCAGAGAACCCTTCAACCTTTTGTTGACTTAACTTATTAAACAAACCCAAGTGTGTAGGTAACACTGTAGCTTTCTCTGAGTTGAATCTTTCTCGTTAGAAGTCCTTGAGTAATTTCTTTATCAACTTCCTTCAAGCTTGTTGGGACCACTGTTTATTGTGAATAAACCTTGCTAGATTTACCATAAGACTTTGTTTTAGCTTGGCTTAGTCAAGAGTTTGCTATGAAACAAACCTTTCTTGACTTTGAAGAACAACCTTGCTAGACAAAGTGAACCTTGCTTGGTTTATAACTTAAGAGGAATTCTAGAAGATAATCTTGTTGGGAAAGCAAAATACCTTGCTAGACTTAGTATAAGCTTGTTGGGAGGCCTAAGTTTGCTCGGTTACCATACTTAGCCATTTTCAGGGATGTTGAGAAGATTTCAATCTTCCTTCAGCCTTTTCTCATCCCAACATTCCTGATCCCAGACATCCTCTTTCTTGATGCTCTTGATTTGAGTGGTGATCCATGAACATGTATTTCTGTGAGCCTATCAGTTTTACCGTGCAGATGCGGATGATGTTTTACAATGAGATGTCGTTCTTTACTATTCACTTCTTCATATATCCTCGTGTCTCTTCTTTGACATTCAACTGCTTGACCGGATCCCCAAATAACAATGCTTCTCGTTTATTCAAATATCTTTCAGGATCAAACTCTTTTTCATCTGTAGTTGGTAAATCCACCAACTCATCACCGAATTCATCCTCCCATGAAGGAACATATTCTTCAATCTGAATTTCCATTCCAACACCTTCAAACTTGATAAACGGCTCATTAAGTTGTGACTGACTCATAAAGCTTAGCCGAATTCCATCTAAAGTTTGCTGATTCGGAAATGGGGCACTTGGATTATAATCATAGATGATGCTTAAAAATCAAATATCACTTCATCCGGGTCTGGTATTTGCTTAATGAATTCACAAGATGAGTCTTTATAACCAAGAAGATTCCCCACTCAATCATACATTCAACAGATTTGAGGTTTCACGCTATGTTTTCCTATGTTAGCCATAATCCTCTGCAGCCTCAACTGACTCACAGTGTAACCTCAATGTTCTTTATGTCCATTCCCGTAAGTCTCCATTACTGCAAACTAAAACAGAAACGATCACGGGCACCAGATAGTAGTAGATGAAAATTAATTAAAACAAAAATTAAACAAAAACTAGACAAATAATACTAAGATAAAATAAAAACTAAACTAACTATATTAATCTAGATAAACACAAAAGGAAAGTCCCCAAACTCAGATCGTTCTCTAATCGCCTCAAACCGTGTCCCCGCCAACAGCGTCAAAACTTGATGTGAGAAATGCTTTATATATATATATATATATATTAATAAATAATTCTCACAATTCAACACTAAGTCATAAAAATAAAACGGATAACCTAACTTAGCTTCACACAAACGGCAAGTGTACCGGTCGCGTACTAGCATAACCTAGTAATCCGAGTATCGAACACAAAGACACGTGAGGTGGCTTAAATACTAAACCCTAACCAAGTCCTGCCTAAATAATATATTTTTTGAACTTATATATCTAAACTAACTTGATTAATATAACAGGAAAACTTAATGAAATTAACGATAATAAGAAAATGAAACATTTAGGTAAGATGACTTAACTGTCGTAAGATGATACGGGTGCTAACATGTGGTTGAAACCAGGGTTTTAACGATAATCTAACATAGGTGAGGTCAAGGAAACTGGGTCCCTATGGTCAATTTTACTAGATTACCCTAACGACATCTAGATAGCTTTTAATTCATGGTCGTTGATCTACGTACCCTAAAAACTCATCACTTGGTTCATTTCTAAGTTACAGATCTCACTTTGGCTCGTGCTATTACAAACCTAGGAGAAGAGGGGTAATTCAATACTAAGGACAAAATAACTCAACTTACAAACTTAATGGGAATACCGCACGTGGTCTCGCAACGACTAACCCGATTAACTAACTAGTAAGATAAGCCGACACCTAAGGTCTTGGTCCAATGCAAAGGTGGTGCACTCACTGACTTGAATGACTCAGGAAACATAAACCCTAATGGTGATATCTACCAAACTCCATCAACACACAAAGTATTAACCGAACTATGTAATTAACAAATACAAGAAACTAGTTTATGCAATAATCAATCACACGGGGCACATGCAACCTAAAATAAATCTTCGGCAGTGGGTATACATGTAATAAAATCACAAAATATGAACTTTACAATAGATAACAATCAGTCACTTGTTAAGCACCCAAATTAACTAGTTAATTCAAACATAGCCAATTGTTATCTTGAATACTCAGCAAAATCATCTCTGAACACAATATCTCTCAATTGTCTACTTTGCATAATCACCTTTAAAGACTCGGAGACTGAGTCAAAGTAGAGAGTTCTTGGAAGATCCACATTTGATTGTGGTCATATCATTCTTTGTGATCCGGCTCTACTTGATTCACCTCTGCATGCTGATTGGTGTGGTATAGGTGGCCTAATTGGGATAGACTTCATAGGTTTGCTAGGCCTAGATATAGCAAATGATTTCATATACATTGACTCAATTAGTTCATTAGGGTAGTTGATCAGATTTGCAAAATTTTCACCTGCATCTTTGCACAGTTTGATAATCATATTAACTACCCTTGGATTGTTCATCAATCCTGCTGGCACAAATCTTCCATCAACAAAACTTCTTGGGTTTTCACCTTCCAATAGGACTTTCTCCCACTCAGCCTTTTGCAAGTAAAATAACTCTTTCAACTCATGCTTATCCAATGAATCAAAGGCATTCTCATTCATTCCCTTCTGATTCACTATTATACCCCTAAGAATTTGAATCATTTCCGCATTTTCCCAAGGGATTGGGGTTTCATCAGCCTTCTTTGATTTTTTTTCAACCTCCAGTTTCTTTCTCAATATTATAATTTTTCTTTTCTTTTTGGAAGGTTCAGGCTGTTCTTCCCTTATCTGCCTTTTAGATGACTCAGGTTGAACTTTCTTTTGCTTGTACTTGTTGGAATCGATCTGCCCAAGACACATATTAGAGTTGATGTGGCTAGTACGTATTGATCCAAGTCGGGTCATACCCAATAACAAGCTAGACAAACGCCACGATATTTATTATTGGATATGATCTAGTTAATAAATATCCACACTTATAATATTTGGAAATCAGTTTTCTAAATATTTGCATTTGTGTGTTAAATAAATTATATGGATAATTTATATCTTGAGAGATGTTATTTAAATTGGTTAAATAACATATTGCATGATTACTTATGATATGTTTTATAACATAAGTCTTATAAGTAAATAATTGTAAGTAATTAAAAGTGGATTTGAAATTTGGGTGTGAAAATTCCTCCATCTTCTCTCTCCTCATTTTATTTCTTTCAAGACATGCAAGAGATACTATTGGAGTATCATTATTCTTTAGTGAATAATATTTACACCTTCTCTCTCACACACATCTCTTCTCTCTTTTCTCTCCTCATTTGAGCCGCGAACAAGAAGAAGAATAAGAATAAAGGGTTTGTTTTTGCAAGTGTTAGGACCCTAGCAACCAAGGTGTTTGTTGGAGCTCGTTGGGTATACAAGCTTGAGGTTTCCTCCATTGGAATCTAGCCGTTCATATCTTTCATCCTCTTTATCTTTCGGACTTGAAGGTATGATTCATGCAACACCCTATGGTTGTTTTGATAGCATGTATTTTGTATATGGATCCGGGCATTGGGTTAATCTATATAAAATCGGTTTTATATTTATCAAACTAACAAGATTTAAAACCTTTTATCCGCTGCGTTTAACATATAATGGGTTATATGGACTTTGATAATCTTGTTAAAACCCAAGAGCCTCTTATACGGATACATGCTTCATAGATCCAAAAATTTTCGGGTTTCATGGGGTGGTTCACCATATGGCCGAAAGTTTTTTGGCTTTTGGTTACCCCTTGGTTCCTCAAGATTATACTTTACATGCTTGTGATAATCTTGATGAATTAAGTCATATGGATGATTAATTATTTTGTTTGGATAAAACCCAAAACTTTCAGTTTTGTTTATCTTGGCCGAATGTTTTATGGGTAAGAGGGGAACCATTTTGGTCTTCTAAGACCTTGCATATTTGGATGTGCATTTGGATGTTCATAACATAGCCATGAACTTTGGATGTGTGTTTGTGTTGTGATTTATTCGGTTTATTCAATATGGTTGTAATATTCATTTATTTGGGTTTGTAATCTATTTATTTATTTCATATTGGTTTGTAATAATAAGTAGATTAGTTGTATTTCTTTTACTAGGGAAAAATGTATTAGGATATATTTTTGTAAAAGAAGAAGCAACAAAGTTACGGTTTTGGGCCTTAATGGACTTCATAGTCCAAGATGGGATTTTAGCCCAATGGCCAAAGCCCAAACTTGGAGGCCCATGGAAGCTAGGAGCTGAAGTTGGAGCCCAAATGGAAGCCCAAAATAAAGTGGAAGAGTCACAACATAAGGTGGACACTTGAAGCATATGGATGCGGGATCAAGTGGGAGTTCACCGACACATGCCTTGTGTCATTCTCGTCCCTTAGGAGAGACCTTTTGGCACACTTGTTTCGGTCAACAAGTGTTGTCATTCTAGGTGGTTATGGTTATGGACTTGTGTTTGTACTTTACGCTTGTGTTGTTGATTTATGTTTATTGTTTTATCATGTTTGGATGTTAACAATTAAAATCGACAACTAGCATAAAAGTGATTCCTTTGAAATTATTAAGTTATAAAATTGGTTTTATTAGCTATTAATGATTTCATAATAAAATGGGTTTTATTTAAAGGAATTTGAAAATTGGTTTTCAAAGGTACCATACATTTGAATGCATGCAAATGGAAGGTACATTAAATAGTTTTCCAATCTAGAATTTTGAAAACTAAAATCACTTTTAAAACAAGTTGAACACCATCCTTTTATACGACACTTAAGTCACTTGTAGAATTGATGTGGGGATAGGGTCACCTAACCACATTTAAGAAAACTTGTGATCTTAAGGTGGTTTTACAATACTTGTGGGATGAGGGTCACCTAACCACTTGTATGTGTAAACTCACATGTGTGTGTAAGTAGGACGACTTGATTTGGAAATCATGTGAATAGGTTCACCGAAACATGGCGTTCAAAGGTGTTGATGGGATTAAACATGCCAACTAAACATATGATGTTTAACCGATCCCATAAAACTAGAAGTTGCAAAGGGTTGCAATTGTCAAACGTTGACTACCTTGTTAATTTGAATAGTAGGATAAAGGTCACCTAACTACTGTTTGAATGAAATGTTGGATTCTAGATTTTAATCTATAATTGTCTTGGAGACATTAAAGGGTATTAAAGATTAAAATTTATTGATATTGAAAGTACTAAATTGAGCTTTGTTAAATTCTTTTATAGATGGCCGCAAACAATCCACAGAACGCTATTATCCCTCATGTGCATAATCTATCACTAAGATCCATTCTGAATAAGGATCGTCTAAACTTTAATAACTTTATGGACTGGTATCGAAACTTGAGAATTGTTCTCAAGCAAGAGAAAAAGTCCTATATATTAGACGATCCTATTCCCGATGAACCCGACGTCGATAACTTGGATGCCTATGCGGATTGGCAGAAATACACCGAAGATTCGGTGCAAGTTTCTTGCCTCATGTTGGGAACAATGATTCCCGAGATCCAAAAGGATTTCGAGAATCTTGGGGCGTATGACATGATCACCCAACTTAAGGAAATGTTCCTTACTCAAGCTAGGGTGGAGCGCTTCGAAACGGTTCGAGCACTTCATGCATGTCATATGGAAGAAACCCAATCCGTAACATCTTATGTGCTTAAGATGAAAAGCCATATTGATCGGCTTGAACGACTTAACTGTCCCGTCTCAAAAGAGTTAGCCACGGATTTGATCCTAAACGGCCTAACTAAAAGGTTTGAGACTTTCGTCATGAACTACAACATGAACGGATGGGACAAAATCATTGGTGAGCTTCATGCAATGCTTAAGACAGCCGAAGCCGGCATGGGTAAAAAGGTTTTACCCGTTCTCACGATCAATGAGGGTGGCTTGAAGAAGAGGCATCACCCAGAACCAAAGGCAAAGGTTGCCGTGGGTAAGGGGCAAGTCAAGAAGGGATTCAAGGGAAAGGAAAAGGCGGAACCCAAACCAAAGAAGCTAAAGGTTAGCGCTGAGGATCCGTGCTTTGGTTGTAGGGAGATAGGTCATTGGATGAGAAATTGTCCAACATATCTCAAGGAGTTGAAAGCTAAGAGGGATGCGGGGCAAACCTCAGGTACAACTTTCATGATCCATATTGATCTTAATATTATTTCTTCTAACACATGGGTATTGGATACCGGATGTGGAACTCATATATGCAATTCATTGCAGGGGTTCAAAAGAAGAAATGATTTCAAGAAAGAAGTTATAAGTCTCTTCATGCGCAATGGAGCAAAAGTTGACGTCCAAGCCCGAGGAGATTACGTTTTGAAGCTTCCAAATGGTTTGGAAGTTATTTTGAAAAACATTATGTATGCTCCTAGTTTGACTAGGAACATTATCTCCGTTTCTCTTTTAAGACAATGTGGTTATGATTTCAAGTTTGTAGACAATTGGTTTTATGTTTTCATGAATGATGTCTTTTATTTTAAAGCAATGCCGTTTAATGGAATTTATGAATTGGTTCATGATAATATATCTATTGATAACTCGTTGTACCAAGCAAGCACCAAAAGACTCAAATTGGATTTGAGTAAAACTTTTCTTTGGCATTGTCGCCTAGGTCACATAAACAAGGATCACATTCATACACTTCAAAAGAATGGTCTTTTGAAATCAAGTGATGATTCATTTGATGAATGTGAATCTTTTTTATTGGGAATAATGACCAAAGAACCATTTAGTGGAACTAATGAAAGGGCGAAATACTTATTAGGTATCATACATTCTGATGTATGTGGTCCTTTTAGGACAATGAAGAGGAACGGTGAAAGATACTTCATTACCTTTACCGACGATTATAGTTGCTATGGGTATGTGTTCTTGTTAAGAAACAAAAATGAAGCCTTTGAAATGTTCAAAGTCTTCCAAAATGAAGTACAAAATCAACTCAACAAAACAATCAAAGTACTTCGATCCGATAGAGGAGGTGAATACCTCAATGATGCGTTTCTAGATCATCTAAGGAGTTGTGGGACTGTCTCGCAACTTACTCCACCCGGAACACCACAACGTAATGGTGTGTCTGAAAGGAGGAATCGAACTCTATTGGATATGGTTTGATCCATGATGGCTAGAAGCACATTACCTCTATCATTTTGGGGTTTCGTACTAATCTCTGCTGCCCGTATTTTAAATATGGCACCAACCAAAAAGTGGAAATGACACCTTCTGAAATATGGCATGGAAAGGTTCCATCATTATCATATTTAAAGGTATGGGGATGTGAGGCTTATGTTAAGATCTACACCCCTGATAAACTTGAAAGCCGTTCCACTAAGTGTATCTTTGTAGGATATCCCAAAGATTCAATGGGATATTACTTCTACAATCCAAATGAGCATAAAGTGTTTATAGCTCGCAAGGCTAAGTTCTTGGAAAGAAGGTTCCTTATGGAAGGAACTGATAGAACTATGGAACTCGAGGAGGATTGAGAACCACAAGCCGATACACGTTTGGTTGACACTAGTGATCAACAAGAGGTTGTTAATGATGATCAAATGGTTGATCAAAACACACAAAAAGTTCGCAAATCTGGTAGAATTAGCACTCCACCTGAAAGATATGGATTTTTCATGGATGGATGCTATGTGGTAGATTCTGATGAACCAACCACATACCGAGATGCAATGTCACAATCTGATTGTGATAAATGGCTGGAAGCCATGAACGTTGAGATGCAATCCATGCATGACAACCAAGTATGGGAACTGGTAGCTCCACCACTTAATTCCAAACTGGTTGGAAGTAAGTGGGTTTTCAAGAAGAAAACTGATATGCATGGAAACTTGGATACTTATAAAGCTAGACTTGTAGAAAAGGGTTTCACTCAAACTCAAGGGGTTGATTATGATGAAACTTTCTCACCCGTGGCGATGTTAAAGTCTATAAGGATATTGTTTGCCATAGCCGCATATTATGACTATGAGATATGGCAAATGGATGTCAAAACTGCTTTTCTAAATGGACACCTTAAAGAAGATGTCTATATGGTTCAGCCTGAAGGTTTTGTCGATCCACAACATCCTAATAAAGTATGCAAGTTGAAGAAATCAACCTATGGATTGAAACAAGCATCTAGGAGTTGGAATGACCGTTTTGATGATGAAGTTAAGAAATTTGGATTCATCAAAAACGTTGATGAAGCTTGTGTGTATAAGAAAGCTAGTGGGAGCATCATTACCTTTCTGGTATTATATGTCGTTGACATATTACTATTTGGAAATGACATTCCAACCTTGGAAGGTGTAAAAGCCTGGCTTGGAAGCTGTTTTTCCATCAAGGATCTTGGTGAGGCTGCCTATATTTTGGGAATAAGGATCTATAGGGATAGGTCAAGGCGGTTGATAGGTTTGAATCAAAGTGTATACATTGACAAGATCTTGAAAAGGTTTAAGATGGAAAAATCTAAGAAAGGTTTGGTACCTATTCAAAGAGGAACGATGTTGAGTACTTCTAAACGTCCAAGCTCAAAGGACGAGCAAGAGAAAATGAATGGAATCCCATATGCATCTGCTATAGAATCCGTTATGTATGCCATGATTTGCACCAGGCCGGATGTGTCATGCGCTTTGAGCATGACAAGTAGATACCAGCAAAATCCGGGAACCAGCCATTGGATGGCGGTTAAGAGCATATTGAAATACCTTAGGAGGACTAAGGATATGTTTCTAATATATGGATCTGGTGAGGAGGAAGTCATTGTAAAAGGTTACACTGATGCGAGTTTCCAAACTGATCGAGATGATTCTCGATCACAATCGGGATATATCTTCGTTCTAAATGGTGGTGCTGTCTCATGGAAGAGCACAAAACAAGACGTGGTAGCCTTGTACACCACTGAATCTGAATACATCGCCGCCTCATTGGCAGCTCAAGAAGCTGCATGGATTTGAAAGTTCGTGGCCGATCTAGGGGTAGTCCGTACCATTCAGGACCCTCTAGAAATCTTTTGTGACAAAGATGGTGCGATTTATCAAATAAAGGAACCTCGTGTACATCAAAAGACTAAGCACATTGGCGGAGATTCAACTACATAAGGGATGAAGTTGAAAAGGGAAAGATATGTATTCGCAAAGTTCACACTGATCAAAACATTGCGGATCCACTCACGAAGCTTCTTGAAAGGCCAAAGCATGAGGGTCATACTTGTGCCTTAGGGCTTCGATATTCTACTGATTGGATTTGATCAATTTTGTATTTGGATATCGGAACAATTGTTATTTTGGCTCATTCATATGATTATGGTTTATGATTATGCTTTTGAGTTTTGTTCCATTTTAGCATGTTTAAATCCGTGAATAATTAGATTATTCTAAATATCCGTAGTCGATCATACTTGTGGGAACAAATATGAAAGTAAGACTATTATGAACTTGGATTGGTAAATATTCATGAGGTATGAATATAGCAAAGGGTTTGCTGCCAAGGTTCATAGATATTTATGGGATAAATATTGGATTGACCCGCCCTCATTTTTTACTGCATGGAATCCTTGTGATTTGTGATCATAAGTAAATTTGATTAAAGGCGAACATCATAGTATCCTCCGACCTGAGATACATATTGGGTCTTGATATTCATCGACTATTATACTTTGACTTAGTTCTTCGCTGCTCTGAAATATGTCAGTACATAAGGCTAAGCTCAAGTATAGTATAAGGTGATAGTGAGAGACGTATGTAGTCAATAGGGGATTTGTCACTCTTATTCGTTGAGAGTTAAATCTCTAAGGTCTGATTAGTTAAATCAACAGAGAATGATCACTCTGTGTCTCTGGATTTAACATGACATTTGTGGCAAAAGGATAAATGATAGTTTCACCTAAATCATTTTCATGTATGGGACTTGAAGGGGATGATGTTATTGAATGGCACTTCGTCATGCGTATTAGGGATAGTAAACCGTTGTTAGACGGTATTTGCTATTTGCATCAATCTTCTATGCATCTTGTGCAAGTGGGAGATTGTTGGAATCGATCTGCCAAAGACACATATTAGAGTTGATGTGGCTAGTACATATTGATCCAAGTGGGGTCATACCCAATAACAAGCTAGACAAATGCCACGATAGTTATTATTGGATATGATCTAGTTAATAAACATCAACACTTATAATATTTGAAAATTGGTTTTCTAAATATTTGCATTTGTGTGTTAAATAAATTATATGGATAATTTATATCTTGAGAGATGTTATTTAAATTAGTTAAATAACATATTGCATGATTACTTATGATATGTTTAATAACATAAGTCTTATAAGTAAATAATTGTACGTAATTAAAAGTGAATTTGAAATTTGGTTGTGAAAATTCCTCCCTCTTCTCTCTCCTCCTTTTATTTCTTTCAAGACATGCAAGAGATACTATTGGAGGATCATTATTCTTGGGTGAATAATATTTACACCTTCTCTCTCACACACATCTCTTCTCTCTTTTGTCTCCTCATTTGAGCCATGAACAAGAAGAAGAATAATAACAAAGGGTTTGTTTTTGCAAGTGTTAGGACCCTAGCAACCAAGGTGTTTGTTGGAGCTTGTTGGGTATACAAGCTTGAGGTTTCCTCCATTGGAATCTAGCCGTTCATATCTTTCATCCTTTTATCTTTCGGACTTGAAGGTATGATTCATGTAACACCCTAAGGTTGTTTTGATAGCATGTATTTTGCATATGGATCCGGGCATTGGGTTAATCTATATAAAATCGGTTTTATATTTATCAAACTAACAAGATTTAAAACCTATTATCCGCTGCGTTTTAACATATAATGGGTTATATGGACTTTGATAATCTTGTTAAAACCCAACAGTACTTTCGCTGGAGTCTATTATAATGAGAGTCAATTGCAGTTTTGGAAAGACTGCTCACCAGTTCTGGTGACATTCCCTTATCCAACTGGTAACCACATCTGCCATCAAACTTCTTTCTTAAATTATCAATCTTATCAGTTAGTTCAACATCTCTTATAAGTTGTTCCTTTTCTTTTTTCTGAGCATCTTCCCTTGTTATGTTGTATAGCTTTTCAAGATCATCAAATTTGAAATGGGACAAGTCTTTTTCAGAGAAGTTGTGTTTTCTCAGATAATCTTTGAATTTTAGACTGTCCATGTTCTTCTTTTCCTCTCTCTTCTTTTCTTCTCTTTCTTCATTCTGAATTCTCTTTGTCAAATAATTAAACTCTTCTTCAACCATTTTTTTAGTCATTGATTCTACAACATTTGGAGTTATTCCATGTTCTATCAAGTATCTGCACTTTCATCCATATTTATTATAAAGTTTCTCAAGTCTTTCCTTTTCATTTGCAGTTTTCAGCTTAACTTTTTCAAATTCATTTACTTTCTCAACATCTCTGGTTTTGTAATAGACATCACGAAGTTGCTCAATGTTGTAGTGACTTAAATCTCTTTCAGAATAGTTGTGCAGGCTTAGATACTCTTTGAATCTTTCACTTTCTCTGTTTTTTCTTTTCATTCAATCTCTTATCATTTTCTTTGTCCAACTTGTTCTGCAACTCCTCATCCGTTAAAGAAACTAGTTCTTCAAACTTGAATCCATGATACATCAATTTGATTACCAAAGGATTTTTCCTTTTAGCATCAATCAAAACCTGCTCAATGTTTTCCCTTTGATCTTCAGTCATTGTTACTTCAGGAGCTACAACATTAGCACTTTCAACATTTGCCTGATCCCCTTTCATTGTCATCATTATTATCATTATCAGATTCATCAGATTCATCCTCCTCCTCTGTTGTTTCATTGACTGCATCAATTTTAGGTTCAGCTGGAGTTGGATTTTCAGGGACTGGAACATTTGGTACTCCTTGAACAAATTCTTTAGGCCTCAATGTTTGTAGTGGAACTGGCCTTAGAGGACTTGTTTCATCATCAGGTGTTTCCACAAAATAGTTATTCTTTTCATCCCATCTCCCCTTCTTGACTGATTCAGCTTCTCCAGCCTGATCATAAGTTTTTCTTTTTATGGTATACTTCTTTCCATATCTTGAATCATCTTCACATTTCCAGTCAGATGGGTTCTATCTGATATCTTCTCTTATTTGTTCAGCCCATTTCTTTGCAAAGATTGCTTCAATTGATTCACCAATTTCTTCTTAAACATTAACTTCCATATTCATAGTTTTTGTTGGCTCAGCTGTTTCATTGGTTTCATTTTGGGGCTGATTCTGAGTTTGAAACAAGCTTAGCACCATAGATAAAGAGTTATCCACTTATTCAGCTCTCTTTAAATTTATCAAAGTTTCTATCACTTCTTGATCCTTAACCTCTTCTTCATCAATCACTTTGTTAACATTGGCTTGATCAATTAGAGCTTCCTGCTCTGCCAGTTCTTCAGGATTCAAGATCTGGGCAATTACTTCCCTATCTCTTGTTTCTCTCACAACATTTTCAAACTCTTTCCTGGTAGTCGCAGAAGCTTCATCTTCTTCCACATTCAACCTTTCTTTAACAAGATCTGCCTTAACAAACTCTTCTTCATAGACTTTTGCTTTTCCTTTATCCATTCTTCTTTTCAAGTCTTCCTCAGTTTCAGAGACATACTCATCAATTTCTTTGTCTAACTGATCCATCTCTTCATCATGCTCTACCCTCTTGGAGCTTTCAGGTTGTTCAATTTCAGGTTCAGTAAGTGTGTGCTCCTCAGTAGCAGCATTATCATTAATAATCATATCAGTTTGTCCTTCAGTCAAAATATCAGTGGCCACATCAGAGATAGCCACATTTGCATTAATATTCATCTTTTATTCTCTGTCCTTAGTTTCTATCTCTCCTCTTCCCTCATCCTCATCTTTGTTCAAAACATTCAGAATTTCATTATCAGCATCATATTTTGCTGATCTTCTTCAGACTCATCAGCTTCATATTGCTCTTCTGATATCAGTCTTTCACTACATTCCTCAGAAGCATCATATGCATTTAATAAACAAGTCAACCATCATATATTGACATCACACCGGCATCTACCATCACAACCTCATCAGTACCAGTAGCACCAGTTGGTGCACTAATATTCTCAATCACATTATCAGCAGCATCGGTTGGCACAATGATATTCTCCCCCTGTTTTGGGGCAGCTGAGGTCTTCTCAACCTCCTACTCCAGGGTTTGATTTATTGACTTAGCAACAACCAACTGAGCCTTCAGCTCCACATTCTCTTCCCTAAGTTCTGCATTTTCATTTCTCAACTTTACAGTTTAATGGTGGAGAGGATTGTGGTATTTGTGGCGGAGTTTGGTTTATGTTTATCTGTGAGGTTTGGCTTAAGGCTGGTGGTGGTGAGTGTGGTGGTGATTGGGTGGTTTGAGCAATTGGTGATGGTGGGTAGGGTGGTGTTTGTGGTGGTGAGTCAAGTGGTGTGGTTGGTGGTGTTGGTATGATTTGAAACTCCCCCTGAGGTTGTACATAATCTTTAAATTTTGCATCACCTCCTTCTGTATGCCCAGCACCATCATCAGCATCATCATTATCATCATCATTACCATCATCATTACCATCATCACCATTATTACCATCATCATTAGAGTCATCATCTTCTTCATTCTCAATCTCTCCAACCTGTTCCTCTTCTGCTAATAACTCATGTAAATGAAGAATTTGGATATCATCAACCATTAGCCATGGTAGATCTTCATGTACAATATTCAGATTGAATCTGTTGGTACTACTTGACATTGTCATTGTTAGTGCACGGTTTCGGTGTCCGTAGCGATCGAATAAGTTATAGGCGGTTTAGTCTTCGTATTTAATCTATATTTATTGTGAATTGGGCTTTGGCCTATAAATAGGTAGATTATGTCATGATTTAGGTAGAGAACTTGTACATATTTAGAGAGAGATCTAGATCTAAGTAGTTAATGCTCTCCATAAGTTATTTCCATCCACTATAATGTATTAATCCATATTCATCAATAAAGTAATAATTTAACGTTTAGATCTTGTTTATAATCACTGTATCGTATTAGCGGCTAGATCCTTAACGGGTTTCAATAAGTGGTATCAGAGCTTTCAGGCTCAATTACACTTGATTTGGTGTTAATTTGGAATATTAGTTTGTTTATGTTCTGTTTTCGTGAATTTGATTTAATTCAGAGGTGTTTGGATTGATTTATGGTTATTTTGGATTGGTTTTGAGATGTTAAAGGTATTGATAAGGTATTGTTAATCGGAATTGAGGTTTGGATTGATTTTGGTGTGATTTAGGGGTTAACCGAAACAGAGGTTTAGTTTTGGTGTGATTGGATTCACGAGTTGTGTTAATTGGTTCCGAGGATTGGCGATTTGGTTTCGCTTGTTGATAACGAGTAATTTGGTAGTTAATTTGTGGATTTTGGTTAAGAATCGAGTGTGTATTACAGATCTGGAATTTCTAGTTTTCTGGGTTTCGAGTTCATCATTTCCAATTTTTTGGAAATTTCAGTTGAAGATTCAAAGATGAAGATGATTCGCTATGTTGATTTGTTATCAATTTCACTTTGATTCGTTCATTAAATCTGTCAATTCGTTAATTATTTTACGTGATTCGCTAGTTAGTTCGCTATATTAGCTTATTGGTGTTATCTAATTCGCTGACTGGGTAAACTAATTCGTGAGACACGTGTCCACCTTGGGATTTGTGTCATAACAACCTTTGCCCTGTGGCATAAGGTATCAAAGTTTGTTACAAACGGTTGAAACAACCTGATTTGTTATAGTTGATTCGCTAAATCAACTGTAGCTGATTCGTTACAATCTGTTCGTTGTCTAATTCGTTACAAGAAACCTTTAGTTCGCTAAGCCTGCAGTTCGTGATTGACTTAGTCAATTCGTTAGTATTGGCTAGTTCGTTGACTGATTTTTTGACCATCTGATTCGTGGTCTGAGTTGATTCGTTAATCACTTGATTCGCTCAAATCAATTCTTGTTCGTTAACATTAATCTTTATTTCGTTAAGGATTGATTCGTTAATTACTGTTCACAGTTCGCTATAACTGTTTACAGTTCGTTAAATCTTATTCATTATACCCTTGAAGTTTTAATTCTTGTCAAATATGGCTGGTATGTATGCATTGGCTTCTCAAAACATGTTGATGCAACAAATGTTGCAACTTGATAACGAGATAGGTTCACATTCTAAATGTCCAAAATTGATGAAGTTTAGTGACTTTTCCAAGTGGGAACCTCGGTTTCGTGCACATTTGGGGTCTGTTAACCCTGACTGCTCATATTGTCTCGATGAAGTTTATAAGGAACCGTTGATTGGTGATGATACTATTGGTTTTGTTCCTAAAGCTGTTTCTCAATATTCTCAAGAAGAAAAGAAAGCTTTAGAAATTGAAACAAAAGCTTATTCCACTCTCACTATGGCATTGCCAGAAAATATATTTCATCAAGTGGGTAACATAATGAGATGTGCTTCTCTATTCCAACATCTTCGTATGAGAAGTATGGGGAACACAGCTGAAAGTAAGAAAGTGATGCTCAAGTTTCAGTTTCGAAACTTTAATCTATTGAAGGGAGAAACAGTTGAAGAGATGATTACACGGTTTATTCACTTAATTGCTGAAATGGACAAGATGAAATTGGAAATTTCTGAAATGGATAAAATAGACACTATTAAGAGTGTGCTTCCAAGTTCTTATTCGACATTTCTCATGGTTTTGAAAGAGAATGATTATTTCTTGAACGAATATTTGACTGCACTTGAATTTTTACAAAAGATCGAAGCCAGAGAATATGATCTTAAGTGTCAAAAATCTTCCAAGGAAAATCAAGATCCAGCTTTCTATGGTGGAAGTATGCCTCTTAGTTCATCGATTTCTCCAATCAATGCTTTTCTTACTCAAGCTGCAAGTGAAAAAGAATCAACTATGTTTAATGATCCAAAAGTTTGTTTTTATTCTGCTGGTAATTCTGGATTGTCTGGTGGTTCTGGAAGATCAACTACTACTAATCCATTTGCTTTACCATCTAGTGTTAATATGAAGGAAGCTGAGCAAAACTTTGCTTTTCTGACAGCTTTCATGTATTCTTATGAAAACTTGGTAAGTAGTAAGATTGCCACAAGTGATTTAACTGATGAGGACTATGATCAGATAGATCCAGATGATTTGGAAATCATGGATTTAAAGTGGAACATGGCTATGATCGTCCGTAAGGTTAAAAGATTTATGCAGAGAACTGGAAAAGATCTTCCAGCTTTAAACAAGAAATTGGGTTTTGACAAGTTGAAAGTAAAATGTTATAATTGTCAAGAATTTGGGAATTTCTCAAAGGAATGTGACAAACCAAAGAAAGAATACACTGGTTTTCATGGTCAATATCAAAATTCTACTACACCACGAGGAAGTGATGCTGAAAAGAAACCATCCTCTTCTACAACACAAGCAATGTTAGTAGATGGTAATGACTGGTCACAACGGTTATTATGTAATGATGCTCAAGCAAATTTGGCTATGTTTGGGTTACACAAAGATTGTCAAGATACAAGTGGGAGTGAGATGTCTTCTGATAATGATTCTGGATCTGATTCTGACGATTCTTGTGACAAGCCTCCAACAGTATTTGCTTGCATGGCCAAGATCAATGAGGTTAGTCATTCTATCTCTGCTACTTCATTTGTTAAAGTATCATGTGTTGATTGTGAATCTAACAAACCTAAGTTAGAAGCTTTGAAATGTCAAAATGATAATCTTGTAAGAGAAATTGCTTCTCTGAAGGATACTTATCGATAATCTCTTGAATCTCACATGAAATCTCGAGAAAAGATTGAAGCAATGTCGACAAGTAACCATGATCTCAAAGCTGAGTTATCTGTAAAAATGACGATAAATGACCAAAAGTTTCAAGAAATTCCTAAACATCGTTCAAAGATAACCGAGCTTGAGAATGAGGTTCTTGAGTTGAAGAACAAACTGGGAAAGTTTAGAAATTCTTCTTTTCTGTTGAATGGAATTATTGAAGTATCTGGTAAACAAAAGGATTCAAAGAAAGGTATTGGTTTTGTTGAAATTTCACCACCATTTCACAATGATTACAAAATTAATCCTTTTTCTAGAAAAGAAGAGGATTTGATTGAGAAAGAAACTATGATTTATGAAAAACCTAAACCAGTTAAAACAGAAAAACTAGTTAAAACAGAAACAGTTAAGACCCAAGTTGCTCCTCAAAAACCTCATGTTCAGAGTAACAAAGTCTTTGTTGAGAATGTTGACAAAGTGATTATCGAGGACGTGTTTGAACCTGAGATAATACACAAGAATAAGAACATTCCTAGTTCTAATCATATTTTTTGTGAATCTCAAGAATTTGAGGAAGCTGTGTATGGTTCATTCAAGTCTCACATGAAAAAGGAAGAACCGGTAAAAACTAAACCAGTAAAGGCAAAGAAGTCAGATAAACCAAAGATTTCTGATGAGGACTTAATGCGATTCGTTAATCTTCCTAGTTTAAGCCTTCAGCTGTTAGAGTTTTTAAATTAAAAGGGATGGACACGATGTTCACGGAAAAAGATATTCCAATAAGTATCATTAAACCTGAACTTATTGAGAGTGTCTTTATCAATGAAACGTCACAGATTCAATATCTTGAACGTCGATATGCTCAAGCAAAAACATTAGTTCCATCTGATCCATTGACTAAAGCAAAACAAGTTTTAAAACAAGCAAATAAAATTAAATTTGTGAAGTCAACTGGGATAGATACATTGAAAAGTTTCTCGAATTGTTCTAATTTGTATTTCTACTTGAAAAAGAAGTCTGAATTATCTGATGAGTTTGCTAAGAGCATGACCAAAAATATGAGCCATCATCAAACTTCTGCGTCATTTATTCCAATTACCTCTCAACATCATCGTGTAGACATGCGAAGCTGTTTTCTTTGCGGTCAACATGGTCATGTAGTGAGAAATTGTAGTCAGAAGAGCTATCAGAATCTTCATCCTTTTATCAAGGACAACTCCAAGCCAATTCCATTGGTAAAGGAGATTCTGAAACGACCTGCGTCGTATGCTGATGACACTCATATTATGTTCTCTAATGCGAATCCACGGAAGGTTATTCATATTAATGAGACACATGGTCAGGTTAAACCAAAGTTTGTCCCGCATGAGCCAATTTGTAGGAACACGAATTCAAACATTGTTCAAGCAGCTTACTTAAGACGAAAGTCTAGGAAGCCGGTAACTTATTCACAAGTGGCTGAACAACATTTGAACTCTGTTAAAGGTAATGATCAAAGAGAAAACCAAAAGGTGCCCAAGACTGAGGCTTGGGCTGCCTTTTTGAACTAATCATCTTTATTTTGTGTGTAGGGTACATCCAGGACTTTGTCTGGTGAAAACTGGATAATGGATAGTAGATGTACTCCTCATATCACTGGGAATCTCGACCTACTAACCAACGTGAGAAATATTCAAGGGGGGTTATGTAGCATTTGCTGGGAATTCTGGGGGCATGATCACACAAGAGGGTGAAGTTTCAAATGGTCACATCACGTTTGAGAAAGTAAATTATTGTGATAAATTGGATCATAACTTATTAAGTGTATCGCAGATTTGTGACAAAAAGTACACAACATTATTTACTGACAAAGAATGTCTTATCTTGAAACCGGGATATGTTATTCCCGAGGACATGGTTGTCATGCGATCACCACGATCGAATGATATTTATGTCTTAAACATGAGCTCTAAGATATCCACATCGATCGAAAACATGTTTTGTCTCGAAAGCAACCGAGAAAGACTCAATTCTATGGCATCGTAGAATGGGTCATATACATGTTAGAAAGATAAATTATTTGATGGCTAATGATTTAGTGGAAGGTGTCTCATTGTAGAATTTTTAATTATCCGATCACTACATTGCATGTAAAAAGGGCAAGCAGAAGAAGAAGACACATCCTTCTAAATTATTAAATTCCATTAATACTCCTCTTGAACGACTCCATATGGATTTATTTGGTCATGTGAATCGTGCGAGTATTTCTGGGGATTGGTAATGTCTTGTGGTGACTGATGATTATTCAAGATACTCATGGGTGTTATTTATGAGTACGAAAAATCAAACACCGGTTTTGGTACAAAACCTTATCACCAAGATCGAATCTCTTTACAAACAAAAGGTGAGGAGAATTCGTAGTGATAATGGTACTGAATTCAAAAACACTGTCTTGGATTTCTTTTGTGCTCACAAAGGAATTCTTCGAGAATACAGTGCACCTTATGTACCTCAACAAAATGGTGTTGCCGAACGAAAGAATCGAACCTTGATTGAAGCTGCACGTACAATGCTCGTTGATTCTAAACTTCCCGTCCAATTCTGGAATGAGGCGGTGAATACAGCTCGCTATACTCTTAATCGGGTTCTAACAGTTAAAAGACTCAAAAAGACAAGCTATGAGTTATTGAATAATCGAAAACCTAATTTAAAGTACCTGGAACCTTTTGGGTGTCCATGTACGATGTTGAAGAAGTATGCAGGTAAATTTGAAGAAAAATCTATCGAAGGTTATTTCTTGGGATATGCATCTCCAAAGAAAAGGGTATTTAACTTTACATCCGGTTGTGTTGAAGAATGGTACCATGTGGACTGTCAAAAGTACACAACTCCTCCTCAAGGGAAAGATCCCGATTGGATGTTTGACTACGATAGTTTATTTAATTCATTTACTCCATCAACTGAACACATTGACGAAGACCTGGTTCGAGCATATTTTGAAGATCATTTGGCAATTCCAAGATTTTCAAGTTCTAATGATGTTGCAGCTCAATCTAATGCTCCAACTGAGGAACCTCAAGTTGCTTCTCTAGTGGCTATCGATAATGTTTCCACTTCTTCTGATGATGATCAAGCTGAAGATCAAGTTATTAACCTTGACAGTGATAATGTTTCATCTCCTGAACTTGGTGAACATTACACTAACTTATTTAATAATGTTGTTGTTCCTGAGAATCCCACTCTTCGGATTCATGGATATCATCCACAGGAAAACATCATTGGAGAACTTGATGTGGGCGTTCGTACACGTCATCAAGTTGCTTCGTCATGTGATAATAACATATTGTGTGCTTACACTGATTTACATTCATCTGAAATTGTAAATCTTGCTAAATTCACTTGCTTTCTATCTCAAATTGAGCCAACGACAGCTCGTAAGGCACTTGAAGATCCTTCTTGGGTAGAAGCTATGCAGGAAGAATTACAGCAATTTGCACGATTGGGTGTTTGGGATTTAATAGACAAGCCTGCTAGAGTCAAGAAAGCGATTCCGACTAAGTGGGTATTTAAGTGTAAAAAAGACGATCGAGGTGTGATTGTCAGACACATGGCACGTTTAGTGGTGCAAGGGTTTCATCAGCAAGAGGGTATTGATTACACAGAGGTATATGCTCCAGTTGCAAGATTAGAGTCGATTCGAATCTTCTGGGCATATGCTGCTTATAAGAATATCAAGGTCTACCAAATGGATGTTAAGAGTGCTTTTCTCATTGGTGAACTACAAGAAGAGGTGTTTTTCCAACAACCACCTGGTTTTGAAGATCCAGAGTATCCGGACCGTGTTTACCGATTAAACAAGGCCCTGTATGGTCTACATCAAGCCCCAAGAGCTTGGTATGTCACGCTCACCGACCGTCTAACTGATACTGGCTTCAAACGAGGGACTGTCGACTGCACTCTATTTCATAAAACTGTTGGTGATGATCTTTTCCTAGTCCAGATTTATGTTGATGATGTTATTTTTGGGTCTACAAACGACACATTGTGTAAGGAGTTCGAGAAGTCCATGCAAACAAAGTTCGAGATGAGTTCGATGGGCCAGACGAACTACCGTAGGGGCTTTATTAAAACCCTTGAATTTTGAATATGGTAAAGTAGCTCCTGGGTGGGGAACGACCCCTTTGATAGGCGTCGCAATGGCTCTATTTGGGGTATTTCTATCTATTATTTTAGAGATTTATAATTCTTCCGTTTTATTGGATGGAATTTCAATGAATTAGATCTATAAGAACCCCCAAGTCCTAGCTTTTAAATAAAAAATGAATCCTTTAGAGCTCAGATTTCTAGCTCATTCGATTTTGGTAGTTCGATCGTGGAATTTCTTTGTTTCTGTATTTCTGGAATATGAGTGTGTGACTTGTTATAATGGATCCTATTTATAGTACAGAGAATGGGTCTGTCATCTTGATAGAGATGGTTCTCCTTCGTCGGATATTTATTCTATTATCTGGAACACGGAATATATGAAATAGATTAAGAAATATTTGAACTATGATTCATACTTAATATTCAAACCTCGCGGCCAGACTCCAAAAAAATTTCCAAGAATTAGAATTTAGAAATATAAGTAGAAATTGTTTCTTCTTTCAAATTTCAAATATTTTATACTTATTTTGACTCAAAGATAAATCTTTCTTCGGATTTTTGGTTATTATCTATTCGTGGAATAAGCGATGATCCGATGGTTCTTACTCAGGGAATCTTTGGGCTTAACTTAGTATTTTTATTGAATCATCGTGGTTCTAAACCGCACTCAAAGGTAGGGCATTTCCCATTTTTATAGGAACTTCTGTACCAGAAACAATGGTATCTCCAATTATAGCCCCCCTGGGATGTAAAATATATCTCTTCTCACCATCCCTATAGTGTATGAGACAAATGTATGCATTTCGATTCGGGTCGTATTCTATGGTTACGATTCTACCATATATGTCTTTTTCATTCCGTCGAAAATCTATTTTACGGTATAGACGCTTATGACCTCCCCCTCTATGCCCTGCAGTAATGATTCCTCTGGCATTATGACCTTTACCACAATGATGCTGTCCATAGATCAAATTATTTCGTGGATTGGATTTCACTTGACTATCTTTTATTTCCTTATATTTTTTTTTCTTGCTCTACTTATTTTCTTGCTATCTCCGTATCTATTTATCATTGCTTTTATAGAATCTTTTTCTAAGTAAACCTTATTTGATGGATCCTTACAAAATAGAAAATTCTGACATTACCTGCAGTTTTCATTCGAACTCTAATACCAAGTAAGAAACAAGGAATCGAAGTTCGTTATTCAACTTATTATATATGGATTCAATACACTATTGATTGCATAAATCCTTTTATTACTTTATCTTTATTTATTCTCCACCTAAACTAAAAATTTTAGTATATATGCATATTCAGTGCCAATCCAACAAGTCTTTTTTTTTTAGATGAATTTCTTTTTAGGGCTGCAGGTTCACCAGTCTGCTAACGGAATCTTCATTCACCAGACTAAGTATGTGAACGACGTCTTGAGCCGATTCAAGATTTCTGCCGGAAAAATCCCTTCTACTCCTCTCCCCGTGGGTCACAATTTATCACCGGATGAATTGGAGGATACCGTTGAACCTACCCTCTATCGTGCCATGATCGGTTCTTTAATGTATCTAACGGCTTTTCGCTCTGATATTATGTTTGCTGTTTGTCTTTGTGCTAGGTATCAAGCAAGTCCACGAGTGACTCCCCTAGCTGCGGTCAAGAGAATTCTTCAGTATTTGAGGGGAAATCCAGACATCGGGTTGTGGTACCCCAAGGATGATACTTTTGATCTTACTGCTTATTCCGACTCGGACTATGGAGGTTGCAAGATCAACTTCAAATCAACAACTGCAGGATGTCAATTTTTAGGAAACTGGCTTGTTTCCTAGCAGTGTAGAAGCAGACAACGGTCTCCACTTCAACCCCCGAAGCTGAGTATGTTGCAGCCTCGAGTTGCTGTTCCCAGGTTTTGTGGATACAACAACATCTCTGCGACTACGGTTTGAAGCTTCTTACTACTCCTATTCTGATTGATAATTCTGCTGCAATTTCTATCACAAAGAATCCTGTAAAACATTCGAAAACGAAACATATCGAAATTCGAAATCACTTTATACGGGATTGCTTTGAGAAGAAGTTGATTGACCTTGAGAAAGTACATACTGACTTTCAGAGAGCCGATCTGTTTACCAAAGCTTTTGACAAAACACGTTTTAAATTTTTTTTTGGTTTAAACGGATTGAAGACCCTTGCTGATATCCTTAAACAAGGATGACTATCTTTATTTTCTGTTATTTCTTTTAAAATTTATTTTGGTTTTAAGGGTGAAAATCTAGAAAATACAAAAAGATTGTGTTTTTCGTTTGAATAGATAAAACCCAAAAACATTAAAAAAATTCTTAATCCAAAAACATTAGAAAATTAAGAAAAATCAAAAATATTTTGATTTCGTTTCTTTAATGTTTCCTTTAAAATATTTTGAAAAACCAAAAACATTTTAAAATTTGAAAATCCAAAAAGAATGTATATTTTTTTTCAGTTTGTACAGAAAAAAAAATCTAAAAATACAAAAAGAATGTGAAGTTTATTTTGTTTATAAGAATATTGAAAAAGACAAAAATATTGTGTTTTTAAAGTATGTATAGAGAAAAACCAAAAATATTTTTGCATGCGTTTGCTGAAAATTATGTCAATTATCTAAATTTGACGGATATGTACGTGTATATGTTTGGTCCTGACATTTACTTGTAAATATTCAAGTTAGCCATTTACCTGATAATGGAAAATAGTTGGGGCGTTCGTTATGCGTTTTTAGATTGTTTTCTCGCTGAAAATTATGTCGGTTATTTAAGTTTGTGAAGCATGTTTGCATGTCTTGGTCCTATTATTCACTTGTTGAATTGATAGAACAGCCATTTATTAATAGACTTTAGTTAACTAGGGCAATTAAATTTATCTTTATTTTGTTTTATCCTCCTCAAAATTTTGAGTTTTTGAAGCAAAAAGAGAAAATGATAATACATTGATTATCTTGACTCCAAGTCCAACAAGAAGTAAGCTTCAAAGACTGTGTGCTTAATTGCATTGGTGCATTGGTAGGTCTTAAAACAACCAAGTAGAGTAAAGTATGTGATATAAACATAAAGAAACGCCAAATTGAAAGGGGTGTTAGTCTCTAGAAAAAGTCTCGGTGAGGATGGCAGAAATGTAATAACCAGTCATACTCAAGCCTTATAGTTGTTGATCTCCAAAAATATAATAAAGCAAATAACAAGCGTTAGGATTCTGGACACTGTGAGTCTTTATGCGGCTTAATCATCTGGATATTCATAAGCATGAATATTTCACTCGCTATCTAGAGCAAACCCAAAGTCATTAAACTTGATCACTGCTGTACTTAGTACAAACTTCAAAATTACTGACTTGATCAAAATCCGCTGTTAGTCATACATTTGTTCCTCCCTTGCGTACGTCTTAATACCATTAAGAAACAGACCCCAGGGGATACAATGTATGTAAGCCGACAGATGGACTCGTGCATACTCACTCACGGTAAAGGAAACTTGATGCATTGCTCAACATTTCTACAATTGGTATCAAAAATTTTGATCAAACACTATAATGGTTTAAGTCAAGTTGGGGTGATTTGGCAAAAATCAAATTAAGCTTAAATCGAGATTAGAGGCTGATAGTTTATGATATTCTGTGCTATAATTGAACCAATTAATCATATCACAAAAACACTTAAAAATTTGTTATTAGATTTAAGTGGACAACAATACCAATGACCAACTTAACGCCAGTCATAATATTGCTAAAATATAAAACTGTGATGGAAGGGCAATTTGGTCAATATGATTCTCTGCTCAAACTCAACAAAAACACAAAAATATGTATTGCTTTTGTTAAAATCATAAAAAAACACAAAAAGATTGTTCAATTTTTAAACGGTTCGGATATTTCTTTGTACATACATTCTTTAAAATTGTTTACAAAAATACCAAAACTATTTTTTTTCTTTCTTTACATATTATTTAAATAATTTAATTTATGTTTCGTAAAAGTGAAACGTTTTTAAAGTATTCAATTACCGGGATAAAAGGTTCTCGGTAATCCTTTTAAGTTAAATCTATTCATTATTTAATTCATTTATTTATTTAAGTTAAAATTAAATAATGATTCTTAATTCGTTAAGAGTTAATTCGCTAAATATGATTAACGAACTAGGTGATTCCTTAGCGAACTACTTTCTTGTTCGCTCACCTAATTCGCTTCCGCATTTTGTAATGAATCATCTCTACTTTGTTATACATATTTAACGAATCAGGATATAAGTCATGTCTTGTAACGATTCCGACGAAACCAGGTATACCCTAACCGGTAGACGTTAGTTACGTCATATGTAATGTCGGATACATGAGTTACCATGGTAATTATACGAGAATACATGGTTCATTGTATTGATTGTACGTGAATATATAATTCACCGTATTGAATATGCGATCAAACGATCGATAGTTATTGAAACCCGAATGAATCGAGGGTTCAATTATAGACGAGATATATGATATTTAGTGATGTTACGAAGTATTAAAGCTTCGGGATAAGTGGATTAAAGCACAGAAAAAGTATTTCGATTTAATGGTACGACGGTACATTAAACGAAACCTTTAATACCAAACCGAGCAAGAGACAATCGATCAAGCCGAAAAAGATGCGCGATAATTAATAATATGATGTTTTGAGTTAATAAATGTCATGGTTTAAATTTTTAAAGTTTTTAAATCGATTTTATATAAATTTCATTTTTAGCCGAAAAACAACCGTTTTGGCCTCGTTTTAAGCCGAATTAAACGTTTAACCGAAAAACGAACTGAACCAGATTATCCAAAACATTATCCAGATTACGAGAATCCAAACATGTGGCCTAAAATGAAGAGGTGGGTCCCACCCCACCCCCTAAGTGTGCCGATCGGACCCAAGGGGGGTCATTCCCCATTCCATTTTCTTTTTTTCTCATCAAATTCTCCACAATCTTCAACTCTCTCAAGATCATAAACTCAAAACCGATATTTGGAGCAAGAAAACCGAGGTAAAAACCGAGTTAATCACGTTTCAATCTTTGTTTCTTGAGTTCGTTTGCAAGAAAATGAGGTTTCAAAGATGAAAACCGATTCTTGCATGATCAAGTGATGTATTCGGGTTATACAAAGGATCTTGGTCCAAGAAAGGAGTTAAACGAATCAAAAACGAATTTTTACGGTTTAAATCTTTGTTTTTGAATCGTAACCGAAACCATGAAAGAAATGGCTTGATCGTGAGTGTAACTTGCTTGGTATTGTGGTATGTTGTTTGTAGGCTCTGTGTTTAGTGGTAGATAAGGCGGAAAGACGAGTTTGTAGCTTGTAGTGGCGGAAAACGAAAGGTATATTCGGTTTATGTCGGTGTATGTGTTTTTGGACAGATTGTTGGTCGTTTAGAGTTAGGTCATGAAATTTTACAGAGGTGTTAAACACATGAAAATATGAGTTCTGTGAATTTTTGGTAATTTTTGGATAAAGGATGAATATTTGGTGAATTTAATGCTCGGTTTTGGCCAAAAATGGTGAAAAATAGTTAAATTTCATGAAAAATTCTGGAAAATTGCAGATAACCTTTTCATATCATGTATAAGTCACACACAAAATTTTAGGTCCGTTGGAGAAGTCTAAGTAGGCTTTTCGGTTAACGGGATTTCTAGCACGGTTTTAGTAAAAAGGGCATGTAAAAGAAGATTTTGGTTCTGGAAAAATTACAGGGGACTATGTGGATGGCAGGGGACATCCAGGAAAAATTTGGGATTTTTCTAAGATCGTTTGGTATTTACGACATATTTAGTGTTTAAATGGTGTTTAAAAATATATAAATAAATAAATTTTAAATATCGAAATTAATTCTGGAAATATTTTTATAAAATTCCCCACTGTTAAAAAGTGATTTGTGAAAAATTTCAAGATCCGAGAGTAAACGGATAATTAATCGTGCTAATTATCAAACTTTTAAAGTTAAAACGCGTAAACCGGTGAAGTTCGCTTAAGCGAGCTGACTGGTGTATAAAAACCCTAAAAATGAACTATTTTCATATAAATGAGTTAAACAAGCAAAAATAATTCATCCGAAAATAATTCGGATGATTTGAGTAATTTTAACCTATTTTAACAGTTTCCGGTACGCCAAAGACGGAAACGGGTCCCGCGGCCAATCGGGACGTCTAAACCGAGCTATAATTTCACATTTTAAATTACATTACCAGACAACCACTATTTTCGGGTCGGGTGTGACCAAACTCATTTTTGAAACATAAAAACGGATAATCGTGCTAGGCACGCAAAACGAGAAAAAAACGACTAATAGCAATTGTGACCATGGAACTCTAAACGATATCACAATCTGAGTCCGGAAAAGTGTTTCTGGGTTAACATTGCCCCCGGAATGAGTACAGGACTGGTTAACAGTGTCCCCAGATGTACCGGTTGATACGATTAAAGTTATATTAATAATGAGTGTATAGTAATGATCGTAGGGATCATATTACAGATTGGACGGGTTAACTGATATTGATTGTTGTTACCTGCTTGCATGTGCTAAGGTGAGTTTCACGAGCCCCTTTTTACTGAACTGTTTTAAATGTTTTTTCCCGGGGCGGAAGCATGTTACTACTGAAATATTTAAGTACATACTGAACGCATGGATTTGCGTGGATTTTACTGAACGCATGGATTTGCGTGGATTTATATATATTGTTTATTGTACGGGAATCGTACGGAAATGTACTAAGATGGTAATTGTCTGAGTTGTTAACATTGTAAGGTTCCGCAACAGTGTTCTGGGTTAACAGTGTCCCCAGAGGTTATTAAATGGGTTTCTGGGTTAACAGTGTCCCCAGAGGTTATTGGAAGTGTTCTGGGTTAACAGTGTCCCCAGAGGTTATTGTAAGTGTTCTGGGTTAACAGTGTCCCCAGAGGTTATTGGAAGTGTTCTGGGCTAACAGAGGTTTCACTTGTGGGCTCAGCATAATTACATCGATAATAATATATTTTGATATTGATATATCATGGTTTACTCGAATTGTGAAACTCACCAACTATTCGTAGTTGACCCGTTTTCTCACATGCTTTTCAGGTACAACTAAGATGAAGTGATTGATTACGTGCTAAGTGCTTGATGTGTGTAAGATTTGCGTGCTGGATGTTAAGATACATTATAATAAATAGAATTATGTATCGTATTGTATGATGTGTGTATCACCTAGACGGTAATGAAATACAAGATAATGTAAATTGAAGTATATTAATGCATTCAGTTTTCTTTATAAACAATGTGGTTGATATCAGACGAGTCTGTCGCACCCCGTTTACGTTTCCGCTGCGGTTGCGGGGTGTTACATGTCTGTTGAGGTAACGAATTAGAATAGTGAATTGTCTGCTGGCAGTGGCAACTGGTGAGCCATCAAAGAAGAGACGTGTGTCTGCTGAGGCTGGTGTAATCATTGGTGTGCCATCACCTCGTCAACCAACGCCTCAAAGCCCGGTAGTGCCAATAACAACTAGCACTCCGGCGATGACCTTGACGACGACAATGGTATCACATGAGCAGTTGGGTATGATACCTCAGTCAGTATTAACTGAAATACCTTTGCCGAGTGATACTGTGGCTACAACTCCTCCAACAATATCTCTGAGGCCTCCTCCTCCTAGTGATATCTCATTTATGAGAATTACAAGGCCTCAAGGTCCAATACAACCAATTTATCCATCCTTGTATGCTTTGCCACCAAATCGTTAGACAGAATTGCTTTTAAATCTTTTGCATTTATATGAGAATCAGATGTCTGCTAATTGGTTGAATCAAGAACGCTTAATGGAAAATCAGAAGAAACTTCTCAGCTATGTTTCTTTCTGTCAAAAGGAAACAAAGGCCCTACGTGAGATTGTTGAGTCTCAGGGGGTGAAGATTAAAGAGCAAGAGGATATGATCTTACAATTGACTTGCAAAGATGATGCTTTGAAGAAGATCAAGAATAATGAGGAAGATCCTGATGATGATGAGTTTGGTGCTGGTGGTGAGCCTAAACAAGCTCAAGGCCCTGCGTCTGGTGCGGGTACGAGTTCTGTTGACAATTCAGAGAAACAGATTGTTATTTATCGTGATTATTCAGCTGCTAAACCAATTGAGATGATTGAAGCCGACACGGTAATATTTATGGATGGAACGAGGGTGATTAGAAGTATGGTGAACAAGGATGAGATAGAGGTGGGTGAGTTTGTCGACAGGTCTCTGACACGAGATCAGATTTCCATACTGCTTGGGTTGAATGATGAACAGTTGACTTTGTTAGAAACTGAGCCTGATGTCGAAGTGGTGAATGAGGAAGGTATAGAGGATGATCTGTCTAGTCAAATGAATACAGATTTTATTAACGAAGATGAGGATGTTGAGATGGAAGACGTCACTGCTGAGGAGTATTCTGACTTGTATCAACACACGAACGATGATTAAGGTGCTCCGATATTTAATGAACAGACTTTTAAAGCAGCGGAGGATGATTTGGAAAAGATGTCTAACGGAAAGAAATTTGTGGATACTCGTTTTGACTCTATTGTGAACCCAAATGATGCTGATATTGCTAAATGGTTCAGTCATAAAGCTGCGGGTAAGATTATCAAGGTGTATCGATTTGTTGATCAAGAACGGAAAGACACAGCAGCTGCATGGGTCAAAGAGAATCAAGTAACTACCTTCAAGACTGTACCCAAGGTTCATGGTGACATCGTCTCATGGCTATACGATTCCGAGCTTAAGGTATGTATAGTTAAATGGGAGAAGGGAGTTCAGTACTATGAGAGGATAACGGATGTTCATACACTACCGCGTTGGGATGTTTGTACCCTTGTGAGGCGTCCATTTATCAATCGTGGTGGCATCCGGACAGCTGAGTGGTTTCATCAACACTTGCTGTTCGAAGTTAATCATGGGTTCAAGTTCTTCAAGCCACAGGTCCCGAGACGTAAACGCATTGACGAAATTGATCCAAATACTGGGTGGAAGAAACTTGTTCCTAAAGTAAAACCGCCGAAGACGATGAAGAGAGTATCGATGAAGACGATGCCCCAACAAATGCATCTCTCTTTCAACCGATGGTACTATGACAATCGGACGGGCGAGGCCGTCATTGTACTTGGTAAAGGACTGAAGACTGAGCTTATCAAGATAATCGACCCGATGTGGTTGGTTAATTTATCTGAAACAGACAATGACGTGCTACACAGGAAATAGATTATGATCGAGCGCAATGAAGACTACGACCTGGCTATGCAATTCCAACGTGTTGTGCGCGTTGTCATGAAAATGGAATTCATAGTTGCTGAGACTGGCGGTCCAAACGCTTCAAGTAACTTAAAGACAAAGAGCTCAAGACGAGGGGGTGTCTGTTAGTGCAAGGTTTTGCGTCTTGAGTCTTAGTAATTGTCGTTAACGTATTTGTGGTTTAATTAATGTAATAAATAATGATTATTTCATGTAATTCGTTAATGTATAAGGCTAGTTCGCTAAGGATGTTTAGCGAACTAGACTTTAAGTTCAATCGCCTCTGATTCGTTAGGGGATGTTAACGAATCAGGGGGTGTGTCGCCTATTTAATGTATGTAACGAAGTAGGATCTGGTTCGCTAGGGGATGTTAGCGAACCAGTCCTATCTTCTATTTATAGTGAACTTAGTTCACACATAATTTAAGTTTTGAGAGTTTTAATTAACTATATTCTGTCCAAATCCTCTCTCGATCTTCAACCGTAATATTATACTGATAATATATAAACATACACAACACCTAATCATACGTAATTATGAGTTAGATCTATTGTTAAAGTATTAATCGATTACGTTCAGATCTGAGATCTGTTAGTGTTATTGTTATTAAGATTGATACGATTTCGGGATCCAACAAGTGGTATCAGAGCAGACGGCTGCTCTCGATGCTTCGATTAAGGTATGAATCTGAGTTTTTCGTGTTCTTCGTGTTCTTCGGGTTTTGGTCAGATCTGGAGTAACTTAGTGTGTTATCGGTGGATTTGAGTGTGAATTTGTATTTGTTGATGGAAGAGGGAACTTCCTGTGTAATTTGAGGTTAAGTTATGGTGAATTGAAGGATATTCTATGGAAGAGCATGGTCACGGATTGATCAGATTTGGATCAATTCAATGATTGTTAAGTTAAATTGATGGTAGATTCGTGTTAGTTAAGGGAATACGAATCTACTGGTGTAATTTGGTGTTAATTTATGGTGAATGGAGTGATTCACCATGGAAGAGTATGTTGGTTTGATTCTGTTTATGATGATTCAGTGGTTGTTAAGTTATTTGGATATTAGATTTGGAACCGTGGTGAAAAACCGAGTTTTCGTGGTTATTTTCGAGGATTGGTTTGATGATTCTGCCATGGATAAAGCATGGTTTTTGCAGAATCCGGCCAGATCTGAGTTTTTCCGGCGAGTTAACTGATTTTTTAGGTGAATTTCGTTTTTCCGGCGAAGCAATTCAGATCTAACAACCGAATTCGTTAAGTTACTGTAGCAATTCGTTATTGAAATAGTAACGAATTAAGGTACGTCGTTAGTGTAATTCGTTAAGTTAATGATAACGAATTAAGGCAATTCGTTAATGTGATTCGTTAAGGTATTGGTAACGAATTAAGCTAATTCGTTAATGGAGATGACGAAGTCGAAATTCTTAACGAATGAGAAGCGATAACGAACTGATTGGTTAACGAATTGGAGTTTAATTTATAACGAATTGGAGAGCACGAACTAAGTTAACGAATGAGGTGGATATTTATAACGAATTAGAGAGGTGATTCGTTAAAAAAAATTAAAATTTATTTGAGTAAAATGGCGGGAAAAATTTTCTTGAGTGAATTTTTTCCTGAATACTCTTCGTAAGTGAGTTTTCATTTTTGAAAATTTTGGCGTTAAAATTTATTTTTCGAAAATTTTCGGTGAATTTTTGGCGGGAAAATCGGGAAAAATTTTCTTAATCGAAATTTTTCTGGGATGTTCCTAATGTATTGGGTACTATTCTCTCAAATTTTGGTAATATATTTTTCGGCTGACTGTTTATGCGTTTCGACTGGCCGAGGGGGAGATCTCGTGTAATTTAAGGAGGAGTGTGTTTGTTTGTGAACCTTGAAAATTATTTAAGACCTTGCCGAATTTGTCAAGAAAAGGGGGAGATAAAACTTTCATTTGAGATTATTTGGCTTGTATCATCCTACATGTTCAAGGTTTCTTGAAAAATTACTGCAATTCGGGTGGTAATTCATGCTTACAAAGCTACGTTTGACTGACTTCAAGACTGCAAGTGTTCTTCGATTGGTGATTGATTTGTTCAAAGATTGAAACCTGACTATGTGGGATACGAGTGTCTGTTCGTTTACTTCTTTCTGAGGGACTTTGATCTTGACTATGTTGGCTACGAGTAAATGGCGGATTACTTCTGTTGAGGGGGACGATTCTCGAACGAGTTGATCTTATTGAAGAATATACGACTCTTGTCGTTGGATTGAAGAATTTGATCATTTGGGGTTTATTTATGGAGGTTGGAACTCTGAATCTTATGATACCAAAACATTAGTGCATCTTTGCGAATGAGATGTGGAAGAGCTTCAAAGAGTTATTTGGGATAAACGTTATCAAGAGAGGGAAAACCGAAGTGAAAGATGTTGAATGATCGAGTTGTTCATGAAGATGTGTGACGAGGTTAAACGTAAAGATATGTTTTTCTTTACCGGTGCTGACGGATAGCCGATGACTTGTTGTTGATTGTTGAAAGATTGAATCATATCATACGCCAATGGATGATCGGAATGATCTCCAAGAGTTGCTCACTTTGAGGGGGAGATCTGATATGAGAGGCTTCAAGTTATTGGTTTGCTGAAAAAGATTTAAAGATTGTTTGTCTGCACAAGCCCGGAAATCATCAGTCAAGGGGGAGTCTGTTAGTGCACGGTTTGTGACTGGTGATTTGCAGTTAAAGTATTCAAGGATAAAGTATTTGATAGCTACGGAAAAGGGGGAGTCTGTTAGTGCACGGTTTCGGTGTCCGTAGCGATCGAATAAGTTATAGGCGGTTTAGTCTTCGTATTTAATCTATATTTATTGTGAATTGGGCTTTGGCCTATAAATAGGTAGATTATGTCATAATTTAGGTAGAGAACTTGTACATATTTAGAGAGAGATCAAGATCTAAGTAGTTAATGCTCTCCATTAGTTATTTCCATCCACCATAATGTATTAATCCATATTTATCAATAAAGTAATAATTTAACCTTTAGATCTTGTTTATAATCGTTGTATCGTATTAGCAGCTAGATCCTTAACGGGTTTCATCAGTCATTCTCTTGTATGTATCGGGATTTTGCAACGAATGTGTGATTCCAGTAACAGGTAAATATTCCAATACCTAGTTGAAAAGGATTTGTAAAAATTTGGGATATTGTAAGAATCTATCATGTTGTGCCTTCTTCAATTTGCCCACAAGTCCTTCAAAAATCATCTTTGAAAAGTTGAAAGGATATATGAATAGGACAGCAACTATGGCATTAGCCAGATCCCGACTCATAAGAGTCCATGATCCCTTTCGAGGGGCAAAACCCTGAATGATGTGATGAATCACAAATCGATATAACAAAGGAAACATTTCTTTCTGGAATTGTCCTTCATGAACAATCCCCTGATAACCCATCATTTGACTAAATATTCTGAATAGTTGAGTAGTTGTCAAATGAAGTGATTCTGGGTTATCATCATTCAACCTCAAGCATCTTCGAATCACTCTTTCATCTATGTGAATTTCTTGATTCGCAACTGTGTCTTCAATCCTCTTTCCGTAAACATCATCATACAATCTTGCGGATCTCCAAAAATCAAGTGAATGATTTCGGTAGATCGTAGGATATTCAGTCAAAGCGAAATTAATGTTGGATCGTTGTAGCCATCTTATCATTACTGCAACTTCTTCATTTGACGGAATAACTTGCAGCAAGGCACACATGTTTTGCTTGTGCTCAAAGGCATATCTTGGTTGATTTGCATCCGCCATATCTGAAAAACATAATCAAACACATTCAAGGAAAAAATTAGTCCTAAAGTTCACAACTTAACTAATTTCAAGTTATAATTTTGAAGAAGAAGAAAGAAAGAAATATCATTAAGAACCTGTTCTTCGACAAGTTTATAACCTACACATAAAACAGAGATATTAGTAAACATGAATAATCAGAGCCTATTTTCACTTAATCGTGGTCGGAAAACATTTAATTAAAGCTTACCGAGTCAGATTGTGAGGGCTGATAAATTAGGGTTAGGATTAATGATGAATGCAATAAGTCGGTTATGTTTTTAGAGAACAATCAGTGAAAGGAGAGAGAGAGAGGGGGAAAATAATGTTGAAAACTTCTCTCACTCCCTCTTATATACCTTTTGAAAGTGGATTTTAAATGCATTTTGTCGTTTAGTGAGTTACTAGCTGTTATATAATAATCTTATCCATTAAAAGTTTTACCTAAAAACCTTACCCGATAATAGTCAAGTATTAAACCTTACCTGAATAACCTTGTCTAGCACAGACCTTGCCCGAATAACTTAGTCTATCACAGACCTTACCCGAATAACTTAGTCTAGCACAGACCTTACCCGAATAACTTAGTCTAGCACAGACCTTACCCGAATAACATAGTCTAACACAGATCTAGCACAAACCTTACCCGAATAACATTGACACATTCAGTCAAGCATATTTTGATGCAAAGTGTGCCCGAAAAACCTTCCAAGAAATACAAAGTGTGCGAGAAGTGGATTCTTAACACAAAGTGTACTCGGAAAGTTAATTTTTGAAATTACCAAGTATATTAGGGGAACATTTGAAACTTCAAAGTGTGCCCGGGAAACTAAGTCTGCCCGAAAACACTTATAATTTCAAAGATTCATAATCACTAAAAGACAAAGCATGCTAGAACTGAATTTAAACAGTAAAACACCTAAGTGTGCTAGGAAGTTCAAAATCACTAAAGCTTGCTAGAGTATCATATTCAAACATATATAAATAACAGGCTTGCTCGAAAAGTAAGTAGAATAGAGTACTCTACCCGAAAAGTGTTAAAAGTATTCCAACGATTTCCAAAATTAAGAAACTTAGATAAAAACATCTAAGTGTGCCCGGAAAGGTTATAAATCATCAAACCTTACCCGAAATTTCATAATCAACCTTTTGTTGGTAAAATGCAACACTTTTTGACTTAAACAAAATATCAGTTATATTTATCATTAAAAACTCATTGTTTAAGAGCAAATGGTGCATTTAGAGATCAAATTTCAGTTATGATTCTTAAAAACATTTCTTTGCATTTGCTGAAAAGATCACAAGAATGGGATCATATTGACTAAGTAGCTTTCTCAATACATCATTCTCAGCATTATTATGACAACATAGACAGCTCAACAGCAGGTCTAGACTTAACATGAATTTCATCTCTTTGGTGATATGATTAATTTTCAATTAATATTCATAATTCTTAATGGATAACACGTGTTGTTTTCTGATGCTCCTTATCTATTGTCAAGGCTTATTTGGTTTTCTCCAGATCACTCCAATTTGACCTTGACCCCCCTGGATTTGGTCAAAATTTTAATGACATAACATATTTATAAAAATGTTGGATTTTTCTTTTCAAAATTTACAAACATATATGAGGTTGAACGTTGGACTTACATGCTACGCAAGTCGAACTTACAGGCCTTTCATTCGGAATGTTTAAAGGACTTATATGACTGCCTCCACCCCTGTAGTTCTAGGATTAACCCTCATGTTTGCATTTTCTTTATAAAAGTTTGTGAACATAGAGCAACTTTTGGTTGATAATATTTTAAAATCATGTAGTTCACAGTTGTTCTTTGTCATTCCCTTTAAATCAGACATTTCATTTTGGTGATCAAATACCAACAGGCTTGTGTATGACAGGATAATCACTTTTCTGCCTATCATTTGGAAAGATATACCTTGGAACATGCATAGACAACAATGTAACTCCACATAAGACTTAGTAGTTTCTTTATGTTTATATCACCTTAGATTTTACACATCATGAGAAAGCAACCATACATGTTAATGACTGTACTAAGTGCCCTTTTGTCGTATTAAATCCATATGATTGGCTAAGTAGTCAATGTACTATCATTTCCTAAAATAACACAGTTTAAAATTCAGACACCCCAATATCTCTTATTTGACAGGTAAATGGCTGTTCTGTTTGACCACAAGTGGTCAATAGGACCAAACATATATGTGAGTACATGTCCTTTCAAAATAGAGTTATTGACATAATTTTAAGTGAAAGAATAGAAAACAAATTACAATTGCCCCAAATGCTTTTAGTTTTCCAGGTTAATGGTTATCCTATCAATTCTGAGAACAGGTGACAAAACCAAACTTATACAAGTATATGCCTTTCCAACTTGAGCAAATGACATGATATTAAGCAAAGGTAACGTTTTGAGACTCTTCATTGAAAAATTCCTTTTAAGCTTCTACAAGGCTTAAACTGAATAGTATTATCATATCTCAGCACCATTGACAACTTGCTCCGTGTTATCAAAAATAGTTTTGATCAAAAGTTTTTCTTAGCATTCTCAATTTAGCATAGCATTTTGACATGAAAACACATTTGACACAAATACAAGCATAACATAATCAAATCATGATTATCAATGATATCATTAAAACAAGCAGACTTCACACAATTCACAGTCTAACAAATCCTAACAACATCATCAGATCAGATTAAACACATAATCAAACATTTAATCATGACATCAGACAAGCAAATTAAATTTTTGACAATTCAAGAACTACTTATCTTGACATCAAAACAGTTAACTGACAAGCAGTCATAAGCGTCAATGACACCTAATTTGCGCAGATAATCACTTAAGCACATATCAGTCAACATTAAAAAGTATCATAATCAAACATATTCACACAACATTCAAGATAGCATTCTAAAGATAGTCAGTTTGCATAAACAAGAACACATCCTCAATCAGACTTCATCAGAGTTGATCATGCCAGGGCTTTCAAAAGAAAGTTAAATCTGGTTCAATCAAGTGGTTTGGTGAATAGGTCAGCCAAGTTGTCACTTGTATCAACTCTTTTCATCTCAATCAAACCTTTTTCACTACAGTCACTTATAAAGTGATGTCTGATCTCAATGTGCTTAGTCTTAAAATGTTGTACTGGATTCTTAACAGTAAAATATGCAGCAGTATTGTCAATAAAAATAGGGGTGTTCAGAAAATTCAAACCATAGTCCAGCATTTGGTTCTGAATCCAGAGAACTTGTCCACAGCAAGCAGATGCAGCAATGTATTCAGCTTCTGCAGTTGATATTGACACAGTGGTCTGCTTCTTGCATTGCCGTGACACTAGCCTGTCTCCCAAAGATTGACATCCACCTGAGGTTGACTTCCTGCTCATGTTGCAGCCATCATAATCACTATCTGTGTAGGCAATCAAATCAAAAGACTAGTTCATTGGATACCAAATCCCCAAGTCTGGTCTTCCTTTCAAATATCTAAAGATTATCTTGACCGCATTCATGTGAGAAACTTTTGGACTTGACTGGAGTCTTGCACAGATACACACAGGATACATAATGTCAGGTCTTGTAGCAGTTAGGTACATCAGGGATCCAATTTTGGCTCTTTATTCATGTTCATCCACATGCTCCCCCTTTTCAGCAGCTATCATCTTTTCTTTTGTGCCCATTGGAGTTGAAGCAGTTTTAAATTCCTGACATTTGAATTTATTCAAAATGTACCCTTCAAACTCCATACACATTTGTACATTGGTTGACCCAAAGATGATATCATCCATATAGACTTGTAACAACAGCAATTCGGATCCCTTCCTTTTGTAGAAGAGTGTCTTGTCAATGGCTCCCCTTTGGAAACCATTTTCAAGAGGATGGTTTGACAACTCATCATACCATGCTCTAGGAGCCTGATGTAACCCATATAGGGCTTTGTTTAGCTTATACACCCTATTAGGATACACTGGATCCTCAAAACCTGGTGGTTGAGCCACATACACCTCTTCATCAATCTTTTCATTTAGGAATGCTGACTTGACATCAAGCTGGAATACCCTAATGTTCTTTGAGACAGTATAGGCAAGAAAAATCCTAATAGCTTCAAGTCTTGCAACTGGTGCAAAGACTTCCTCAAAGTCAATTCCTTCTTCTTGTAGGCATCTAAGTGCAACAAGTCTATCCTTATTCTTAATCACAATACCCCTCTCATCCCTTTTATTTCTGAAAACCCATTTTTTTCCAATTGCAGATCTGTTTCTTGGCCTATCCACAAGATCCCAAACATGTAAATCTCTTAACTAAGCCAACTCCTCTTGCGTTGCTTCTACCCAGCTATTGTCCTTCAGCGCTTGAACAATGTTCTTTGGTTCTATCTTGGATAGAAAGCAAGAGTACAAACAGATTTTTGCAGATTCAGAATGACTTCTTGTAACTCTTTCATATATATCTCCAATGATGTTTTCAGAAGGATGATTCTTTTCAACATAAGGGGTTTGAACTATTATATCAGCAGACACATTAGTGTCAAGATTTTATTCATTGAGATCTGGTTCCTCAAAGATCAATTCAGTTTCAGCATCATGAAACTCTGGTGCTTCTTCATTATTTTGTCTTGAAGTGGATGCACCATTGTTTCCCATATTCAATCTTTCAAACAGATCTTGAAACCTTGCTGTTGATACAGCTTCCTCTTCACTTGCTTGGTTGCTTGGGTTTCCCTCATTCAGAACTTGATCATTTTGCATTTCTTGATTGTCTTGATTGATGTCTGCATGATCATGTTCTGGATTGTGATTGTTCTCCTGATCATTGTTTGAACTTGTTCAACAATTTCACTTGAGGGATCCTTTATGAATGAATATTCCTTTTCTTTACTTGCAACCTTCTTCCATAACTTTTCCAAGTCCAATGTTTTCTTATTTTTCTCTTCAATCAGACTGGTCTTGTAGAATGAATCATCAAAGTCTTCAGGATAAATCTTGAATGACTTAATCAATTTTTCATGATCAAACAGCCATGCTGCACCATTACATTGTTGAATTGATTCTCATTATAGATAATGTCAGGTGATTCAATCACACTCATATGATCTTTCACATATACCCTGTAAGCTTTTGAGTGTGTAGAGTAACCAACAGAGAGGCAATCCAAGGATTTAGCTTGAAACTTGTTTAAATAGTCCTTGGTGTTCAAGAGTGAACATTTGCATCCAAAAGGTTTGAAAAACTTGATGTAGGGGTTCCTATTAAAGAAAATTTCATATGGAGTCTTGTTGTGTCTTTTGTTGAGAAGTACCTTGTTCTGAACATAGCATGTTGTATTAATGGCTTCTGCCCAAAATGTAACTGGTAAGTTAGCATCTGCTAGCATGGTTCTTGCAGCTTCAATGAGTGTCCTGTTTCTTCTTTCTGCAACACCATTTTGTTCAGGAGTTCTAGGAGCTGAGAATTACTGTAGAATACCCTTTTCTGCACAAAATTTTTCAATCACTCCATTTTTGAACTCAGTACCATTGTCACTTCTCATCACTTTAACCCTCTTATCCAGTTGATTCTCAATCCTTGTCACACAGCTCTTAATCAAATCTGCAGTCTCATCTTTTGTTCTCAGAAAATAAACCCATGTATATCTTGAATAATCATCAATGATCACTAGACAATATCTTTTCTTTCCTATGCTTGGGACACTCACAGGACCAAAGAGATCCATGTGAAGTAATTCAAGCACTTGATCAATTGAATTGATGAGTTTTGTCTTATGAGATGCTTGTGTTGCTTGCCTTTTTGACATGATATACAATTATCATCTAATTTGAACTCCCTTGTAGGTAAACCAATTACATGCTCACCTTTCACAAGTTTGTTCATATGTTTCAGATTCACGTGACACAATTTCCTATGCCACAATTTTGACTCATTTTCAGTGGCTTTGGAAACAAAACATGTACCACCTCTTGAAACAGCTTCTTTCATGTTGAGCTCATATAAGTTGCCATTTCTTGGGGCCATCATCATAATCATGTATGGTGGGATCACTAACTCAGGTTTTAGAATGAAACAATGTGAGTCATCAAAACCAACTTTATAACCCTTATCACACATCTGTGATATGCTCAACAGGTTATATTGTAGTCCCTCAACATAAAACACATTGTCAAGTGAGACTTTTCGATTTGGTAAAATTCCCTTTCCAACTATCTTTCCCCCATTCTCATCACTGTCAAATGCCACAGGACCTTCAAACTTCTCTTCAAAATTAACAAGTGACCTCTTGTCACAAGTCATATGCCTAGAACATCCATTGTCCATATACCACACTTCATTCAGTGGAGTGGACTGTTCCTGCACCAATCAAAGAAATTAATTAGTTAAGTGATGAAGTGCAAGCTATTTCAACTTGCAAAACATCAGTTTCGTTTTCAGTAGCAGCTTTGGGTGTGAGTGTTATGGGTTCAGGATCTTCATGTATTAACTCAAGATTGTCTGAATTCTCAGTTTCATAACCACACTCTCTTGGAGTTTTCACAAATGAAGTTGGATTTTTGCACTCTCTCAGTGCACTTTCACAGTCTTGAACAACATAGTCTTTCTTTTCTGAGTAATCTTTTACATCAGCAATCACTTCCACCTTAGTTTCAACCTTAGGTTTCCAAAGGAATCCTTGAGGTTCATAACCATGTTTCAATAGAAACTTTTCATCACCAGTTAGTTCAGTTGGTTTCTTTCTAGGAAAGACACCTTTGTTTCTTACCTTTTCACTACTTGGAGGTCCTTGAGAATCATCAGACTTGACTGATTTTGTATACTGTGTTGGGACAATTCTCAAAGGTTGAAAAATTTTGTGAGAACTTTCTCAGACTTCTGAGGAGACTTGCTTCTTCTAACTAATTCAGTCACATGTCTCTTTGTCTTCACATCAGCTTTCTTTTCTTTCTTAGTCTCTGCTGCTACTTTCAAATCATCTTCACTCACTGCCTCTTTTCCACACACCCTTCATTTTCCCAGGTATGCGTCATACTTTTGCCTGTACAGAAAAAATTCTTGTCCATACTTTGTCTCATCTGGGACATGAAAAGGTTTGAAGTTGAATCTCTTATTACAGGAATCAGTGTGGTGTCCATATTCATCACATTTTTTGCACCAAACTTGTCCCTTGTATTTTTCATGATCACTTCCTTTCTTAAACCTTTCACTTGGTCTAGGTTCTTTGACTCCAAGTGTCTTTTGATTCTTCATGCCATCAAAATCAATTGAGAAAGGAACAAATTCCTCAATCTTGATGTCTTGTCTTTCAACTTTACTCTTGACAAAGACAATTTTCTTCTTAACCAAAGGTTCTTCGTCTATGCTTTCCTTATGTCTTGACTGCCTCTTCTCATATTCTTTCAAAGTTTCCACTTCCCCAATATCAAACACCTCATGACTAGAGAAAACTGGATAAACAGGGATAAAGTTTTCAACATCAACTGTATCAGTCAACTTTTTCTTGTTGTTGTTCTTTATCCTTTCCAATACAACCTTGCTTGGTGGCCTTACTGCATTGTAGCTTATCTTTTTCTTCTCACATATGCCAAAATACACATGCTCTCTCTTCATTCTTTCATTTTGTTTCTTCATTCTTGGTGTGACAGGTGGATACAATGGAAGTTTTTCAATTGATTCTGGTTTCTTCAATCTTCTACCCCTATCAGCAGCTTTGATTTCTTCATCAGTGATATGATCACTCAAATCACTTAAGTCATCTGCATTCAGATCATCAGAATCAAAATCATCTTCAGAGACTTGTACTCCAATTGATATTCTTTCAACTTTTCTTTTGTCATAAATTCTCCTTCTTCATTCACCTCAACATTCTTGTAAAGATCAACAAATTCTTCTTTGTCTTGAAAGACATCTCTTAATTGTTGTAGATATGCATCGCTCTTCTCTTTGTCTACCTTGGCCATAAAGTTGTTGTTGAATGGTGGTGGAACTGATTTGTATTTGTCTTCCTCTTTCACTTGATTCAGAATACCACAAATGTTTCTTGTGGAAACCAAGTTCTTAAGAAATTCATTTTCAACTTGCAACTTTGTGTTCTGCACCTTTTTTTCTATAATCATCTTCTTCATCCCATCTATCTCAGTAGTGTACCTTTTTTGAGCTCTATAGCTGCTTATACAATCATCTTCTAAACTTTTAACTTTCTCTTCATTAATCAACTCACTTGCTTCATACCTATTGATGATACTTTGTTTCCTAAAACACTCACCCTCCAGCTTGCCTACCTTTACAGTTAATCCATTGATAATTTCATTTAAATCAACTATAGGAGTAGAGTGTACCTGAGATGAGGTTCCAACATCTTTCTCAAAATCAAAGCCATTTGCCCTCTTGATGTCATCTGCAATGTCTTCTTCATGATTGCTCCAGTCAAAATCACCCTCATGCTGTGTAGCCAAGGCTACATTCCCTTGATTTCTTGGTTGATTTTGATTAGATCTGTTTGAGCTGGTTGGAACAGTTTGAAGGTTTTGGTTGTTGTTTCTTTGAAAACTTTGTTCTGAGGCACAGCTTGTTGATTGTTCATTTGAGGTTGTTGAAAGTTGTTGAAGTTTGGATTGTAGTTGTTGAAGTTGTTAGGATTGTTGTTGAAATTGTTGTTTCTCTACTGGTTTTGTTGGTACTGTTGCTGCTGACTTCTTGACTGGTTCTGAAACTGGTTCATCTGAAAGTTTCTTAGCATGGTTCATTCTCTGGCAAAATGACCTGGCTGTTGGCAGTTATAGCAGATGGCTTTTGACTTGCCAAAACCAATTCTTTCATTTGGCCCTGATAGAAGTGATCTACCAAACCTGTTGTATAACCTCTTGCTTTTAAGAGCCAACATGGCAGTTTGCCATTTCAAATCCATGTCCTCCAAATCATCTGCATCTATTTGCTCCAAATCATCTTGAACAATGTTGGTATGAACCATATTCTTTGCTACAAAAGCATTATAAGATTCAGTGAATATTGAGAACAATGCTTGGTAATTAGACCCATGACTTCCATTTCCACCAACAAAAGGTGCATGTCCATTTGCCATTGAGGCTGAATCGTTGTCTTCTAAGAGTTGAATATTGAACCTTGATTGGTTTTGTGGGTTGCTTGAACTACCACCAACAAAAGCTTTAGGTGTATCAACACCATGTTCAATTGGTTCCTCTATGATGGGAATCTGTTGTTGGTTTTTGGTTGACAAGTTTCCAATAGGTGCAATGAGAGCGTTGGTCACCTGGAAGCATGGCTTCTCTTATTTGATCATTTATTTCTCAATCATTTCAATCTCAGCATCCTGAAGTAAACAGACTACATCATCCACCTACAATTCATTAAAGTTAGGCTTTTGAAGAATGAACTTGCAGGAAGTGTACCATTCTTTTGGCATTGAATTGAGAAACTTGGTGTTCAAATCAAAATCAGTCATCACATAATTATTTTTCCTCAACTCATTAACAATTGCTAGAAATCTTTCTAGAATAGACTTCAATCTCTCTCCATCTTTGTACTTAAATCTCTCTAGCTGTTGTTTGGGTCTTTGTCTCTTTATATTCTTCAATTTAGTGTTTCCCTCAAACATTTCAAGGATTGCATCATGCATTGCCTTAGCAGTTGTATGATGTGCAACCTTGGTTAAAATCTCCCATGACAGTCCTAGCTTAATCATGGCTAAGGCCCTGTCAATCTTCTTGATCACATCAAACTTTGCCCAACATTACCTTACGAGCAACCTTGTTCTTCAATGGTCCCTTCAACTCCTTGATAGGAATAGCTTATTAGCAAAGAAAAGTGTGCTTGGTAACACTGTAGCCTGCTAGAGTTGAATCATGCCCGATGTTACTTGAGATATTCCATTACTCTCATCAAGCTTACTCAGACCACTGTTTTATTGATGAATACCTTGCCCGATCTTCCAATCACTTGGCTTCATGAGCTTGGTTAGCCAAGAGCTTACCCGGAGGTAAACCTTACTCGGCTAAGAAGAACAATCTTGCTAGACATAGTGAACCCTACTCGGGTATACACTAAAGAAGAATTCTAGAAGACAACCTTGCCTGATTGACAAAATACCTTTCTAGGGTAGGAAACCTTGCCCGGGAATCCAAGTGTGTTTGGATTCCATACTTAGCGATTTCAGAAGGAGGTTGAGAAGATTCCAATCTTCCTTGTACATTTCTTAGGTCAAATCTTGACTTAACATAATTTTTCTAGATTTCCCAACCTTCATTAAACCTTTTTTCATTGATCTAATAACAATTATAAGTTCTAGACGATTCGAACACAATGAATTTTGTCAAATTTCATAAATGTTTGATTGGTTAATTTGATGTTTTATTAACCGGGTTTATATTTTAATCAATGAACACCTTAAACCTGCTTGATTGATGTAGTTGTTAATTGGGATTAATTATCGATGTTATTACGAGTCCTTTTATGCGAATTTTGTATCGATTAATCATTGTATTGAGTTTAATTGATTATCAACATGCATGTTGCCATTCGTTGTGCTTTCATACCGAATTAACACATCCGTGTGATTTTGTAACGAATGAAGCTTCATTCTCCCTATAAAATCTATGAATGGACTCATTCATCATCATTTCATTATTCATTCATTCGTTTGTGTAATACTAACAAATCAGTCCATTCATTATAACGTATGATGACATTCGTCATAACGAATGTGATAGCGAATGACACTTATAACTTTTAAAAAAAAAATTCAGTTTTCATTAAATATAAATTGAAAATTGATTTAAATTAAAATTAAGTACGGGTTTACTAATATTCGAATTTTGTTGTTACAAATAAGGCAGATAAGATTATACATGATGCTTTAGCACCACAAGATCCTATTGTACAAGAGGATCCTATTCTTCAAGTTGCTAAACCACAAGTTGCCGAACCTCAATTACAACCTCAAGCACCACAACAACAAGAAGCACCTGCTGTTCTTGATCTGGCTTATGATAAGAAGCACAAAACTTATGCATTCTTACAAGAGGAGTTTGCTGATCGAGCTATGTTTTGATATGTAATAGCATTTCTACGTCATTCACGTATTAATAATGCAATATCTTCTAATGTCCTCGTACATTTTAGCATGATACGTCCGTTCTGGGATACTGCTCAATATTTGGAGGCCGAGAACCACATTGTTTTTGAAGTAGAAAAGAAGACTATTACTCCTGGTGTGATACGTTGCGTTCTTAGATTTGGTGATAACATGGATAATCAATGTGAATTTGATCAGACGTTGATTCGCGGGTTGTTTCAGCGATTATTTTATAAGTGCAACCTAGATCGTTCCTAGTACAACAAGGCCAACTTGTGCGAACAGTACAAGTACATACTGCATGTTCTTATCCGTTGCCTTAGGGGATGTAAGGGTGGTTTTAAAGAGTGCTTGATCATGTTGCAGTCAACATTCGTCGCGTTGATATTGAACAAACCGTTCAATTTCTCCGAGCTCATATTTATCATCTAGAGGAGAACTTCCTGGTCAAGCATCATAAGAACAATTTTCTTATGTATTCGCGCTTCCTCCAGCTGATTATACAAGACTTGATTCCAAATCTCGAGATTGATTAGACTTTTATTGACGATGTGTTAGTCTTAGAACACATGACTGCCGATACAATGAAGCGTATGAATACATACCGTAGGTAGACGGCTAAGGATAGACCGAGGGCCAAACGTTTGATTGGTCATCTGGTAAATCCATACTATGAATGTCCTTCTAATGATCATTGGATCCACGATGATTCGGATTGCGAATGAGAAGAGGGACCAGGTGGGAACGTTGGTGGTGATTATAGTGGTTGTGATGCTGATGGTGGAGACAGGGGAAACGGGGGAGATCGTAGAAGGGTTGAGGTTGAGGCAGCAAGCTCTCAAGCTGCTCAACATATACGCAAAATGAAGGCGGTGATTAAACAACAGCCGGCAAAATGTCGTGTTAAACGAGGAGATGATGTGGAGATAGGTCCACATATACCAAGGTCGTCAATTCAATGAATGTCGGAGGTGTCTCCTACAGTTAGCACCCGAGTCATTACTCGCATGAAGACGGCATTGAGTGACCCGAGATTTGCTTCTATTCCACAATCGATGCTATCTCCGATGCCATCATCTCATGTTACATCAATGGTGACCTCTCCAGAAACTACAACGGTGCAGATGCAGCCTCCGATGCAGCCTGTACCTCCTACTTTTCACACTTTGTCGCTTCCTCAACAGGTGGACATGTTACTTAGTTTGATTTATCTTTATGAGAATCAGATGGCAAATAATCTTCAACAAAAAGATCAAATGTTGATGAATCAACAACCGTTGATAAGCTATATCTCCTACTACCAAAAGGAGACCAAGGATCTCCGTGAGATTGTTTCAGCTCAGGGGGAGAAGATAAAAGAACAGGAGGAACTCATTCTTCAGCTAACATGTAAAGATGACGTGTTAAAGAAATTGAAGAATGATGATAAAGACAATGACCCTGATGCGGCTGGTTCTGGTGGTGGTGAGCCAAAACACACTCAAGGTTTGTCTGCTGTAGGTACTAGTGGTGTTGGTGCTGGTGATGTTCGACAGATGGTAGTTTATCAAGATACTACCAATGTCACTCCTATCGAGTCGATCAAATAAAAAAACAATACTATTTATGGATTATGAGAAAGGGATCGTGATGAGCTCTGCTAATGCTGATGAGATCGAGGAGGGTGATTTTGTGGACTTTGCCATGTCTCGTGATCAAATTTCTTTATTATTTAGTCAATATGATTCCCTGCTCAAACATACAAAAAATTGTGTGTAAATAGTTTGATTTATCTTAATTATTGTTAAACCAAAAAGAATATACAATTCTGAGTTATTTTCGACTCTGGATGAATGGTTTGCTATATTTTGGGATGAACGTTTGAGAATTTCAAACTGAGTTGACGTTCCGAATACATTTACAAAGGGCTAAAATATTAATCAAGGTCCTTAGTTTGGACTTAATCTTTTCATAAGTGTTTCAAAATGAGTTTTAAATCATATTGTTTCAATTAAGGTTATTAATTTGGAATTAATCGAACTCGAAAGTGTGAATTTATGTTTAATATGTTTAATTCTACATATCACATATATGTATTATACATATACGGGTATATGTGATTTATTATATATACGGCGTATAAGTTTGATACATATACGGCGCATATGTCTTATTAAGCCATATCCGGCGGATAAGCCTGTTGTATAAATATCTGTGACTTATGCGGCCATATTCATATATGGGCATATTCTATACATATTATATTACCTAATGGAGCGACTATAGACGTGAGTTTCCAGGGTTTCCGAAAGGTGAGTAGCTAATGCATTAAAGTTCTGTGATGGTTATTATGCCCTACATTTGTTATTATATCCTATGAAAATTGAGTTATACTCTTACAAAAAAACAAATATTGATCGGAAATTCTGATAGATATAATTAATTAGTTACAATTGTTTATATTGCAATTCCGTGTATGTTGATGGTTTTTGGGTGATATTTGATACTTTATCAAGTATGTTTGTTCTTGTTTAGAATGTAAACTGTTTGCTTCAAAAGGTCTTTGAAAAGGGTCAAAATTGAATTGATTTTGTGTTTATATCGTATGTTTGATTGACGAAAATGATGTATATTGTCCAGGATTGAGGAAATTTTACCTTAATTGTCAATAATTTTTATCAGTCTGGTAAAGTCAACAATTTTGAAAAAGTCAAAATTAAAGATTTTGTGGGAAAATTTTTCATATTATTTTTTCATTGTTTGTATTGGTGATTGTAGATGATGATCTTTGATACTCATGATGAAGATGTTTCGGCTGATGATGAAGATGATGAAGAAATTTCAGGGATTTACAAGGAGAGGACGAAAATGATTATTACAAGATTTTATGTCATATTTAATATCCAAATGATGGTGGAATTGTTCTCATAATATAGTATGTCCAAGTATAGGATGTATAATTGGAATCTATGATGGTGTTCTTTTGAAAATTTTGTACACCATCAGTATAATAGATTCGATCAAGGTCAACAAAGTGAATCTTCGGATGCATGGGGTGTTGTCAAGCAGCCATGGGTAATTTGATAAATCTAAATTTTGAAGTCTATATGACCAAGTTTTAGTATATCGGAAAGTTTTGCAAAGATGACAGAGTGAAGAAAATCAAGATCTAGCATCATCCAAGGGGGAGTTTGTTAGTGCATAATGTCTAATGCTAGGATCTTGTATTTTAGATTTTGTAATAGGCTTAAATGTTAAATGAGCGTATATGTTTGATATCCAACGTATAAGTATTATATGGCGGATATGTAATATCCACCGGATAAGCCTTATCCATTAGATATGATATGGCCATAAATACTGGGCATATCCGTTCATTCTAGTAGTTGTTGATTCATGTACTGTTCCTAATCTGTCATATACTTTGTATTGTTGAAGATTAAAGTGAAATATAAAGTATAGTTGAAAGTGAAATCATATTGTGTTCTTTATCTCACAAGGTTTTCCACACATTATGTTATATAGTAGATTGGTTACTCGGTGTTTCGATCCATACACGTCCAAGGACTTTCACTCCAGGATTTAAAGTTAATAAAAAATTCAATCTCCAAACTACGCGGGTATAATATGAAAATAATCCAAAGATACAAAGTTATATCAAGAATATATAACATTTGAAAGTTCAAGGTTGTAACACCCCAACCTAAGGCAGAAATGCATGGGCATGAGCTGATTGCTCACAACTCTCAAGGTACTATCATGCAATAATTAAAAGTTGGCAACATCTATTTAATTTAATTAAATATTCAAATAAGTTCAAATACAAAGTACAACTCATTAAACAAACAATGAACACAAATCTAAGTCTAGCTTATAATTCTTCTAACTTAAACTCTTAACTAAGTCTTCACAAAATCTTGCAACCAGCTCAAACAAAAACCTGAATATGCGTATAAAATAGAAAGGTTTGTCAACAACACATGTTGAGTGAGTAAAACATCAGTTTAAGACACTACAATAATAATATATAATAATAAAGAAAAATGCAAAATGTTCCTATGAGATAAGCAATTTAACCATAGCATATAAAGAAATCACACAAATATAAAGATAGGACTAAACCGTTTCCATGCGTCGGGCATTGGTTACCAAAGATGAGTTGTCGGTAAGCTCGATGCCAGATGAACTGGGCGATGGCTACTACGACGGTCGTCTGATCATACTATAATGAGAATATGTTTGACCTCTCCGAAATGTATTCAAATAAAGCAAGTAAGAAGATATCAAGTTAGGCATTCACTTATACATACACAAGGATTAAACGGTTGCAATTTTAATAGATAAATATTGTAAATACGCATATGTCCCCCAAAAGCATTTAACAACAGTAAAAGAGGGGAGAGATTACTCTCCTTAGTAATAAGCGAAGGAATGAGCGCGTAAAGAACGGTATAATAAACGTCACGCTCAAGTGTAGCAAAGTCAAATCCTTTAACAATGCCATATCAGTTGTTTAATTTCCCGCTAACCCGTCGGCCAAGGAGAGTCCAAGAACACGATTTCAGAGGCTAAGAAAATATAGTTAGATTTAGGGGTTTTGATGGCGAGGGTATAAGTATTAATGCTGCAACTTTAATTGAAATATGATGATGATTATAATGTATATTGATTTACGGGTTGGGATGGTTTAGGTTATTCGTTGATTCGTATCATGTTTGATCTTGTTTCTTAATTAAAGGTGTCGGCAAAGCCGATTATAGCATGAATAACAATATCCCTTGATCAATTCCATGTTAAACGCGAGAATTAAGGGCCAGGATATCTAAACGGATCATGGATTTGGGTATTCGGGTATGATATATGGGTTTGGGAGATGGGTAAACGGGGTTGGAATATTAATATAATAATATAATCAGATTTTACAATTTGGACCCTCTATTATGAAGATGGAAACAAAAATGGGTTTAAGTATTGATTAGGGTATTAATTGTATAATCTTGAAAGTTGATTTATATAAAATAAATAAATAAATAGTTAAACAATAATATTAAAATAACTAATAAACTCGATATTTTATTGATAAAATTTCTCGAACATGAAACGGGTAGGGTAATGGTTAGTAAAATAATAATTTAAAAAATCCGATCTGTTACAGTCTCCCTACTTTAGGGAATTTCGTCCCAAAATTTAAGGATACTATAACAAAATCATTAAATTTTGAGGAAAAGAAAATTTTAAATATATATTATTTAAAAAAGATTAAAAAATAGAACTTTAAATAGTCAAACAACACTCCAAATGAAAATCCGATAAGGGCACTTATATATAGGATGAACTAGCAGCGTATCCACCATGTCCTTATCATCTTTACATTTGTGTCGTTATCCCTACTACTTTCGATCTCTATATTATGACACACAATTGCACGTATTATATTTGATTTCTATGCGAGATCGATAATTATGTAGGCCTCCATAATTACTTAGATCGCCGGATGGTCCACATAACTCGTCCTATCGTGTGGGTTACAAAACATTTGAAAGACATGATTTTTAGAGAAAGCAAGAATCTTAATACGTTTTGGTTATAAATTGAAAATAGTAATTGTGTAAATATTGCTAAAAATGAATTGAATTTTTTATTTGTTTTAATAAAATATTAAAATTTCCAAAACATCTTTTTGATATAAAGATACAATTCTTAAGAGTTGGAAAGGAAAGGATTTCTTAAAGTGGATAATGAGATGGGTTAGGATTGAACATAGATAAACAACTTAAATAAGGAGTATGGTATCGTAAACCGTTGTCTTTGGAGTGTAAGGTTAATTTTATTGTCTGAGATAGAACGCTTAAAATTGATGGGTTATTCAATTTGTATTGCTTCAATACAAAAATTAAACAAAAATATGCTATAGTGTATGATTGATTAGACAAAAATATGTTTAGATAAAAAAATGACGAAACAACAAAAGTCTTCTTTGAGAAAACTTAAATACGATTGATTTGGATTTATCTCGATTTAAAACACCTTAATTAACTGAATTAAAAAAAACTTGAATAATTATGGTTAATTTATTTGAGATTGCTTGATTAGGTTGAACTTGTATGTGTTACAAAAGCGGTGTTTGATTTGAGTTGGTTTGATAAACTTGAGCTCGATGAATATGAATATGTCGAGGACACACATGGCGTAGGTGATTAGGGTTTCCATGTGTAGTAGGTGTGTAGGGTTAAGTAGACGGCATAGACTGTTGTGGGGCGTCTTGTACACTAGGTGATGTAGGGCAAGTATTTGGGTGCAAAAACGACATGAGGATTTAGTCGAATGATAAAGGTTACCAGTGGGGCACAACGATTGAATACCGATGTAGAGTTTCTTGCTCGATATACTTTGATTTTGTTGAGGTTGATGATTGATTTGATTAACAACATAGTTTTTATGATTAGACGTGCGCTTGTTGTTGTTGTTGTTATGAAGATGAGTAGGGGTAAATGGATTTAAATTATCATCAAAGAAATTAATGAACATGATTGAATTATTAATGTTTTGAAATTGAGATCACATTGTAGAGATTGAAGCAGTTAACTCCTTGGCTATACGAGCAGCCATACGGTGGTCATGAGAACCAGATAATTGATGTCGAGGACGATGATGGTTTCTTAGGTGAGACATTCTACGAGGACCAAAAATAAAGATTTTATTAGATGAAGGATAAGTTGAGGAAAACATATAACAATAAAATGTTTAATTGTTTAGATAACTTATAATGACTTTGCTTTAAGAAGTGAGGGGATTTGCGTCATATCGTGAGGAATAAAGTTAAATATTATAAGATAAGGGGTACATGGCGTAAATACTTATGAGTTGATGCAGTCAATACGATTAATGCATGATAATTAGATGGGGATATGAAGTCAGTTTAAAAATTAAATTTTTATTTGATTGAGTTAACATTACAATAAACTAACGAAACACAAAGTGTGTGTTGGCCTCCCATGAGCTTTCCATGGCAGTTTGAATGGCCCAACGAAACTAACGAATAAAAGTAACTGAGTTAGACGGTCCATGAGCGTTACATGCCATTTTAACTGTCTCAACTAATTAACGAATTAGCAACACAATTGAGTTTGTCGGCCCATGAGCGTTACATGGTGCTTTAAATGACCAAACTAAATAATGAATAATCGAGAGAAAAATATGAGTAGTTGGAGCATTCCATAAACCACCACGTATGATTAACTCCAACAAAAACTACCTTCAAAACAAGATGAGGAATGGATAGTAGGAGTGCCCATGGATACCATGGATTTTTCACCCAAATAACCAATTAAATAACAAAACACAATAATCAAAATTTTCCGAATTTAGCCACGAACCACCGTGAATATGGTTTAAAATCAACCTAAGGTTTCGGTTGTATGATAGTTGTGTTCCGCTTTGGTCTAGAGGAACTTGTCATACTGCCTAGCCTTAAGGTGAAGGAGTGAAAACAAAACTAGGGAATTCTTAAGAAATTTCCCAAAAATAAAACCAATCTACTTGATGTAAAATATTTAAGAAAATTATCTTTGAAGGTTGAGGCATAGCCTCGGAGTTGTGCGTGTGTGCATGACAATATAATAATAAACAACAATTAAACAATTATCTAAGAAATCTGTAAACAATTAATTTGAACACATAAGACAAACAGATAAGCACGTAATAGGCACCTAAGCATGTTACTAGTGTGTGCATGACAATATAATAATAAACAACAATTAAACAATTATCTAATAAATCTGTAAACAATTAATTTGAACACATAAGACAAACAGATAAGCACGTAATAGGCACCTAAACATGTTACTAAGGCACCACTAACGATCTATCTTAAACCTTCGGCTATAATACCAATATGTCACACCCCAACCTAAGGCGGAAATGTCAGGCATGAGCTGATTGCTCACAGCTCTCAAGGTACTATCATGCAATAATTTAAATGTGACAATATCTATTTAATTTAATTAAATATTCAAATAAGTTCAAATACAAAGTACAACTCATTAAACAAACAATGAATACAAATCTTAGTCTAGGTTATATTTTTTATAACTTAAACTCTTAACTAAGTCTTCACCAAATCTTGCAACTAGTTCAAATAATAACCCGAATATGCGTATAAAATAGAAAGGTTTGTCAACAACACATGTTGAGTGAGTAAAACATAAGTTTAAGACACTACGATTATAATATATAATAAATAAAGAAAAATGCAAAATTTTCCTTTGATATAAGCAATTTAACCATAGCATATAAACAAATCACAAAATTTCCCGAACATGAAACGGGCCGGGTAATGGTTAATAAAATAATAAATTAAAAAATCTGAGTTGTTACAAAGGTTCATTGTGTAAATAATGTTAAAAATCAATCTATATATGTGTGTGTGTGTGTGTGTAAAGTTCAGGGGGCTAAAGTTTAAAAATGAATTTAAAATATAATGTAATAATAATAATAATCCCAACCCATCCCCCCGTTCGATCTTCCAAAACCCAACAACGCTCGTTAAAACTCGTAGATTATACATACATACATACATACATACATATATACATACATACATACATACATATATATATATATATATTGACAGTGTGTTTATTGTGCGGTGTGTATTATTTTAGTTGCTGTATGTTTATTGTGCAATGTTTTTATTATATCTAATGGTGAAAACACACTTTTTTACACTTCTTAAGAAAAATTTACTTATTATTATAAACTTACTCTATATACATACATATATATATATATATATATATATATATATATATTCTCATTGTAACCTTTAAAATTCGCGAACCAACTCGTTCGTTCAAAATATAATACGCTGTTAACACCAAAATTCTGTAAACATCATAATATTCAAACTTAGTATTAACCTCGTAATTAAAATAATATATAATAATAAACCATTGAATTGTTAAAGTTAAAAATTAAAATACCTTATATTAATAAAAGTATATAATAGAATATCTAATAATTAAAACCAACTTTATAATCATGCTAGTTAGCATTTGCATTTGTACTTTCTTTCTTTTATATATAGTTTGTGAGATTCAACCGCTTTTGTACCTTTAGCGCATCTTCGATTATTGTAGGTTCCCTTGACGGATCACACGAGATATCTCGGTCTACTCAGGTGCGGAATCCATGCGTAGATCGTTACAAGCGTAGAAAGCAAATCAAACAAACACACACGAATAAACCGAAACACGTTATATATTAATAACTGAACTCACGTGATATGAATCACTGATACAGACTCTCGTCCTCACGTTACAATGAACTCAAACCAGCTTAGATCAACTCGATGAACTCTTCAACACTAAGCCGTAACCTAGTATAAATACACGACAACTTCGCCTGATATGTTCAGGCGAAGTTGTCCATAACTTCGCTTGTTCAACAAGTTCGCCTAGGCGAACTTGTTAACAACTTCGCTTAAACAAAAACATAAATAACATTACAGACTCGATTACAGACACTAGACTATGAACTACTGACATTTATGCACCAACAATTATTATTCCAATTTATTTCTTAAATTCAAAGGTTAGTTTCTCACACCCCATTTTTACTCTTTTATTACTTTTGAGGGTAGCATATGTACCTTATAAATTCAAAGATTTACGATTACGTTTATAAACTACAATTCATTACATGGACTTGTGTGCTACTTGATTACTTGCTCGAACTTACTTGCACATGGTAGCCTCAATAAGCATGATCGTACGCCACCCCCCCCCCCCCTCCCACACACCTCTTGAACTCAGGACCATGTTTTTATGAGTGGAAAAGGGCCTCATTATCCGATTACGTAGGTTGTTAACACTGGAAAGGACCTTACATGCGCGAATAATACACTTGTCTCATGGAATTGTATGGTTTTTATGCATTTATTCAAACTTTGTGAACTCACAAACTATTTGGTTAGTTGACATTAATTTATACATATGCTACAGGAACTATTATTAGATGATGACATGGGTGAAGACACTATAGTTTAGACTATTTTTATAATAAACAAAGTTGATGTTCGTTTTATTTCTTTCCTTTGTAATTGTCATTTGAAAAACTTGTGTACTTGATATTTGAATGAATTAATGATGATATTGTCACTAAATAGTGTCACATGTGTTTTGTGCAATCTGTACGTCACACTCGGGCGTTTCCACTTAAGCCGGGGCGTTACAGAACGTAACGTTTTGCATAAACAGAAGCTTATAAATACCTATCATCTTTTCATATATCACTACCTATATTCTTATGATTTAAGGTTGGTTGTTTTGTTCTCATTATCTCAAAACTCTTTGGGGATGTTTTAGTTTTGGTCCTACCTTGCTATTTTAATGATTCTTTCTATGATTAGCTTGCTTAAGGAAAAGCAAGGTTCAAGTGTGGGATGTTTGATGTATATAAAATATTAATGTTTTTGTATTTTTGAAATATTTGGTTTTACTCTACACAAAAAAAATCACAATATTTTTGTATTTTTTTTCATTTTTCTCTCCCAAAAACCAAAATATTAATATAACCAAAAGAAAATAAAACTGTAGAAACAAAAAGTTTATTACATGAGTTTAAGAATATCGGCAAGAGTTTTCAATCTGTTCAAACCAAGCAAAAAATTTTAAGCGAGTTTTATCAAAAGCTTTGATAAAACAATCACGAAATGATATCCATGTGCACCTTCTCCAGATCAATTAATTTCTTTTCAAAACAATCACGAAATGATATCGAATTTCGATATGCTTCATCTTAGAGTGGTGCACAGGGGTCTTCGTGATACAAATAGCAGCTGATTTATCAATATATATATATATAGGAGTATTAAGAAACATCAAACCGTAATCCCGCAAGTGTGGCTGGATCCAAATAACCTATGAGCAGCAACTCGAGGCTACCACATACCCTGCTTCTGCGGTTGAAGTGGAGACCATTGTCTGCTTCTTACTTTGTCAGGAAACACGCTAACTTCCTACAAATTGACAACCCACCGTTGCATCCTCCATAGACTGAATCGAAAAATGTAGTGAGATCAAAGCTATCATCCTTGGGATATCATAACCCAATGTCAGGATTACCCCTCAGATAGTGAAGTATACATTTAACCGCCGCCAGATGAGTCACTCGGTGACTCGACTGGTACCTGGCACATAAACAAACAGCAAACATGTTATCAGGACGAGAAGCAGTGAGATACATTAAAGAACCTATCAAATCTCGATATAGGGTAGGATCAACGGTATCCTCCAATTCGTCCGGTGACAAATTGTGACCCACAGGTAGAGGCGTCGAAAGGATTTTTCCGGCAATTATCTTGAATCGGCTCAAGATGCCGTTCACGTATTTCGTCTGATGTATGAAATTTCCAGCGTCAGACTGATGAACCTGCAACCCTAAGAAGAAATTCATCTCCCCCATCGAGCTCATCTCGAATTTCGTCTGAATTGACTTCTCAAAATTCTTACACAAATTGTCGTTTGTAGAACTAAATATGATGTCATCGACATATATATGGACGAGGAGCAAATCTTTTCCGACGGTCTTGTAAAAAAGAGTACAATCCACAGTTCCTCGTTTGAAGCCACTATCCGTCAAATGGCCAGCAAGTGTGTTGTACCAAGCTCTTTGGGCTTGGTGAGGACAATAAAGTGCCTTGTTTAGTTGGTAAACACGGTCAGGATAGTCCAGATCCTCAAAACCAGGAGGCTATTTCACAAACACCTCTTCATGAAGTTCCCCATTGAGAAACTCACTCTTGACGTCCATTTGATAAACTTTAATATTCTTGAAAGCTGCGTAGGCCAAAAATATATGTATAACCTCCAATCTTGCAACAGGAGCATATACTTCCGTGTAATCTACGCCTTTTTACTGGTGAAATCCTTGCACAACCAAACGTTCTTAATTTCTGACGATGACCCCATGATCATCCTTCTTACATTTAAGGACCCATTTATTCGGAAAAGGTTTCTTAACTCTATCAGGCTTATCAATGAGATCCCAAACACCTAGTCAACTAAACTGTTGCAAGTATTCTTACATAGCTTCTACCCAAAACGAATCTTCAAGCGCCATACGGACACTCGTCGGTTCCATTTGAGAAAGAAAGCAGGTGAATTTTGCGAGATTCATGATTCCCGATGAATGCATATCAGCATACGCACATAATACATAAGAATCATTGGCACTAGCAATCTGATGACGTGTCTGAAAACCAGCATCAACATCAATGATGTTGTCCTGAGAATGATACATGTGAATCCAGAGTGTCGGATTCTCAGGCACAACAACATTATCAGTTAAATTAGTGAGATTGTCTTCAGTGTCATGCGATGATTCACCAACCTCATTAGTTCCAGGAAATGGAACTGAAGAAGAATTCAACAAAATGACCATCATCTGATGAAAGAGAAATGACATCAAATGTATCATGATAATTATCTTGTGGAACATTATCAAATTTGGAAGACGAAGACCTTGGTGTAGAAAACAGTTGGTCTTCTAAATACGCACGCACCAAGTCTTCATCAGGGATATCAACTATGGGAGTAAACGAGTTAAACAAACTCTCATAGTCAAACATCCAATCAGGACCCTTGTTGGCAGGAGGTGTTATGTACCTTTGGAAATCAACATGATTCCTATCCTCAACACAACCTGAAGTGAAGTTGAAGACACGTTTCTTCGGCGACGCATAACCTAAGAAATAACCTTCAATAGCCTTTTCTTCGAATTTTCCAGCATCTCTTTTCTGCATTGTGCAAGGACACCTGAAAGGTTCCAAAAACTTTAAGTTAGGCTTACGTTTATTCAGAAGCTCGTAACTCGTCTTACCCAGCTTCTAAACCATTAGAACATGTTTAAGCATGTAGCAAGCAGTGTGCACCGCCTCATTCCAAAATTGGACAGGAAGCTTTGAATCTTCAAGCATAGTTCTTGCTGCTTCAATCAATGTTCGATTCTTCCGTTCATCCACACCATTCTGGTGAGGTACATACGGAGCACTATATTCTTGATGGAAGTCCAATATAATATTCTTGAACTCCGTACCATTATCACTCCGAATACGTCTCACCTTGTTTTTGTAAAGTGATTTGATCTTCGTGATTAGATTTCAAACAAGAAATGGTGTCTGATATTTAGAACTCATAAATAACGCCCATGAATACCTCGAATAGTCATTAGTGACAACTAGACAATACCAATCTCTAGCAATACTTGCACGATTCACAGGACCAAACAAATCCATATGAAGTCGTTTCAAAGGAGTATCAATGGAATTAATTAACTTAGACGGGTGCGACTTCTTCTTTTGTTTGCCCTTCTTGCATGCAACACAGTGATCGGTCAACTTAGAGTGCTTCAGGGAAACCCCATCCACCAAATCATTTGCCATCAGATAGTTCATCTTTCTGACAAGAATATGACCAATACGCCTATGCCACAGAATCGATTCTTCCTCAGTTTCTTTTGAGACAAAACACGTTTCAATAGAAATCTTAGTTGATACCTTAGTACTCATATTAAGTTCATAGATATCATTTGACCTAGGAGACTGCATAACAACCATGTCTTCCGGAATAACATATCCTGGTTTGAGTGTTATGCACTTCTTGTCAGTAAATACAGTTGTATACGTCTTATCACAAATTTGAGACACACTCAGCAAATTATGATCCACCTTATCACAATAATTAAATTTCTCGAATGTGATACTATCATTCGAAACATCTCCTTCCTTTGTACTCATTCCCCCAGAATTACCTGTGAACGCTACGTAACCCACTTGAATATTCTTGACATTGGTTAGTAGGTCAATATTGCCGACAATATGACGAGAGCATCCCCTATCCATAAGCCAGTTTTCACCATATATAGTCTTGGATAAACTATGCACATAAAGGTAAAATGATTAGTTTAAAAAGACAGTTCAGGCCTCAGTCTTGGGCACCTCTTTAATTTAATTTGAAGAATTAATTTTGATTGAATCTGAATGTGGTTTAGCTGCTTGTGAATAAGTCACAAGCCTTTTTAACTTTCATCACAAGTATGCAACTTGAACGACATTTGTGTTCACATTCTTACAAATTGGTTTAGTAGGAACAAATTTGGATTTTAAATCAACATTGCTTTCATCAACATGAATCACTTTACGTGGATTCATATTAGAAAACATGATGTGAGTCTCATCATCACAAGACATGGGTCTTTTCAGAATTTCTTTAACTAAAGGAAGTGGTTTGGATTGTTCTTTGATAAATGGATGAATTTTCTGTGATTTCTTTATTCCATAGTTTCTTACAATGTGCCCTCGTTCACCAAATAAAAAAGCATGTTCTCATATCAATGAAAACGTGATTTGGCATAAACTGGTGCAACAGAAGGCTGATGAGAAACATTAGAAGCATGAACTATGTTCAAGTCATCAAACATAACAGATTTCTGTTTCATATAAAACACAAGATTTAAATAATTAGAGAAAATCTGTAACGTGTCAATTCCAGTTGAGTTAACAAATTGAAGTTTTTTAACAGATTTTACCAATTGTTTGGCTTTAGCCAATGGATCTGTTGTGTTTAATACTTTAGATTTAGCAAATGCATGCGCAAGATCTTGTATCTTTGAAGTTTCATTGTTAAAGACACTTTCGATCAACTCAGGCTTGATCAAATTAAGTGGAATGTCTTTCTCAGTGAACACTTTGCTAAGACCTTTTAACTTAAACACACGTCCTGTGTTTACATTAGAAGGAGCTGGACTGATGAAACGTATCAAGTCCGCATCAGAAACTTTTGGTTTTTTCTAATTTCTTAGTTTTAACCTTAGATGGTTTAGTCTCTTTCACTTTAGATGTGCTTGAACCATACACAAATTTCTCAAATTCTTGAGGTTCACACAAAATGTGATTCGAACGTGAAATGTTTGATTCCTCGTGTACAATTTCTGGTTCAACTACATCTTAAATGATGACTTTCTCAACAAAGACTTTGTTGCTTTGAATATGTGGTTCTTGAGTTGAAGATTTAACAGTGAATTTTTCTTTGTCACTTTGTTTCGGTTTCTCAACATGAATAACTAGTTCAATTACAACTTCTTCTTTTCCCGCAAATGGATTTTGGGAAAGTCATCATGAAATGGTGGAGGAACTTCAACTGTTGGGTCAAGAGTTTGACCCAAATGAGGAGATTTGACCTAAATGAAGAATATGGAAGATTGGAATCTTCTCAACCTCCTCAGAAACTACTAAGTATTGAATCCGGGCACACATTGGACCTTCGAGTAAGCTTTTACTTAGCCGAGTACGAGATTTTGCCTCCCGGGCAAGGTTTACTTCTAATAGTCTTCTTAAGTGGATATCCGAGCAAGGTATGCTTTTTAGTGTTTTCCCGAGTAAGGTTCATTAATTTGGCATATCCGAGCAAGGTTCACTTTGTCAAGCAGGGTTGTTCTTCAAGACCAAGTATTTTACTCTTCCGAGTAAGGTTTGGTCAACCAAGTCCAAGAAGCCAAGTATTTGGAAGACCGGGCAAGGTATTCTTTTAATAATTATGGTTCGAGTATACTTGATGAGTTAATTGAATATCTCTAAGTTATATCGAGTAAGGTTCTGCTCGAGTAAGGTATGTACTCCCGAGTACGCCTTATGAATAAGTTGTTCAACTGACAATGAGCCGAACAGGACCATAGAAGAACAGGGTTGCTCGTAAGGATTTGTCGAGCAAAGTTTGATAAGTCCAAGAAGATTGAAGTCTACTCGGTGAATATTTTGCTTGGTAAAATATTCTTTAAGTAAAGTCTACCCGGAAACTGATTCCGAGTACACTTCTATGTTTACCAAGTCTGAAGGAAGGCCGAGTACACTGCGTACTCGGAGACTGAAGTTTAATGAAAAGCCTATCCGGAAGACTTGTTTTACACTTAGTATATTTTTGAATATGTAAATTGAATATGTACTATCGGATAGGGTTTCTAGAAAGAATGACAGCTGTCTTAGGTTGGCAGGCCTATTAATAGAATAATTAGGGCACGCCGCCAAACACACATGACACGAGACGAAAAACGAAAATACGGATAAGACCGACACATTAATTGAGAGAATATTTTGTGTGTGACGGCTGTCCTAGGATTCCTTCTAAACCCTAATCGATTATCCTTTTGTATGATTAACGTTATATAAATGGAAATCTTTTGAGTGAATCCTTTGTGTGTCTTCGTATTTTGAATACTCATTGCAACCGTATGTTTGTTATTGATTCCGCCTTTAACAAACGATCATCTTTCTAAACATAGTAACCCGTCATTAACTCTCTTGTCAACACGATTAATTTTGTGTGAGTTATGACATGATTGATTAAGATCCGAGCCGAATCGACCATCATAAACGGGACCTGACAAGTGGTATCAGAGATTTTTGCTGCTATTTTTAGAAAGATTGTTGCTGATTAAGTTTTGATGAAGAATGACGTAAGCAAAGCACTGTTCGATTGATTTGTGACGTTAGAAGCTTTGTTTTTCATTTTTCTTCCAGATCTACAAGTTTTAGGTGTTTTCTTTTCCTTATTTCACTTAAAGCTTTGATTTTTATTGTTGAATCTTGTTCTATTCATATCAGACACCTCAGATCTAGAATTTATTCTCAGATCTGATTATTTTACTCTATTTTTGATAAGAACTTAACTTTTATTTTAAGAAAATGTCTGGATATGAGGAACAAGAGGTGTCTACCAATAAGATACCCAAATTGTATGGTCAGGAGAACTTTACCAAGTGGAAAGTGCTTTTTGAGGCTGTTGTTTGTTATAATGATGTGGATATGTGGAATTCCATCAAAAATGGTCCATAAGCTGCCGTTGAAGAAGGTGCTAATGCAAATGCTATTGCTGCTGTCAGAGAGAGAATGAGAAAAGTTGATGACAGAGCATTAGCCATGCTCAAACTTGGTCTGTCTTGGGAAATCCTCACAAAGGTTGCACATCATCAAAGTGCTAAGGCAATGTATGATGCAATCCTTGAGATGTATGAAGGGAACACTGAATTGAAGAATATTAAGAAGCAAAGACTGAAGCAACAGTTAGAAAGATTCAAGTATAGAGATGGTGAAAGGTTGAAGTCAATACTAGAACATTTTCTGAGTATTGTGAATGAGTTGAGAACAACTGATTATGTAATGACTGACTTTGATTTGAATACAAAGTTGCTCAACTCAATGCCAAAAGAATGGTATACTGCTTGCAAATTCATCCTTCAAAAGCAAAATTTCAATGAATTGAAATTGGATGATGTAGTATGTTTTCTTCAAGCTGCTGAACTTGAAATGATTGAGAATGAAATGATCAAGGAAGATAAAACAAGTTTCAATGTGTCAAATGCTTTAATTGCTCCAATGGGGAATCTTACAACAAAGAATCAACAACAAATTCCCATCATTGAAGAACCAAGTGATGACAACAATGAGACTGCTAGGTCATTCATTGGAGGTGGTTCAAGCAGTCAAGGTGGTCAACAGAGGTTTAATGTTCAATTGATTGATGATGATTCAGCCTCTGTGGGAAATGGAAATGCTCAACGTGCTGGTGCAGGGCATGTTCAAGGAAGTGATGCACAAGCTCTAATGTCTATGTTCACTAAATCCTACAATGCATTTGTGGCAAAAAACTTGATTCACACAAGTGTAGTTCAGGATGATTTGGAACAAATAGATGCTGATGACCTTGAAGACATGGATCTCAAATGGCAAGCTGCAATGTTGGCATTAAGAAGCAAGAGACTGTACAATAGAACTGGTAGATCACTAGTTTCTGGTCCAAATGAGAGAATAGGATTTGACAAGTCCAAGGCTATCTGCTACAACTGTCAACAGCCTGGACACTTTGCAAGAGAGTGCAATATGCCAAGGAACTTTCAAGTCAATCAGTTCCAACAGCCTAGAAACCAACAACAGTACCATCAGAATGTGCAAAGAAACAACAACCAGCAGAACTTCAACAATAACCAAAGCTTCAATCCCAACAACAACAACTTCCATCCAAACAACAAATTCAATCCCAATTTTAACAACCACTATCAGCCTCATATGAACAACCAGCAGGGTATGAATCAGAATCAAGTATATCAAATGAACAACAATCAGAATCAAGCTGTTCAAAACCCTACAACTAACAACATTCCAGCAAACCAAAATCAACCAAGAAATCAAGGCAATGTGGCAGTAACTGCTCAGCATGAGGGAAGCTTTGACTGGAGTAACCATGAGGAAGATATAGCAGATGATATCAGAAGAGCTAATGTGGCATTCATGGCCATAGACTCTGCATCTTCATCTAAGGTACATTCTGATCCTAATGCTGATTTACCTAAACTTGTCAATGAATTAAAAGAAAAGGTTGGTAAGCTGGAAAGTGAGTGTTTTAAGAAGCAAAGCATTATCAATGCTTATGAGGCAAGTGATATTGTTAGTGAGGAAAGAATGAAAAGTTTGGAAGAGGATTGTATGAATAGCTATAGAGCTCAGACAAGATTCATAACTGAGATTAGTGGGTTGAAAAAGATGGTGATTGATGAAAAGGTGCAAACTGAAAATGAATTCCTAAAGAACTTAGTTTCAACTGGAAACATTTGTGGAATTCTGAATAAAGTAAAAGAAGATGAAAAGTACAAGGCTGTTCCACCACCATTCAACAACAACTTTATGCCTAAAGTTGACAAAGAGAAGAGAAGTGCTTATCTACAACAATTCAAAGATGTGTTTCAAGACAAAGAAGATGTTGCAGATTTGTACAAGAATGTTGAGGTGAGTGAAGATGGTGAATTTGTTATGAAGAAAGAACTAAAGCAAGAAAAGTCAATTGGAGTTCAAGTCTCTGAAGATGACTTTGATTCAGATGAGTTGGATCAAGATGATCTGAGTGATTTGAGTGATCAAATCACTGAAAAGGAAATTCAAGCTGCTGAAAAAGGAAGAAAATATAGAAAGCCTGAATCTGTAGATCAACTTCCAAAGTTTCCTCCAGTCACACATAAAATGAAAAGAATGAATGAGCAAATGAAAAGAGAACATGTTTCTTTTGACATTGGTGAAAAGAAGAATGTGTGTTACAATGCTGTCAGACCTCCAAGCAAAAAGTTTTTGGAAAAATTAGAAAAGAACAAGAAAAAAAGGTAAATAAGGAAGAAATGGATATAGAATATATTACTCCTATTTATCCAATCTTTTCAAGTGTTGAAGACTTGATGTGGGTGAGGTAGAAACTGTTAAGGAATATGAAAGAAGGAAGTCAAGATATAGAAAGAATGAAGATGATCAACCACTGAATTTGAAAAGGGTTGTCTTTGTTAAAGGGAATGTGGAAAGAAGTGATATCAGAATGGCTGAGTTTGTTCCATTTTCAATTGATTTTGACAATCTGAAAAACAAAAAGACAATTGGTATAAAAGAGCCCAAACCAAGTGAAAGATTCAGGAGACCAAAAGAACTTGAGATGTTCAAAAGAAAGGTGTGGTGTAGAAGGTGTGATGAATATGGACACCATACTGATTCATGTAATGAGAGACTCAAGTTTCAGCCATTTCATGTCCCAAATGGAACAAAGTTTGGTCAAGACTTTGTTTTGTACAAAGAGAAGTATGCCATGTATTTGGGAAAGGGAAATGTGAATAGCATAGAGACAAGAGTTGAAGTGAAGGCTGAGACCAAGAAGAAGAAGCAAATGACTGAGAATGTGAGAAGAAGTAAATCACCTCAGAAGCAAAAGCAGGTGATAATGAGGAACCAGTCATTGAAATTTACCAAAAATACTCATTCAGTCAAGTCTGATGAGTCACAAGAATCATCAGGCAGTGAGAAATCAAGAAGAAAAACTGTATATCAAAGAAAGAAACAAGTTGTACTCACTGGTGATGAAAAGTTCTTGTTAAAACATGGATATGAACCACAAGGTTTCACTTGGAAACCTAGAACTGAAGCTAAAGTTGAAGCTGTGACTGATGTAAGAGACTTCTCAGAAACTAAGGACTATGTCTTACAAGAAAAGAGAACTGCCTCAGTTAAACTTGACAATTCAGCTTCACTTGTCAAGACACCAAGAGAGTGTGGATATGAAACTGACCATTCAGACAACTTGGAAATCACTCATGATGATCCTGAACCTACAACACTCACTTCCCAAGCTGCCACTGAAATTGACACTGATAAGTTGCAAGTTGAAGAAGCTTGCATCTCATCACTGAACTAATCAAATTTCTCTTTGTGCAGGAACAGGCCACTCCATTGAATGATATATGGTATATGGATAGTGGTTGTTCTAGGCACATGACTTGTGCAAGAGGTCACTTATGAATTATGTAGAGAAATATGAAGGTCCAGTTGCCTTTGGGAGTGATGAAAATGGTGGAAAGATTGTGGGTAAAGGGATATTGACAAATGGGAAGGTATCTTTTGACAATGTCTTTCATGTTGAGGGACTACAATACAAATTTTTGAGTATATCTCAAATGTGTGATAAGGGTTACAAAGTCAGTTTTGATGATTCTCATTGTTTCATCTTAAAACCTGAGTTTGTGATCCCACCTGAAATGATTATCATGATGGCACCAAGAAATGGCAACTTGTATGAGTTGAATATGAAAGATGCTATTTCAAGAGGTGGTGCATGTTTTGTTTCCAAAGCCACTGAAAATGAATCTAAATTGTGGCATAGGAAACTGTCATGTAAACTTAAAGAACATGAATAGACTGGTCAAGGGTGAACATGTGATTGGTTTGCCTACAAGAGAATTTAAGTTTGATGATCATTGTGACTCATGTCAGAAGGGAAAACAACACAAGTCTACTCATAAGACAAAGCTCATCAATTCAATTGATCAACCTCTTGACTTACTTCACATGGATCTTTTTGGTCCTGTGAGTGTACCAAGTATTGGAAAGAAGAGATACTGTTTGGTGATCATTGATGACTATTCAATATATACTTGGGTTTATTTCCTAAGTACCAAAGATGAGACTGCTGAGTTGATTAAGGGTTGTGTTACAATGATTGAAAACAAATTGAATAAGAAAGTGAAGATGATGAGAAGTGACAATGGTACTGAGTTCAAAAATGGAGTTATGGAAGAATTTTGTGCTCTGAAAGGAATAATGCAACAATTTTCAGCTCCAATAACTCCTGAACAAAATGGTGTTGCAGAAAGGAGAAACATAACACTAATAGAAGATGCAAGAACCATGTTGGCTGATGCTAACTTACCTGTCACATTCTGGGCTGAAGCAATCAACACTGCTTGTTATGTTCAGAACAGAGTGCTTATGAACAAAAGGCATGATAAAACTCCTTATGAGATTTTCAACAATAGAAAGCCTTACATCAAGTTCTTCAAGCCCTTTGGATGCAAATGTTTTTTATTGAACACTAGAGACTATTTGAACAAGTTTCAAACTAAGTCACTAGACTGTTTCTTTGTTGGATATTCTACTCACTCAAAGGCATACAGAGTTTATGTGAAAGATCACATGAGTGTGATAGAGTCATCTGACATTATTTTTAATGAGAATCAATTCAACACAGTCAGTGGTGCAACATGGCTGTTTGATCATGAAAAGTTAATAAAGTCATTCAAGATTTATTCTGAAGACTTTGATGATTCATTCTACAAGACCAGTGTGATTGAAGAGAGTAAGAAGAAAGACCTGGACTTGGAAGAATTGTGGAAGAAGGTTGCTAGAAAAGAAAAGGAATACAATTTTATGAAAAGCTCCTCAAACAATGACATTGAACAAGATCAGGAAATGACAAGTCAAGATATTCCTTATGTACAAATTGATCATGTTCAGAATGGGAGTGACACAGGCAACAAATCAAATGATGAAGAAGCTGCAACAATAGCAAGATTTCAAGACTTGTTTCAAAGTTTGAATCTGGGAAACAATGGTACATCCACTTCAGGACAAACCAATGATGAAGCACCAGAGTTTCATGATGCAGAAGCTGATTTGATCATTGAAGAACCTGAAATCAATGAAACAAATCTTGACACAAATTTGTCTACAAATATGATAATACAAACTCCTACTGTTGAAAAGAATCATCCTGCTGAAAATATCAGTGGTGACTTGCATGAAAGAGTAACAAGGAGTCATTCTGAGATTGCTAACATCTGTCTGTACTCTTGCTTTCTATCCCAATTAGAACCAAAGAATATTGCTCAAGCTTTAAAAGACAATAGTTGGGTAGAGGCAATGCAAGAGAAATTGGACCAGTTTAGAGATTTACATGTATGGGATCTTGTAGACAAGCCACATGATAGATATGCAATTGGAACCAAATGGGTGTTCAGAAACAAAAGGGATGAAAGGGGTTTGGTGATTAAGAACAAAGCTAGACTTGTAGCACTAGGTTGTCTTCAAAAGGAAGGGATAGACTTTGAGGAAGTGTTTGCACCAGTTGCAAGACTGGAAGCCATAAGGATTTTTCTTGCATATGCTGCCTCAAAGAACATTAAAGTATTCCAGCTTGATGTCAAATCTGCATTCCTTAATGGAAAGATTGATGAAGAAGTGTATGTGGCTCAACCACCAGGTTTTGAGGATCCCATGTATCCAAACAGGGTGTATAATTTAAACAAAGCCCTTTATGGATTGCATCAGGTTCCTAGAGCATGATATGATGAGTTATCAACTCATTTACTTGAAAATGGCTTCACAAGGGGAGCCATTGACAAGACACTCTTCTACAGAAGAAAAGGGTCAGATTTGCTGCTTTTACAAGTCTATGTTGATGATATCATCTTTGGATCTACAAATGAAAATATGTGTTTGGAGTCTGAAGAGGTGATGAAGTCCAAGTACAGCATGAGTTCCATGGGTGAAATGAATTTCTTTCTGGGACTGCAAGTTCAACAAAAGGATGAAGGAATCTTCATTCACCAAGCTAAGTATGTGCAGGACATTCTGAATAAGTTCAACTGTCATGGCTACAAGGCTGCCTCAACTCCAATGGACACCAAAGAAAAGATGATAGTTGACGAAAAGGGGGAGTCAGTTGATGAACATGAATACAGAGCCAAGATTGGATCTCTGATGTATCTGACTGCAACAAGACCGGATATCATGTTTGCTGTGTGTGTATGTGCTAGGTTCCAATCAAATCCAAAAGTCTCCCACATGAATGTTGTGAAGAGAATATTCAGATATTTGAAGGGAAGACCAGACTTAGGGATTTGGTATCCAAAGAACCAATCCTTTGATCTGATTGCATATACAGACAGTGATTATGATGGATGCAATATAAGTAAAAAGTCAACATCAGGAGGATACCAGTTTTTGAGTTAAAGGCTAGTGTCATTGCAATGCAAGAAACAGACCACTGTGTCAATCTCCACTGCAGAAGCTGAATATGTTGTTGCATCTGCCTGCTGTGCACAAGTTCTCTGGATTCAGAATCAGATGATGGACTATGGTTTGAACTTTCTAAACACCCCTATTCTGATTGATAATACTGCTGCATATTTTACTGTTAAGAATCCTGTGCAACATTCTAAGACTAAGCACATTGAAATCAGACATCACTTAATCAGAGATTGCAGTGAAAAAGGTTTGATTGAAATGCAAAGAGTTGATACAAGTGATAATCTGGCTGACCTATTCACCAAACCACTTGATAGAACCAGGTTCAACTTTCTTTTGAAAGCCCTGGGAATGATCAACTCTGATGAAATCTGATTTAGGATGTGTGCTTGGTTGTGTACCTCTATGCGTTACTTGAATATTTTAGAAGAGGTCACACATGTTGAATTTGGTGTTGAATATGTGGCTGAATATGTTGCTAAATATGTTACTGAGTATGTTCTATGCTATGTGACTTAACTGTTTCTATGTAAGTCTCTCTGTGACAACTGATTATTTTCTTAGAGATTACACATATTGAATATGTTTTGATTATGTCACTGTTTTGAAGTTAACTGATAGATGGTTAAGTAACTATATGTGCAATGTGTTTGAAATTGATGATAATCCTTGCCTATTATGTTAACTGATCTGATGTTATGATAAGTAGTTTGATCTGTTTAGGTGAGATTAATTGCTTATATAATGTCATGTGTAATCACATGTTTATGGTTACTTGAATATGTTCTTAATCTGATCTTCCGAAGTTGTTAAGATAGAATAGACATTGAATGTGAGTAAAGTCTGTTTTTCTTGATGATGAAAGAATGATTAAGATTTGAGTATGTGATGCAACTGTTTATGTCAAAATGTGCTTTATGACAAAATTAAGTGATAAAATGAATTTTCTAATGAATTTTGCATAAATACTATATTTTGGTCAAAACATGAGCAAGTTGATTAATGGTGTTGAGATATGATAAGATTATTCAGTTCAAGCTTTTGAGAAGCTTAAAAGAAGGATTTTTAAAGGGAAAGATCTCAAACAGTTATTTTTGCTGAAAATTATGTCACTTGCCCAGTTGGAAGGACATGCACCTATGTATGTTTGGTTCTTAAATCTCTATAGATTCAAAGGATAGCCATTGACCTGAAAAACTTAATGCATTTGGGGCAATTATAACTTGTTTCTTATTTCTTCACTTAAAACTATGTCAATAGCTCTGACTTTGAAAAGACATATATTCACATGTATGTTTGGTCCTGTTAACCACCTTTGGTCAAACAGGATAGCCATTAACCTGACAATGAAGAGAAATTGGGGTGATTGAATATTAAACTGTGTTTAATGGGAAATGATAGTACATTGACTACTTAGCTGATCATATGGAATTAATAAGCTAAAAAAGGCCTTAGTATAGTCATTAACATGTATGGTTGCTTTCCCATGATGATGTAAAATCTAAGGTGATATAAACATAATGAATATGCTAATCTTTATGTGGAGATGCATATTTGTTTTGCATGTATCAAGATAGATCTCTCCGAATGATATAGCAGAAAAGTGATTACCCAGTCATACACGAGCCTGTTGTTATTTGGTCAACCAAAATGAAACATTTTTTTTAACATGACAAAGAACATGCTTTAAGAAAATTTGAGAAAATATCAAAAACAAGGGGAAGAATGAATAAATCAACCAAAAGTTGATAAGTGTTTTAAATATTTTATCAAACAAGAGGGTTACAACAAGAACTACAAAGATGTTGACAAAATCTGTCTCATCTTGAATGAAAGGCATGTTGCTAACTGTAAGTCCAATGTTCAACCTCTATACATGTTTGAATATCAAAAGTTCAAAAATACAATAAGTTCTGTCATACAAAAACTATTTTTGACCAAATACGGGGGGTTGGAGTCAAATTGGGGTGATCTGGGGAAAGCCAAATAAGCTTTGAGAAGAGATATGAGGCATCATAGCACGGTGTTGACCATTATTGCATTATGCTCAAATTGAACCTTAATAATATCACTAAAAAGATGAAAATCATGCTAAGTTTATACCTGCTGTTAACCTATCTAAGTTGTCATAATAATGCTGAGAGTTAAGTATTGAGAAAGCTAATTAGTCAATATGATCCCATTCCTGAGATCTTTTCAGTTTATAAAAGAAATTGTTTTGAAGTGAAGTATAACTGAAATTTGATCTCTAAATGCACCATTTGATCTTAAACTATGTTCTGAAATGATACATAACTCAGAAATGTCTTTGAAAAGTGGTTTAAGTCAAACAGTGTTGCATTTTGCCTAAAATAGGCTGAATATGAAAGTTCGAGTAAGGTTTGATGATTTATAACCTTCTCGAGCACAAACTGTTTGAATATGTATTTTCGGGTAAGGTTTAACCTTTCCGAGTACAAAATAGTTGATTATGTCTGAATATGTAAGTTCGAGTAAGGTTTGATGATTTATAACTTTCTCGAGCACAAACTGTTTGAATATGTATTTTCAGGTAAGGTTTAACCTTTCCGAGTACAAAACAGTTCTCGATGTGTGAATATGTTGTTTCGGGTAAGGGATGATAGTTTTCAACCTTTCCGAGTAAGCTTAGTCATTTCTAACTAACTTTATGATTTTCGAGCATACTTTGAAGTGTTTACACTTTTCGGGTAGAGTACACTGTTGCACTCATTCTCCCGAGTAAGCTTGAAGTCTTGAGATGATTATGTGTTGAAATAGCTAACTGTTAACAAGAAATTCTTGTTTCGAGTAAGCTATGCATGTTATATGTTAGCTTCGAGTAAGCTATGCATGTTATATGCTGATTGTGTTTTCAAGCAAACTTTGTGAACTTGAGTAAGTACACCGAGTAAGCTTTGAGTGAATATGTTGTTAGGAAAGACTTGTTAATCTTTCCGGACACGCTTAGATGTTACTGTTTAAGTTTGTCATTTTTAGGGTATGATTTGATATGTTGAGTTCCCTCGAGCAAGGGCATACCTGATGATTGAATGTGTTTATCCTAGCAAGCTTAGTGCTAACTTAGGATTTTCGAGCAAGCTCTATGAAATTTTAGACTATAACACACTTAAATGTTTATGTGTTTAATTTCATTCCGAGCATGCTCTGTGATATGTGTGTTTATGATTTCTTTGAAATTACAAGTGTTTTCGGGGAAACTTTGTTTTCCGAGCACACTTTATATTTCGGGTACACTTGTGTTCCTTCAATATACTTGGTAATTTTTAAAACTTTAACTTTCCGTGTACACTGTCTGCTAGAATTTCTTTTCGAGCACACTTTGTACTATATGAAAGTTATTCGGGTATACTTTACATAAGACTGTTGTCTGAACACACTTTACATTTGAAAGAGTGGTCGAGCACACTATGTATACGAGCATACTTGAATGAATACGTTACTTGAATATGTGAATTGGTATGATGAAATTGTTTAGATTCATACTTGAATGAATACGTTGTTTGAATATGTTAGTGATTATGATTTTTAGGGTTCATGCTAGTTAAGTTTTAATTTGAATTTGGGAATTCTTTGTGAGGGTCTTAATTGATTCTTAGTAAGAATGTTTATTTGATAACTGTGCTTGATTGTTAGTCTTGTGATTTATTTCTCAAGAAATTTAGTATTTCGGGTAAGCTTTCTTCATTATGTCTTAACTTTAAATTAATTTACTTAATCGAGCATGATTTGAAAATGAAAGTATTCGGGCAAACTTTATATTCAAAATGAAAATTTTTCGAGTAAAGTTTGACCGAGTAAGGTTTGTTAGTAGAAGTAGACCGAGTAGACTTTGGATAAATTAATTTTTCGAGTAAGGTCTTATGATCTTAAATGAGATTAAATGTTTTTAATATATCAAGTGGATAACGTTACTGGTTGACAGCTAATAATTCACAAAAGGACAAAAAGCATTTAAAACCCACTTTCAAAAGGGTATAGAAGAGGGACTTAGGCAAATTTTTCAACATTATTTCCCTCTATCTCTCTCCTTCCACTGCAAAACCTCCCTTACTAAGAAAAATAACCGACTTATCAAATTCAATCTTAATCCAAACTAATTTTTGTCAGCCTTCTAATTCCGACTCGGTATGCATTAAATATTATGTTTTCCGATCACGATTTGATTGTAATGTGGCTTGATTATGTATTCGGGTACTAACACTCTGTTTATGTGTTTTAGGTTATTAATTTGTCGAAGAACAGGTTCTTGAAGATTTCTTTCTTTCTTCTTCATTTTTATAACTTGAAATTGTCTAAAGTATTAAACTTTATGTCTAATTTCACTTTGAATATGTTTGTTTGTTAATTGCAGATATGGCAGATAACGAGCCAAAGTATGTTTTTGAGCCAAAGCACAACATGTTCGCGTTACTACAAGTTACACCAGAGAATGAACCGATGGCTCGGATTATATTATGGATGGCACGGTCAAATATCAGCTTCGCTCTCACTGAAAGTCCAACTATTTACAGAAATCACTCCTTGGATTTCTGGAGATCAGCAGAGCTAGTTGAAGACGGTAATGAAAGACGAATAGAGGCAACCGTGGCCAGACAGGAGATACAGATCACTGAAAGGTTGATCAGAAGGTGTTTAAGACTGAATGATGATGATCACAACCACATAAACATTGATACAAAGCATCTATTGAAGATTTTCAAAGAAACAATGGGGTATCAAGGAAATGTCCATGAGGGACAGTTTCAGAAGGGTTTATTTCTGATGCTGTACAGATTTCTGATTCACCACATTATTCATGGATTTGCTCCGAGGAAGGGATCATGGACTCTGATGAGTCATGATCTAGCAAATGCCACAGTTGGAACTATCTTTGATCTGCCCTTTACCTTTTCCAAGATGATTTTTGATGGGCTAGTAGGGAATCTAAAGAAACCAGAGAGAAGGAGATTTTTGCAGTACCCAAGATTCCTGCAGATCATATTCAACAGCACCTTACAAGATTTACCAACAATTGGAGACACACATAAACTGCAAGATCCTGATGCTTACAAGAGAATAAAAAATCCAGGTGTCTCTAATAACTTTGATGCAAGTGTTCCATTTGAAATTTTACCTTGGTTGTTAAACCATGATCTGGCTGTTATGCCTGTGCCTGAGCTGAGCTCAGAGGAGGAAGAAGGGAGTGATGATGAGAGTGCTGAAGGAGACTCTGATGATGATGTTGATGGCAATGACGGTGGAGATGGTTTGGAGATGGAAATTATGTCACAAGAACAAGGGGAGCAAAGAGAAGAAATTGAACAACCAATCCCAACACTACCACACTCACCACCACCAACCTCACCACATCAAACACCACCTCAATCCTTTACCTTAGACCAACCTGAAACCTCAACACAACACTCACCACAATCACATACTTCACCACTTATAAGCCAAATCCAATCAGAACCATTTATACCTAGCACACAACACACACAATCCCCATCCATCACTGAACAAACCACTTATGAGACATTACCTACAACCTCACCCTCAAGCCAACAAGATAACACACTTCAAAGAAATATTGATCTAATGTTGGAGAATGCTGAGTTAAGAAGGAAAATTGAGGAAGTGTTGAAAGAAAATTAGGAGTTGAAATTGAGGAATGAGGAGGTGACTGGAGAGAATGTGAAGTTGCTGCAGAGACTAGTAGAGGCTGAAGTGTTGATTCGAACCCTGGAGCAGGAGGTTGAGAAAACCTCAGCTGCCCCAAAACAGGGGGAGAATATAAATGATGATGATGTGGGTATGACTGATGAAGAAAGTGTTGAAAATATTGATGGTTTGAAAATGATTATGAATGACTATGATGTTAGTGATGAAAATGAAGTAGAAGTGTGTGGGGAGGAAACAAATGAAAATGAAAAGTCAAATGATGATGAGAATGTGATTACAGAAGAACTAACTGAGATCATGGATGAAGAGATGACTGTTGAAAATGTAAATGTGGATGCTACTACTGAGGAACTGGTAAACACTGAACCTGAAGATGATCAAGAAGTTAGTTCCAAGAGGGCAGAGCATGATTCTGAATTAGATCAACTGTTCAAAGGAATTGATGAATATGAAACTTCTGATGAAGAAGAAGATGAAGAGCAGTTGAGAAAAAGGAAAGAAAAGGTAAAGGGATAGCAACAGAGGAAGAGCCTGCTGTGTATGTTGAAAAAGATGTATCCTTTGTAGATACTGCTGCTACTGTTGCTCTTGCTGAGAAAGAAAGACTGATTAAAGAGTCAATGGAAAGGGAAGCAATTGCCCATTCCTTGACAGAAGAAGAGTTAGCACAGCAAGACTTATTGATCAGACAAGCCAACATTGAAAAAGAACTGACTGAAGATGAGGCTGATCAAGAAATTATTGAGGTATTGATTAAGATGAAAAGGGTTGAGGAAGTGGAAAACTCTTTGGGCACAGTGGTTAGCATGTTTCAATCTAAAAGTCAAACATCAGAAACTGCTGCTGAACCATCAACCAATGAAATGATTATACCTGAAGAAATTGGCGAGTCAATTGCAACTATGGCTGCCAAGAAATGGGTTGAACAAGTAAAAGAGGACATGAAAAAGGACCCTACTGGTAACTAGGGAGAAAGAAGATTTGAAAAGACTTATGAAAGAAGGAAGAGATCTGCTAAGCAGACTGATGATGAACCAATCAGGGCAATTCCCTTGCAAACACTGAAACCAGGAGAAAAATTACCAGGGGTCCCTGATGTTAATGTTCCTGATAAAGATGAAAATGTTTCTGAACCAGAGCATCCTGCCTCTGATGAACCCAAAATAGATGCCATGATTGATCTATCAGATGATGAGGAGGATGACTCTGAGGAGTCTGATGAAGAGGGTGATGACAACCCTGATCAAGGAGGTGAGAAAGTTGGAACAAGCTCCACTGCTGAGACCCCTCAAGCTAAAGAGACTTATATTCAAAGGGGAAACATTGAAATCAATGCAGAGGAAGTCTTAAAGAAGCTTGAGAAGAGAAAGAAAAATACTGAGCATTATAAAACTTATTTGAAAGTTAGAGGCTATCCTGAAGCTGCCTTAGAAAAATACACTGCTGAACAAATTCAAGATCTTTACAACAGTGAGAAAGAGATAGTTTCAGAAAAGTTTGTGAAACAGGATGATAAGGTGGAATTGGAAGAAATATGATGGTATGTGTGGATATTTGATTGAGAAAGGCATGAAGCCTGAAGTTGTAAGAAATCTGAGTAAAGAGGCAGTATTTGACCAGTATTCCAAAAGAAAAGAGAAAGAGTTAAAAGGGTCTATACTGAGAGCACAATTCAAACTGAACTACCTGATGAGCCTCCAAAGAAGAAAAGAAGAATTCAGACCTTAAGGGAGAAGGAAAAGGAGCAAGTCAAACCTGTTGAAATTCCTATCCCTCAAGAAGATGTCAAACCTGAACAAGAAACTGAACCATTCATGCCTTGGGAGAATGAGGAAATGATCAGCATCCTAAGAAACATAATGATAAACAAGAGAGGGATGACTGAAGCAGATTTCAATGTTTTGGAAAAAGAGGATTTGAAGACTCTGTTCTATCTGCAAAAGGATGAGTGGGAAAATGCATTGAGGGAATGAGAGAATCCCAGATACTATGCTGATGGCAGATTTGTACCTGCTGGACTAGCAAGAACTCCAGGAATGATCAAAATGTTAATTGAACTGGAGGAAGCAGGACATGATATTGTGGAGATAGCAAACCTTCCTACTGAGATGGTGGAAGCCATATATGTGAAAACATTCAACTTGGGACCTCAAAAGCCCAAGAAATCAATTCCATTCAGACCTCCAATCCATCAAAGATTACCAAGAGGAAGAGGGCAAGGAGGAAGAGGAGAATCAAGCAGCTCAGTACAACAAAGAACAAGACCACAGTCTGATGTGGATCTACCCAGAGAGCTGTACTATGATTCAGTTACTGATTCTCTTAGAGTGATCATGGAGAGCAGATTGCTAAGGGAGATTGTGGTCAGAAGTGACTTCCGTGAGTATAATGAAGATCAATTAAGAAGGATGGCCACACTTCACTTGTATGACTTCAGAAACAGGGACAGATCAGCAGGAAGACAGATGAATGATTTATCTAAGTACTTACAGGAACAGGCTGCTGATGGATTCAGATTTTTGAAAGAAAAGAGAAGTTGGAAAATGATCCAACTCCACAAGTCAAAAAGGTCAGAGAAAATGAAGAGAATGGACAGGGCTGAACTGAACTACAAGATAAGAGTCCGAGATCAGAATCCACTGTCCAACATGGATACGTGTGTAAGATTGGGAAGAAGGATGAGAAGGCCAAACTACACAGTGCAGAAGAACGGTGTCATTACTGAAGTTGAATACAAAGAAGACACTGGTTACTATGTACTGAGGAACTCAGATGGAAAGGCCTTGGCAACAATCAAAGAGGATGCAGATCTGACATACCTACACAATGATGATCTTGCTGATATAAGAGACTTGGTGATACCAGAAGGACACACTCACTACCAAGTGCTCAATATCTTCAGAAAAAGGGCAGCATCTGTAATCCAGCTGAGAAGACAAGCAGCCTACAATGAAAGGAAAAGACAAAATAGATAGAATAGGCTTTGCTTTGTAATGTCTTCGGACAAACTTTTGATTATGTAATTTTTACTTATGTAATTTGATTATGAAATTTGATGTGTATTTTGCTAAGTGTAAGTAACCATGGAGTGTTTTGGGTCAGCTGAGGTGTTCCAATCTATGGAGAGATTGTTGGGTCAAGAGTTTGACCCAAATGAGGAGATTTGACCTAAATGAAGAATATGGAAGATTGGAATCTTCTCAACCTCCTCAGAAACTGCTAAGTATTGAATCCGGGCACACCTTGGACCTTCGAGTAAGCTTTTACTTAGCCGAGTACGAGATTTTGCCTCCCGGGCAAGGTTTACTTCTAATAGTCTTCTTAAGTGGATATCCGAGCAAGGTATGCTTTTTGGTGTTTTCCCGAGTAAGGTTCATTATTTTGCATATCCGAGCAAGGTTCACTTTGTCAAGCAGGGTTGTTCTTCAAGACCAAGTATTTTACTCTTCCGAGTAAGGTTTGGTCAACCAAGTCCAAGAAGCCAAGTATTTGGAAGACCGGGCAAGGTATTCTTTTAATAATTATGGTTCGAGTATACTTGATGAGCTAATTGAATATCTCTAAGTTATATCGAGTAAGGTTCTGCTCGAGTAAGGTATGTACTCCCGAGTACGCCTTATGAATAAGTTGTTCAACTGACAATGAGCCGAACAGGACCATAGAAGAACAGGGTTGCTCGTAAGGATTTGTCGAGCAAAGTTTGATAAGTCCAAGAAGATTGAAGTCTACTCGGTGAATATTTTGCTTGGTAAAATATTCTTTAAGTAAAGTCTACCCGGAAACTGATTCCGAGTACACTTCTATGTTTACCAAGTCTGAAGGAAGGCCGAGTACACTGCGTACTCGGAGACTAAAGTTTAATGAAAAGCCTACCCGGAAGACTTGTTTTACACTTAGTATATTTTTGAATATGTAAATTGAATATGTACTATCAGATAGGGTTTCTAGAAGGAATGACAGCTGTCTTAGGTTGGCAGGCCTATAAATAGAATAATTAGGGCACGCCGCCAAACACACACGACACGAGACGAAAAACAAAAATACGGATAAGACCGACACATTAATTGAGAGAATACTTTGTGTGTGACGGCTGTCCTAGGATTCCTTCTAAACCCTAATCGATTATCCTTTTGTATGATTAACGTTATATAAATGGAAATCTTTTGAGTGAATCCTTTGTGTGTCTTCGTATTTTGAATACTCATTGCAACCGTATGTTTGTTATTGATTCCGCATTTAACAAACGGTCATCTTTCAAAACATAGTAACCCGTCATTAACTCTATTGTCAACACGATTAATTTTGTGTGAGTTATGACATGATTGATTAAGATCCGAGCCGAATCGACCATCATAAACGGGACCTGACATCAACAAAACCTAAACAGTTTTTAGAAACCTTTTGTTTACCGGATACTTCAATAATTTCATTTAAAAAAATGGATATATTTCTAAACTTGTCTAGTTTTCTTTTCAACTCCAAAACCTCATTTTCAAGCTTGGTTAGCTTAGTTCTTTGTTTGAGAATTTCTTGGAATTGTTTTTCATTAATGGTCATTTTTACTGAAAGTTCTGCTTTCATATCATGATTACTTACAGACGATCCATCAATTTTATCTTTAGATTTCTTTTGTGACTCAAACGATTGTCTGTATGTATCCTTGATTGAAGCAAATTCTTTCATTAGTGAATCATTTTGAGCATTAATTAAGTTAACTTTTGACTTAATAGTTTCATAATTTGAACACGACACACTTTCTGATAATATAACATAAACAGATGAAGGACTAACCTCGTCGATTTTTGCCATGCATGCAAAAGTAGTCGGTTGCATGTTGCAAGAGACATCTGAGTCTGATTCAGTTTCAACTTCACTTTCAGAAGTCAATCCCACTCCACTAGCATCTTGAAAATTTTCAACTTGGTCAAACATTTAAAGTTTAGCTTGATATTCGTTGCCAATCAGTCGTTGATTCCAATCAATCCCTTCAACTTTGAGTGTAGCTTGTGATCCTGCAGTTTTGAAGAATCTCCCCGGAAGGTTTATCTTTCACCTCAGTAAAATTATTTCTTGAACTTCTGTCTTGAGAACGGGGTCCGTTGTATTCTTTCTTAGGCTTACCACACTCCTTAGCAAAATGACGGAACTCTTGGAAATTATAACATTTAACCTTAAGTTTGTCAAAGCCAACCCGCTTGTTCAATGACTGTAAATCTTTACCATTTCGTTGCATAAACTTCTTCACCTTTCATACAATAATAGCCATGTTTCATTTGAGGTCCATCAATTCTAGATCATCTGGATCAATTTGATTAAATTGTTCGTCAGTCAATTCACTCGTAGCAATTATGCTACCCACCAAGTTTTCATATGAATTCATAAATGCACAAATAAAGGCAAAATTATGTTTAGCCTCTTTCATATTCACATTCGGTGGTGATGAGAAGACATTAGCAGTTGATCCACTAGAATTAGCATTTGAGCCAGATGCCATGAAACAGACATCTGGTTCAATAAAGGGAGAAGATCCATCTTGTGACGTTTGAGTAAGAAATGCATTAATCGAAGCAGTAGAACTACTCAAAGGTAAAGAACCTCATTATAATGTCAGGTCTTGAGTTTCCTTTAATGACTTTTGGCATTTCAAATCATAATCTCTATCTTCAACTTTCTGAATGAATTCCAAAGCAATAAGATCTTCATTTTTAAGAAGTTATTCTCTTTAAGCACCATAAGAAACGTTGAGTAAGAACTTGGAAGAGCATTTTTAACAGTATCAATCTTATCAACCTCACTAGATTCCATCTTCAGTTTATTCATCTCAGAGATTAGATGATTAAACCTTGTAAGCATCTCCTCAACAGTCTCTCCTTTCAAAAAGTTAAAATTCTGAAGCCAAAACTTTAGCATAACCTTCTTACTCTCCTCAGCATTTCCTATACTTCTCATTTTAATGTGCTGAAACAAAGAAGCACATATAACAATACTTCCCACTTGATGGAAAATATTTTCGGGTAATACCATTATCAACGTGGAATATGCCTTTGTTTTAATCTCCAAAGCTTTCTTTTCTTCTTGAGAATACTGAGTAAAAGCCTTTAGGGTATGACCAGGTGTTTCACTACCACCATCGGTACCGTATAAACATCGTTAAGACATCTTGAACAGTCTGGGTGTATAGACCCTAGATGTGCTCAGAATCATGATTCCTATTTTGCAAAGTCACTAGACTTCATTAAACGAGGACATTTTGAATGTGACCCGATCTCAGCATTGAGATGTAACATCTGTTGCATTAACATGTTTTGAGATGCCAGTGCGTAATAACCAACCATCTCAAAGTATAGATTAAAATGAAAGTTTAAGGTGATAAATGTTCAAGTTTGAAAATTAAAGGTTCAAAAGGTAAATAATAATAGCAAGTGGATGGAACGAATAGGTTGAAGATGCTAACGAATGAGTGAGAAATGGATTGATGATGAACAGTATCCAGTGTTGTAAAAGTCAGATTCTAAGGCCTTGGAATTGGCGATTCCAAGGTCCTCGGACATCAACATTTCCGCATTTTCCCAACTCGGACACAATTACTCGCCAAAGGTCCAACTCAGTCACAAGTCGGAGTAATCGGGATTACTCGGCCTCCAAGGTCAACTCGGACATAATTTTTTATTTTTTTTATTTTTTCTAGTTTTTTTATTTTTTATTTTTGTATTTTAGTAAAAAATTAAAAATAACAACAAAACATGTTGTTTTTGAATCATGTTTTCTTTTCATATGAATTATGCTTATTTTGACATGAATTATGTTTATCTTAATATATATATATATAATATCCAATAATTATTTTATGTTATATTTATCATTTCTGAGTACAGGCCGAACCTCCCCGAGTACTCCCTACAAGGGGGTTGGCCGCCTAGGGACCGCCTAGCGAGTTTTACAACATTGACAGTATCAGAAATAAGGTATCTAATAACGAATGAACTAACGAATCACGTACTAATGAAGTGAAGAATGACACTCAGTATTCACCAATGATGATAACGAATAACTATAACAAATGAAGATCCAATGATGACAAATCAACACCAGAATAGTAAACGAATAGCTTAACGCATGGATGACGAATGTGGTAACGGATGGTTTTATGATTTTGTAACGAATTATCTTGGCACAAATGGGCATTTGTGACGAATAATGTGACGAATTAGTAATGACAAATGTGTTTCTATCACGAATAGCTGATAACGAATAAGCTACAATAACAAATAAGGTTTCTGTTGTAACAACTTTGACACGTGGCACGAATCAGTTAGATCCTAATAACGAATTACTATCAATCTTGTAGCGAATGAATGAATTCATTATAACGAATGAATCTATGAACATTCAAACCTTCAACAATGGAGTTTCAGATCTGATTTTTTTCCAGATCCAAGCAATATTTTGGACAAACGCAAATCAATGGATTAACCGATCAAGTCTTAACCAAATCACACAAATCAATACTCAAATCGCTCGTCTCAATCTCGCGGACAAACCCAAACTAATCCGAACACTCAATTCCAAATCAAAACCAGTCAAAAATCCAATAATCACCAAAACAGAAACCTTTGTTTCCTATCCACACAAACTCAATCCAAATACATTCCAAACTATAACAATAACACAATTCAATAATCACGAAGACCACAATACCAATTCCGAATCCAATCCCAATCAATTCAGCATCTAATTAACATCTCAACATGCTAATTTAGCTAAAATTGATAAAATTAAAAACGAATCTAAAATTAATGAATAATCAGTTAATTATTCAATCAATTCATTATGAAATACCTTAAATCAAACACAAGATCTAACCTCTGAGCTCTGATACCACTTGATGAACAGTTATAGCCTCAATTCGATTGATCAGTTCATATCGATTAATCAATGGATCTAGTTATCTGATATGTGTATGTGAGTATTAGATAATGAACGAAGTGTATAGCAAAATGGGTAGATTAACGGCTAGAGAGAAATAGGTTAAACACTTGTAAAATTAAGTAGACTAAATCAGTTTATATATAGAAGACGAATGCCATTCGTTACACATTTCGTAACGAATGGCCTTCATTCGTCTTCATTACATAAGTATATTAATGGGTATAGCGAATGACTTATTCGCTATATCCCATTCGTCAACATTCCATGACGAATGGTACATAATAATAATGATTAGATATTCATTCGTTAAACATCCTTAACGAATGAACATAGTTAAATACAATGGTCTCATTTGTTAAACATCCTTAACGAATGAGCCTTTACAATAAGGAATAGAACTAGGAAATTACTAAATTGCCTTTATATTAAAATAATAATAAATTACAAACGATTACAAAGACTCGAGACGACCAAAACCATGCACTAACAAATATACATCTTTTAATCATCAAATAATCTCCAAAATATCATCTTTTATTACATTATCTAGTTCAAATAGCTCTTATTATGTTAATTTCTATTTTCAGTTTTATTCCGATGGATACACAAAGAGAAACGAATAAAATCAAAGAAAGTGTGTTTAATCAGCCTAACATTACCCCATGTTGCAAGCAGCACACCCCCACGATCATGTTTCCAAGATAAACACAAAAATCTTATAAAGCAAACACGGGGCCGTGCCTCAAGAAACATACCACGTGGTCACCTTTCCAAGATAAGACAAAAATCTGATGAAAAGACAAAATCTGATGAAGCAAACATGGCGACATGCCTCAAGAAACACATCCACGTGTCATGTCTCACATAGCACGCCCCCGTAAGAAGTCAACATGGGGTCGTGTCTCACCTAGCATGCCCCCGTGGTGAGTCAGTATATACGATCTGACTGAACATTAAATGCACCTAGACAGCTGAACACGGGGGGCATGCTTCACCAAGCACGGGGCCGTTTCAGCCCCTCCAGTCAGTCTATTAATAGAGTGCATGTCTCATTGTTTCAAGTGTGCTTGGAGAGGGTTTGGACGAGTTTCTCACTTAAAAACACTCACTTTATACTTAAATTGAAGATCCGTTGAAGATTTTGAAGAATTAGAGACATTTATAATCATCATCCATCATCATCATTATCCATCACCATTGAAGAAGTAAGATTCATTATCATCATATTGGTTAGATTGTTCTAGTTTAATCATGTGTTTGTTATCTTCATCCTCTTTGATGTTCATTGTCATGCTCATCATGAGCTAAACCTACATTTACTACTAAATCTATGATGAAACTTTATTCCAATTGATGATTATATTGAATATGTGATTTAGTTTTTATGAAGTACATGGTTATTTGGCAATTATCCTTTGATAAGATATGTTTGTCATCATAATTCATTAATTTAAGATTTATGATTAACACTTATTCATGATTCACTCATGTTCTTGGAAACTAGAAATGGTAAAAGAATGTCTTGATGTTTTATCCAAAACATATTTCCTTGTGTTGTACTTTGAAAAGATTAGATACAAGTTATGATCAATTTTCCTAGTTTTGGTAATTCTGAAATAAAATGGTTAATACAGTTGATTAGGTTGTCATGCTAGTTAAAGAAATCATATGTTAAAGGAATGTGCAATTATAATCTACTTAAATCAACCAAGGGGAAGTTGTGTGACTAAACTATAACCACCCGAAGTTGTTAGAATTGGTATTTGAGAAATCTAAGTCAATCATAATCTTTATACTTCACTAAAACTAAATGCTTACTTAAATTGACATTTTCATAATAGACATGAAATGCATTCTAATTTCTTTTATGTCATAAGGTAATTCACTTAGGAATGATGGATTATTCTATCTTATATTATTAAAGCAACATCAAAGAAGAGTTGAACGGAATTTGGATTTAGATGGTAACCTTCATATATTGATTTTACTATTAATTTAAAAAAGATTTAGTTTAAAAAACAACATTTAATGATTATTACTTCCGAGTTAAATAAGAACAAAGATTTATTATTAGAAACATTTGTGTCCATTTGATCGATACCTGGTTCTTACCATCACTATTCTACATATACGATAGGTGCACTTACCTATATCTATGTGGTTTAATTTTAGTATAAATCATTTTTATAAATTCAAAAGACGATCTTGTGTGAAAACAAATCAACATCTTTTTATAAATTTATACAATGTAATTTTTTACTTTAGATTCATTAATTGCGTAGTTTATTAATTTTGAATATTTAATTGATTAATTACTAATTAGTTATTTAATATTTCATCCATGATGGTTCAAATACAACACTGTCCATTTGTTGTAATTTCAAAACAACATTAAGGTGCTTACAAGTTGCATATATATATATATATATATATATATATATATATATATATATATATATATATATATATTGAGGGCCAAAGACCTGATTTACCTCTTATCATTGCTATACTATTTAGTATTTCATTATTAAAATTTAAAACTTTTTTTACATTATAATAATTAATAAATCCTTCTAAGATAATACTATTGTGGTTGTTTTCATTTCTCAAAAACAAGATGGAGAAGATGTGTAATGGCCAAGTGCATGACTTTGCAGGAGGAAATTAAATAGATTGGTTGCATATAGATAAGATTTAGGGAAAGTCAATTAAACTAATTTCCAAAGAGTAATGTTAAAAGAGAAAGCTCTGTTTTTCTAATATATTAAACTACTTTCCAACCAAGATCATTGTACAATTTGATTTTTTATTATCAATATATCATAATCTATGTTGGAGACACTTGTATTCATGGATATAAAGATTATTGATACATATCAATAACCAAAACCAATATTTGAAGATTTATACATACTGTTGGGTCAAGAGTTTGACCCAAATGAGGAGATTTGACCTAAATGAAGGATATGGAAGATTGGAATCTTCTCAACCTCCTCAGAAACTGCTAAGTATTGAATCCGAGCACACCTTGGAACTCCGAGCAAGCTTTTACTTAGCCGAGTACGAGATTTTGCCTTCCGAGCAAGGTTTACTTCAAATAGTCTTCTTAAGTGGATATCCGAGCAAGGTATGCTTTTTAGTGATTTCCCGAGTAAGGATCACTGATTTGGCATCTCCGAGCAAGGTTCACTTTGTCAAGCAGGGTTGTTCTTCAAGACCAAGTATTTTACTCATCCGAGTAAGGTCTGGTTAACCAAGTCCAAGAAGCCAAGTAATTGGAAGACCGGGCAAGGTATTCTTTAATAATTCTGGTCCGAGTATACTTGATGAGTTAATGGAATATCTCTAAGTTATATCGAGTAAGGTTCTGCTCAAGTAAGGTATGTACTCCCGAGTACGCCTTATCAACAAGTTAGTCAATGACAATGAGCCGAACAGGACCATAGAAGAACAAGGTTGCTCGTAAGGATTTGTCGGGCAAAGTTTGATAAGTTCAAGAAGATTGAAGTCTACTCGGTGAATATTTTACTTGGTAAAATATTCTTTAAGTAAAGTCTACCCGGAAACTGATCCCAAGTACACTTCTATGTTTACCAAGTCTGAAGGAAGGACGAGTACACTGCGTACTCGGAGACTGAAGATTAATGAAAAGCCTACCCGGAAGACTTGTTTTACACTTAGTATTATTTTTGAATATGTAATCTGAATATGTATTATCGGATAGGGTTTCTAGAAGGAATGACAGCTGTCCTAGGTTGGCAGGCCTATAAATAAAATATTTATGGCACGCCGCCAGGGGGCGCAGGCAGCAGACAGACACACACACACTACACACGACACATTAATTGAGAGTATTTTGTGTGACGGCTGTCCTAGGATTCCCTATAAACCCTAAATCGATTACCCCGTTTGTATGATGAACATTATATAAATAGAAATCTTTTGAGTGAATCCTGTGTGTGCCTTCTATCTTTGAATATACCGTATGTTTGTTATTGATTCCGCCTTTAACAAACGGTCATCTTTCTAAATATAGCAACCCGTCATTAACTCTCTTGTCAACACGATTAATTTTGTGTGAGTTATGACACGATTGATTAAGATCTCAGCTGAATCGACCATATAAGGGGACCTGACAAGTGGTATCAGAGCTAAATACTGCTATTTTTAGAAAGAGTGTTGCTGATTGAAGATTTGAAGAAGAATGACGTAAGCAGGCACTGCTCGATTGATTTGTGACGTCAGCAGCCCTGTTCTTCATTTTTCTTCCAGATCTACAATTTTCGGTGTTTTCTTTTCCTTGTTTAAATTAAAGTTTTAATCTTTATATCTAAATCTTGTTCTAATCACATCAGACACATCAGATCTGAGCATTCAGTTTCAGATCTGATTATTTTTGAAAAACTTTTTATCAAAGAAACTGATGTTTTGATTTCTCAAAATGACTGGATATGAGGAACAAGAGGTGTCTACTAACAAGATACCATGATTGTATGGACAGGAAAACTTTATCAAATGAAAGGTACTCTTTGAAGCAGTCGTACGCTACAATGACATTGACATGTGGAACTCCATCAAGAATGGTCCGCAAACTACTGTAGAAGAAGGTGCTAATGCTACTACAACTGCTGCTGTAAGAGAAAAGATGAGAAAGGTGGATGACAAAGCCTTGGCTATGATTAAGCTAGGTTTTTCGTGGGAGATACTGACCAAGGTTACCCATCACACAACTGCCAAACAATGTATGATGCCATCCTTGAGATGTATGAAGGGAACTCTGAACTGAAAAACATAAAGAAGCAAAGATTGAAGCAACAGTTGGAAAGATTCAAATATAGGGATGGAGAAAGGTTGAAATCAATACTAGAACGTTTTCTGAGTATTGTGAATGAGTTGAGTATGTAATGACTGATTTTGATTTGAATACAAAGTTACTCAACTCAATGCCAAAAGAATGGTATACTGCTTGCAAATTCATCCTTCAAAAGCAGAATTTCAATGAATTGAAATTGGATGATGTGGTATGTTTTCTTCAAGCTGCTGAACTTGAAATGATTGAGAATGAAATGATTAAGGAAGATAGACCAGGCTTTAATGTTTCAAATGCATTGATTGCACCTGTGGGAAACCTGTCAACAAAGAACCAACAACAAATTCCCATCATAGAAGAACCAGCTGAACATAATGTTGTGACTCCAAAATCTTTCATTGGGGGTAGCACAAGTACTCAAGGAAATCAGCAGAGGTTCAATGTGCAACTAATTGATGATTCTGACTATGCCTCAATGTCTAGTGGAAATGTTGCTAACCTTGTAACAGGACATGTTCAAAACAATGACACACATGCTTTGTTGTCTATGTTCACTGAGTCATATAATGCATTTGTTGCAAAGAACATGATTCACACAAGTGTGGTTCAAGATGACTTAGAACAAATTGATGCAGATGACTTAGAAGACATGGATTTGAAATGGCAAGCTGCCATGTTGGGTTTGAGAAGTAGAAGGCTGTATAACAGAACTGGTAGAACTCTGGTCTCTGGTCCTAATGACATAATTGGGTTTGACAAGTCAAAAGCAATATGCTACAATTGTCAGCAACCTGGTCATTTTGCAAGAGAATGCAATCAACCAAGAAATTTTCAGATAAATCAATTTCAGAATCAACAACCAAGAGGTCAGCAGCATTACTAACAAAATCAGCCAAGATTCAACAACAACAACTACAACCCAAACTTCAACAACTTTCAGTCTCAAATGAATAATCAACAACAAAGTATGCAACAGAATCAAGGTTTTCAAATGAATAACAATCAAAACCTTCAAGCTATTCAAAATGTTTCAAACAACACTGTTCCAGCAAATCTAAATCAGATCAGAAATCAAGGAAATGTGGCAGTGACTACACAACATGAAGGAAGTTTTGATTGGAGCAGTCATGAAGAGGACATTGCAGATGATATCAGGAAAGAAAATGTGGCATTCATGGCCATAATTGAGAAAGAAAATGGATCATCTTCTCAGGAACAGGCCACTCCATTGAATGATATATGGTATACGGATAGTGGTTGTTCTAGGCACATGACTTGTGACAAGAGGTCACTTGTGAACTATGAAGAGAAATATGAAGGTCCTGTTGCTTTCGAGAGTGATGAAAATGGTGGAAAGATTGTGGGAAAAGGAATCTTGACAAATGGAAAGGTGTCATTTGATAATGTGTTTCATGTTGAGGGACTTCAATACAATCTTCTGAGCATATCACAGATGTGTGATAAAGGTTACAAAGTTAGTTTTGATGATTCTCATTGCTTCATCTTAAAACCTGAGTTTGTAATTCCACCTGAGATGATTATGATGATGGCACCCAGAAATGGCAACTTATATGAGTTAAATATGAAAGAAGCCATTTCAAGAGGTGGTGCATGTTTTGTTTCCAAAGCCACAGAAAATGAATCAAAATTGTGGCATAGGAAATTGTGTCATGTAAACTTAAAGAACATGAATAGACTGGTCAAGGGTGAACATGTGATTGGTTTACCTACAAGAGAATTTAAGTTTGATGATCACTGTGACTCATGTCAAAAGGGAAAACAACACAAGTCTACTCATAAGACAAAGCTCATCAATTCAATTGATCAACCACTTGAGTTACTTCACATGGATCTTTTTGGTCCTATGAGTGTGCCAAGTATTGGAAAGAAAAGATACTGTCTGGTGATCATTGATGACTATTCTAGATATACTTGGGTCTATTTCCTAAGTACCAAGGATGAGTCTGCTGAGTTGATTATTGGTTGTGTTACAATGATTGAGAACAAGCTGAATAAGAAAGTCAAAATGATGAGAAGTGACAATGGTACAGAGTTCAAAAATGGAGTTATGGAAGAATTCTGCACAAAGAAAGGAATATTTCAACAATTCTCAGCTCCTAGAACTCCTGAACAAAATGGTGTGGCAGAAAGAAGAAACAGAACTTTGATAGAAGCTGCCAGAACCATGATGGCTGATGCAAATCTGCCTGTCACTTTTTGGGCTGAAGCAATCAATACAGCATGTTATGTTCAGAACAGGGTACTTGTAAACAAAAGGGATAACAAGACTCCATATGAACTTTTCAATAATAGAAAGCCTTACATCAAGTTTTTCAAGCCCTTTGGTTGCAAATGTTTTCTATTAAACACTAGAGATTATTTGAACAAGTTTCAAACTAAGTCACTAGATTGTTTCTTTGTTGGATATTCTACTCACTCAAAGGCATACAGAGTTTATGTGAAAGATCACATGAGTGTGATAGAGTCATCTGACATCATTTTTAATGAAAATCAATTCAACACAGTCAGTGGTGCAACATGGCTGTTTGATCATGAAAAGTTAATTAAGTCATTCAAGATTTATTCTAAAGACTTTGATGATTCATTCTACAAGACCAGTACACATGTTGAAGAGAGTAAGAAGAAAGAACTGGACTTGGAAGAATTGTGGAAAAAGTTTGCAAGAAAAGAAAAGGAATATGCTTTTGTGAAAAGCTCCTCAAGCAATGCCATTGAACAAGATGAGGAAGTAAACAATCAGGACATTCCAAATGTACAAAATGATCATGTTCAGAATGGGAGTGACACATTCAATCAATCAAATGAAGATGAGAATGCTTCCACAGCAAGATTTCAAGACTTGTTTCAAAGCTTGAATCTGGGAAATAATGGTGCATCTACTTCAGGACTAACCAATGATGAAGCACCAGAGTTTCATGATGCAGAAGCTGATTTGATCATTGAAGAACCTGAACTTAATGAATCAAATCTTGACACAAATTTGTCTACAAATATGATAATACAAACTCCTACTGTTGAAAAGAATCATCCTGCTGAAAATATCATTGGTGACTTGCATGAAAGAGTCACAAGGAGTCATTCTGAGATAGCAAACATCTGTCTTTACTCTTGCTTTCTATCCCAATTAGAACCAAAGAATATTGCTCAAGCCTTAAAAGACAATAGTTGGGTAGAGGCTATGCAAGAGGAATTGGCCCAGTTTAGAGATTTACATGTATGCGATCTTGTAGACAAGCCACATGACAGATATGCAATTGGAACCAAATGGGTGTTCATAAACAAAAGGGATGAAAGGGGTTTTGTGATTAAGAACAAAGCAAGACTTGTAGTACTGGGATGTCTTCAAGAAGAAGGGATAGACTTTGAGGAAGTGTTTGCACCAGTTGCAAGACTGGAAGCCATAAGAATTTTCCTTGCATATGCTACCTCAAAGAACATAAGAGTATTCCAGCTTGATATTAAATCTGCATTCCTAAATGGAAAGATTGATGAAGAGGTGTATGTGGCTCAACCACCAGGTTTTGAGGATCCCATGTATCCAAACAGGGTGTATAAGTTAAACAAAGTCCTTTATGGATTGCATCAGGCTCCTAGAGCATGGTATGATGAGCTATCAACTCATTTACTTGAAAATGGTTTCACAAGGGGGGCCATTGACAAGACACTCTTCTACAGAAGAAAAGGGTCAGATTTGTTGCTTTTACAAGTCTATGTTGATGATATCATCTTTGGATCTACAAATGAAAATATGTGTTTGGAGTTTGAAGAGGTGATGAAGTCCAAGTACAGCATGAGTTCCATGGGTGAAATGAACTTCTTTTTGGGGCTGCAAGTTCAACAAAAGGCTGAAGGGATCTTCATTCACCAAACTAAGTATGTGCAGGACATTTTGAATAAGTTCAACTGTCATGATTACAAGACTGATTCAACTCCAATGGACACCAAAGAAAAAATGATAGCTGATGAAAAGGGGGAGTCAGTTGATGAGCATGAATACAGAGCCAAGATTGGATCTCTGATGTATCTGACTGCAACAAGACCAGATATCATGTTTGTTGTGTGTGTGTGTGCTAGGTTCCAGTCAAATCCAAAAGTCTCCCACATGAATGTTATTAAAAGAATATTCAGATACTTGAAGGGAAGACCAGACTTAGGAATTTGGTATCCAAAGAACCAATCCTTTGATCTGATTGCATATACAGACAGTGATTATGATGGATGCAATATGAGTAGAAAGTCAACATCAGGGGGATGCAAGTTTTTAGGAGAAAGGCTAGTGTCATGGCAATGCAAGAAACAGACTACAGTATCAATCTCCACTGCAGAAGCTGAATATGTTGTTGCATCTGCCTGCTGTGCACAAGTTCTCTGGATTCAAAATCAGATGCTGGATTATGGTTGGAATTCCCTAAACACCCCTATTCTGATTGATAATACTGCTGCATATTTTACTGTTAAGAATCATGTACAACATTCTAAGACTAAGCACATTGAAATCAGCATCACTTCATCAGATATTGCAGTGAAAAAGGTTTGATTGAAATGCAAAGAGTTGATACAAGTGATAATTTGGCTGACTTATTCACCAAACCACTGGATCGAACCAGGTTCAACTTTCTTTTGAAAGCCCTGGGGATGATCAACTCTGATGAAATCTGATTAAGGATGTGTGCTTGGTTGTGTACCTCTATGTGCTACTTGAATATTTTAGAAGAGGTTACACTTGCTGAATATGTTGCTAAATATGTTGCTGAATATGTTACCGAGTATGTTAAATGTTATGTGAATTAACAATTTCTATGTGTGTCTCTCTGTGATAACTGATTATTTTATTAGGGATTACACATATTGAATATGTTTCAACTGAATGTTGATTGAATATGTTTTGATTATGTCACTATTTTGAAGTTAACTGATAGGTGCTTAAGTAACTATCTGTGCAATTTGTTTGAAATTGATGATAATTCTTGACTATCAAGTTAACTGATCTGATGTTATGATAAGTAGTTTGATCTGTTTGGGTGAAATCGAATGCTTGTCTGATGTCATGAGTAATCACATGTTTATGGTTACTTAAATATGTTCTTTATCTGATCTTCTGATGTTGTTAAGATAGAATAGACATTGAATGTTAGTACAGTCTGTTTTCTTGATGATGTTAAGAATGATTAAGATTTGATTATGTGATGCAACTGTTTATGACAAAATGTGTTTTATGTCAAAATTAAGTGATTCAATGAATTTTATAATGAATTTTGCATAAATACTTTATTTTGGTCAAAACATGAGCAAGTTGATTAATGGTGTAGAGATATGATAAGATTATTCAGTTCAAGCTTTTAAGAAGCTTAAAAGAAGGATTTTTTTAATGAAAAGTCTCAAGTAGTTATTTTTGCTGAAAATTATGTCATTTGCCCAGTTGGAAGGACATGCACTTGTGTATGTTTGGTCCTTAAATCTCTATAGATTCAAAGGATAGCCATTGACCTGAAAATTGAATGCATTTGGGGCAATTATGACTTGTTTCTTATTTCTTCACTTAAAACTATGTCAATAACTCTGACTTTGATAGGACATATATTTACATGTATGTTTGGTCCTGTTGACCACTTTTGGTCAAAAAAGAATAGCCATTAACCTGATAATGAAGAGATATTGGGGTGATTTAATATTAAACTGTATTTTTATGGGAAATGATAGTACATTGACTACTTAGCTGATCATATGGAATTAATAGGCTAAAAAAGACCTTAATATAGTCATTAACATGTATGGTTGCTTTCCTATGATGATGTAAAATCTAAGGTGATATAAACATAATGAATATGCTAATCTTTATGTGGAGATGCATAGTTGTTTTGCATGTCTCAAGATAGATCTCTCCGAATGATACGGCAGAAAAGTGATTACCCAGTCATACACGAGCCTGTTGTTATTTGGTCAACCAACATGAAACATTTTTAAATATGACAAAGAACATGCTTTAAGAAAATTTGAGAAAATATCAAAAACAAGGGGAAGAAGGAATAAATCAACCAAAAGTTGATAAGTGTTTTAAATATTTTATCAAACAAGAGGGTTACAACAAGAACTACAAAGATGTTGGCAAAATTTGTCTCATCTTGAATGAAAGGCATGTTGCTAACTGTAAGTCCAACGTTCAACCTCTATATATGTTTGAATCTAAAAATACAAAAATACAATAAGCTCTGTCATACAAAAACTATTTTTGACCAAATACAGGAGGTTGGAGTCAAATTGGGGTGATCTGGGGAAAGCCAAATAAGCTTTGAGAAGAGATATGAGGCATCATAGCACAGTGTTGACCATTATTGCATTATGCTCAAATTGAACTTTAAACATATCACCAAAGAGATGAAAATCATGCTAAGTTTATACCTGCTGTTAACCTATCTAAGTTGTCATAATAATGCTGAGAGTGAAGTAATGAGATAGTTACTTAGTCAATATGACCACATTCCTGAGATCTTTTCAGTTTATCAAAGATATTGTTTTGAAATGAATTTTAACTGAAATTTGATCTCTAAATTCACCATTTGCTCTTAAACTATGTTCTGAAATAATACATAAACTAGAAATGTCTTTGACAAGTGGTTTAAGTCAAAAAGTGTTGCATTTTGCCTAAAATAGGTTGAATATGTAAGTTCGAGTAAGATTTGATGCTTTATAACCTTCTCGAGCACAAACTGTTTGAATATGTATCTTCGGGTAAGGAATGATTTATAACCTTTCCGAGTACAAAACAGTTGATTATGTGTGAATATGTTGTTTTGGGTAAGGTTTGATAGTTTTCAACCTTTCCGAGTTAGCTTAGTCATTTTTGACTTGTTTATGTGTGAATATGTTGTTTCGGGTAAGGTTTGATAGTTTTCAACCTTTCCGAGTAAGCTTAGTCATTTTTGACTTGTTTATGTGTGAATATGTTGTTTCGGGTAAGGTTTGATAGTTTTCAAACTTTCGAGTAAACTTAGTCATTTCTGACTAACTTTATGATTTTCGGGCATGCTTTGAAGTGTTTACACTTTCCGGGTTGAGTACACTGTTGCACTCATTTTCCCGAGTAAGCTTGAAGTCTTGAGATGATTATGTGTTGTTATAGCTGTCTTTTAATAAGAAATTCTTGTTTCGAGCAAGCTATGCATGTTATATGCTAGTTTCGAGTAAGCTATGCATGTTATATGCTGATTGTGTTTCCAAGCAAACTTTGTGAACTTAAGTGAGTACACCGAGTAAGCTTTGTGTGAATATGTTGTTAGGAAAGGCTTGTTAATCTTTCCGGGCACGCTTAGATGTTACTGTTTAAGTTTGTCATTTTTCGGGTATGGTTTGATATGTTGAGTTCTCTCGAGCAAGGGCATACCTGATGATTGAATGTGTTTATCCTAGCAAGCTTAGTGCTAACTTAGGATTTTCGGGCAAGCTCTATGAAATTTTAGACTATAGCACACTTAAATGTTTATGTGTTTAATTTTATTCCGAGCATGCTCTGTGATATGTGTGTTTATGATTTCTTTGAAATTACAAGTGTTTTCGGGCAAACTTTGTTTTCCGAGCACACTTTATATTTCGGGTACACTTGTGTTCCTTCAATATACTTGGTAATTTTCAAAAAAACTTGACTTTCCGAGTACACTGTCTGCTAGAATTTCTTTTCGAGCACACTTTGCACTATATGAAAGTTATTCAGGTATACTTTGCATAAGATTGTTGTCCGAGCACACTTTACATTTGAAAGAGTGCTCGAGCACACTATGTATACAAGCATACTTGAATGAATGCGTTGATTGAATATGTGAGTTGGTATGATGAAATTGTTTAGATTCATACTTGAATGAATGCGTTGATTGAATATGTAAGTTGGTATGATGAAATTGTTTATATTCATACTTGAATGAATACGTTGTTTGAAAATGTTAGTTAGTATGATAAAATTTGATTATGATTCTTATTAGGGTTCATGTTAGATAAGTTTCAATTTGAATTTGAGAAATCTTTGTGAGGATCTTAATAGATTCTTAGTAAGAATGTTTATTTGATAACTGTGCTTGATTATTAGTCTTGTGATTTATTTCTCAAGAAATCAAGTATTTCGGGTAAGCTTTCTTCATTATGTCTTAACTTTAAATTAATTTACTTGATCGAGCAAGGTTTGAAAATAAAAGAATTCGTGCAAACTTTGTATATTCAAAATGAAAATTTTCCTAGCAAAGTTTAACCAAGTAAGGTTTGTTAGTGGAAGAAAAACGAGTAGACTTTAGATATATTAACCTTTCGAGTAAGGTCTTATGATCTTAAATGAAATTAAATGTTTTTAATATATCAAGTGGATAATGTTACTGGTTGACAGCTAGTAATGCACAAGAGGACAAAAAACATTTAAAACCCATTTTCAAAAGGGTATAAAAGAGGGACTTAAGAAAAATTTTCAACATTATTTCCCTCTCTCTCCTTCCACTGCAAAGTCTCACTCACTAAGAAACATAACCGACTTATCGAATTCAACATTAATCCAAACCCTAATTTTTATCAGCTTCCTAATTCCGACTCGGTAAGCATTAAATATTATGTTTTCCGATCACGATTAGACTGTAATGTGACTTGATTATGTATTTGAGTACTGACACTCTGTTTATGTGTTTAGGTTATTAATTTGTTGAAAAACAGGTTCATGAAGATTTCTTTCTTTCTTCTTCATTTTTATAACTTGAAATTATCTAAAGTACTGAACTTTATGACTAATTTCACTTTGAATATGTTTGTTTGTGAATTTCAGATATGGCAGATAACGAGCCGACGTATGTTTTTGAGCCTAAGCACAATATGTGCGCATTATTACAAGTGACACCAGAGAATGAACCAATGGCTCGAATGATTTCGTGGATGGCGCGGTCGAACATCAACTTTGCGCTCACTGAAAGCCCAATTATTTACAGAAATCACTTCTTGGATTTCTGGAGATCAGCAGAGTTGATTGAAGATGATAATGGAAAAAGAATAGAAGCAACTGTGGCCAGCCAAGAGATACACATCACAGAAAGAATGATAAGGAGGTGCTTAAGACTGAATGACGATGATCACAATCACATAAACTTCAATACAAAGCACTTATTGAAGATTTTTAAAGAAACGATGGGATATCAAGGAAATGTCCATGAAGGATAGTTTCAGAAGGGTTTGTTTCCGATGCTGTACAGATTTCTGATTCACCATATTATTCATGGATTTGCTCCGAGGAAGGGATCATGGACTCTGATGAGTCATGATCTAGCAAATGCCACAGTTGGAACTATCTTTGATCTGCCCTTTAACTTTTCCAAGATGATTTTTGAGGGGTTAGTGGGGAATCTAAAGAAACAAGAAAGGAGAAGATTTTTACAGTACCCAAGATTCCTGCAGATCATATTCAACAGCACATTACAAGATTTACCAACAATTGGAGACACACATAAATTGCAGGATCCTGATGCTTACAAGAGAATAAAAAATCATGGTGTCTCAAATAACTTTAATGCAAATGTTCCGTTTGAAATCTTACCTTGGTTGTTAAACCATGATTTGGCTATAATGCCTGTGCCTGAGTTAAGCTCAGAGGAGGAAGAAGGGGGTGATGATGATAGTGATGAAGAAGACTCTGATGATGATGATGGCAATGAAGGTGGAGATGGTTTGGAGATGGAGATTATGGCACCTGATCAGGGGGAGCAAAGAGAAGAACTTGAACAACCAATTCTAACACTGCCACACTCACCACCACCAACCTCACCACATCAAACACCACCTCAAACCCTTACCCTAGACCACAACACCAATACACACATCAATACACACATCAATCACCATCACCACAAACACCTACCACCAACCAACCTGAATTTGAACCATTCACTACATCAGAACTTACAAGTCCACATGTTGATATATTCCAAAGAAATCTTGAGTTGATATTGGAAAATGATGATTTGAAAAGACAAGTTGCAGAGGTTAGGGATGAGAATGTTGAGTTGAGAAGAAAAAATGAAGAGATAACTAGTGAAAATGAAATGTTATTGAGAAAGTTAGCTGATGCTGAAAAGATGATTCAAACCCTGGTGCAGGAGGGTGAGAAGACCTCAGCTGCCCCAAAACAGGGGGAGAATATGGATGATACTGATGTGAGCATGGATGATGTTGAGAGAGTTGATAATGTTGATGCTTTGAAGATGATAATGAACAATTATGATGATAGTGATGAAACTGTAATGGAAGTGAGAGGAGAAGTAACCAATGATGATAAAGAGGTTGTATTGACAGAAGAACTGACTGAGATCATGGATGAGGAAATGACTGTTGAAAATACTGGTTTGAATGCTACTACTGAGGAACTGGTATACACTGAGCCAGAAGATGATCAAGAGGCTAGTTCCAAGAGGGCAGAGCATGATTCTGAATTAGATCAACTGTTCAAAGAAATTTATGAGTATGAAACTTCTAATGAAGAAGAAGATGAAGAGCAGTTGAGAAAGAGGAAAGAAAAGGGTAAAGGGATAGCAACAGAGGAAGAACCGGTTATGTATGCTGAGAAAGATGTGACTTTTAAAGATGATGATGCTGCTGCTGCTCTTGAAGAGCAAGAAAGAATAATCAAAGAAACTTTGGAGAGGGAGAAAATAGCCCTATCACTGACTCCAGAAGAAATAGCAGAGCAAGAAAATCTGATCAGACAAGCCAACATTGAAAAAGAATTGACTGAAGATGAGGCTGAACAAGAAGTTATAGAAGAACTGATCAAAATGAGCAGGGTTGAGGAAGTGGACAACTTTTTGGCTTTGGTAGTAAGCATGTTTCAATCCCAAAGTCAAACATCTGAAACTGCTGAACCAGCCAATGTGAATACGGGTATGATTCCTGAAGAGGAAATTGGTGAGTCAATTGCCTCTATGGCTGCCAAGAAATGGGCTAAACAGGTAAAAGAAGATTTGAGAAAGAACCCCATTGATAACTGTCCTGAAAGAAGATTTGAAAAGACTTATCAAAGAAGAAAAAGAACATCTGAACAAAGCCCTATCAGGGCTACACCTTTGCAAAGTCTAAGACCTGATGAACATATGCAAGGTGTCCCTGATGTAACAACTAGAGATGAAGCAGATCATCCAGCTCCTGAAGAAACAAAGATAGATGCTATGAATGAGCTGACAGAAGAAGAGGATGACTCTGAGAACTCTGATGATGACAATAATGATAAACCTGAGAATGATGAAGGGAAAATTGGTACAACTGCTAATGTTATGTCCCCACAAGTCGAAATGACTGATGTTCATAGGGCAAACATTAAGCTAAGTATGTCTGAAGCCAAAAGACTGATGGAACAAAAGAACAAAGATGCCAAGAAATACAAAGATTATTTGAGAAGACATGGTTACTCTGAGAAAGATTTGGCACATTTCTATTTTGATGAACTACAAGATTTATACATTAGTGAAAGAGAGAAAGTGGTAGAAAGATGTGTCAAAGAAAATGAGGAAATTGAGTTAGAAGAGCTGAAAAGAAAATTCAATGGAATGTGTGGATATTTGTTGGAGAAAGGCATGAAGCCCGAAATTGTGAAGAACTTGGATAAAAAGACAGTTGTGGATCAGTATAATAGAAGGAAAAGAAAAGAAAAATCTACAATGGTCCAAGCTGAAAGCACAATTCAAACTGAAACAACTATTGAGCCACCAAGGAAGAAAAGAAGAATTCAAACAATAAGGGAAAAAGAAAAGGAGAAAGTCAAAAATGTTGAAATCCCTATTGACCAAGAAGAAGTGAAACCTGAAATAGAAGATGAACCATTCATGCCTTGGGATAATGAAGAAATGATCAACATCCTAAGGAATATAATGATGAACAAGAGAGGGATGTCTGAAGAAGATTTTAATGTGTTAGAAAAAGAGGATTTGAAAACTCTTTTCTACCATCAGAAAGATGAGTGGGAAAAGGCTTTGAGAGAAGGAGAGAATCCCAGATATTATGCTGATGGCAGATTTGTACCTGCTGGACTGGCAAGTACTCCAGGAATGATAAAAATGTTAATTGAACTGGAGGCAGCAGGACATGACATTGTGGAGATAGCCAACCTTCCTACTGAGATGGTGGAAGCTATATATGTGAAGACATTCAACTTGGGACCTCAAAAGCCCAAGAAATCAATTCCATTCAGACCTCCACTCCATCAAAGATTTCCTAGAGGAAGAGGCCAAGGAAGAAGAGGATAATCAAGTGGCTCTGCGCAACAAAGATCATTTGGACCACAGTCGGATGTGGATCTACCAAGAGAGCTTTGCTATGATTCTGTTACTGACTGTCTCAAAGTGATTATGGAGAGCAGACTGCTAAGGGAGATTGTGGTCAGAAGTGACTTCCGTGAGTATAATGAAGATCAATTAAGAAGAATGGCCACACTTCACTTGTATGACTACAGAAACAGGGACAGATCAGCAGGAAGACAGATGAATGATTTATCAAAGTACCTGCATGAAGAAGCTGATAAGGGATTCAAGTTTTTAAAGGAAAAGAGAAGTTGGAGAATGATTCAACTTCACAGATCAAAAAGGTCAGAGAAGCTGAAGAGAATGGACAGGGCTGAACTGAACTACCAAATAAGTGTCCGAGATCAGAATCCACTGTCCAACATGGATACGTGTATAAGCTTGGGAAGAAGAATGAGAAGGCCAAACTATACAGTGCAGAAGAACGGTGTCATTGCTGAAGTGGAATACAAAGAAGACACTGGTTACTATGTGCTGAGGAACTCTGATGGAAAGGCTTTGGAGACAATCAAGAAGGATGCAGATCTGACATGCTTACACAATGATGATCTTATAGATATAAGAGACTTGGTGATACCAGAAGGACACACTCACTACCAAGTGCTCAATATCTTCAGAGAAAGAGCTGCATCTGTAATCCAGCTGAGAAGACAAACAGCCTACAATGAAAGGAAAAGACAAAACAGATAGAATAGGCTTTGCTTTGAAGTGTCTTCGGACAACTTTTGATTATGTAATTTTGTTTATGTAATTTGATTATGAAATTTGACTTTTAATTTGATGTGTATTTTTGCTAAGTGTAAGTAACCATAGAGTGTTTTGGGTTAGCTGAGGTGTTCCAATCTAGGGGGAGATTGTTGGGTCAAGAGTTTGACCCAAATGAGGAGATTTGACCTAAATGAAGGATATGGAATATTGGAATCTTCTCAACCTCCTCAGAAACTGCTAAGTATTGAATCAGAGCACACCTTGGAACTCCGAGCAAGCTTTTACTTAGCCGAGTACGAGATTTTTCCTTCCGAGCAAGGTTTACTTCAAATAGTCTTCTTAAGTGGATATCCGAGCAAGGTATGCTTTTTAGTGATTTCCCGAGTAAGGATCACTGATTTGGCATCTCCGAGCAAGGTTCACTTTGTCAAGCAGGGTTGTTCTTCAAGACCAAGTATTTTACTCATCCGAGTAAGGTCTGGTTAACCAAGTCCAAGAAGCCAAGTAATTGGAAGACCGGGCAAGGTATTCTTTAATAATTATGGTCCGACTATTCTTAATGAGTTAATGGAATATCTCTAAGTTATATCGAGTAAGGTTCTGCTCAAGTAAGGTATGTACTCCCGAGTACGCCTTATCAACAAGTTAGTCAATGACAATGAGCCGAACAGGACCATAGAAGAACAAGGTTGCTCGTAAGGATTTGTCGGGCAAAGTTTGATAAGTTCAAGAAGATTGAAGTCTACTCGGTGAATATTTTACTTGGTAAAATATTCTTTAAGTAAAGTCTACCCGGAAACTGATCCCGAGTACACTTCTATGTTTACCAAGTCTGAAGGAAGGCCGAGTACACTGCGTACTCGGAGACTGAAGATTAATGAAAAGCCTACCCGGAAGACTTGTTTTACACTTAGTTTTATTTTTGAATATGTAATCTGAATATGTATTATCGGATAGGGTTTCTAGAAGGAATGACAGCTGTCCTAGGTTGGCAGGCCTATAAATAGAATATTTAGGGCACGCCGCCATGGGGCGCAGGCAGCAGACAGACACACACACACTACACACGACACATTAATTGAGAGTATTTTGTGTGACGGCTGTCCTAGGATTCCTTATAAACCCTAAATCGATTACCCCGTTTGTATGATGAACATTATATAAATGGAAATCTTTTGAGTGAATCCTGTGTGTGCCTTCTATCTTTGAATATACCGTATGTTTGTTATTGATTCCGCCTTTAACAAACGGTCATCTTTCTAAATATAGCAACCCGTCATTAACTCTCTTGTCAACACGATTAATTTTGTATGAGTTATGACATGATTGATTAAGATCCGAGCTGAATCGACCATATAAGGGGACCTGACACATACTGCTGGGCTCAGATGAGAACTATTAAATATTTAAAAAACCATTAAAAATTATTTTATTCACCTTTTATATGTATTAAAAATGAATACATTATTAGTATCTTACTAATGGAAAAATAAATACGTCACTATATCGAATGGTTGCCACATCCGAACTGATTTAGCAACCATATGGATATGTAGTTAGGCATGCCAAATTGTGCAAGTTGTGCAGGTTCATGTCATGAGTTAGAACATGTTTGAGCTAATATGGGTTATTAGCAACTTGAGTTCAATTCATAACATGTTCAAGTCAATACGAGAGTGTACACAAGTTATGGTTCTATGAATCGTTTAACAAGTTATATAAGCCAATTGGTGTTCGTAAGTGTTTAGTTATTAGCTATTAAAAAAAAATTTGTTTCTTTTTATATTAATCTTTGACAACAATGAAATATTAAATTAAAGTATAAACCGTGTATACAAGGAAGTATTTAGGGAGTTGTAAATACTAAATTTATGATACTTTTGTAAAATAAATAGTTAAATTGTATAGACTTTTGTTCGTGTTTATATTAAATTACACTTCAATTAGTTCTTCCTACATCTTGTCAAAGTGCAAGGTACTTAAACCAATGTTTTAAAAAATGGTATTTTACTCGTACTGGATTTGGTTTAAAAATGGTACAACTGGTTGAACCGGGATGTACCGGAAGGTTCAACCGGGTTGAATAGTTTATCTTCCAAAAAATAATAAACATTGCATTTCATATAAATACAACCCCAACTCAAAAAATAATCCTAAAGTACATTGATAAACAATACATATAAATAGTGATCGAGTCAAATATGAAATTTTATTTTATGTATGAAATTAATTATTTATAAAAGTTGTAGAGAACCAACCTTGGATTTGCAAGATTCAATATTAGTTTATTAACGAGTCGTTGTTTAGTGTGTTTGCTCATTTTAATTTTATCAACTAGGTTAAAAGTTGTGTTTAAAAAATATGGGTCGCTAAAAATATAAAAAATCTCTTGGTTTTAAAACTGGTTTGCCGGTTTAAACCGGTATTTTCGAAAAAACCGGCGGTAAGACGTTTTAGCAAACCGCCTAAAAATACCGGGCTCTAAATACCGGGTGCCTTACCAAAATCCGGTATAACCGGTTCAACCGACCGGTACGTACCGGTTTTTAAAACATTGACTTAAATTAACAAAAAAACACGAGGCTCACAGTTGGATGTTTCCTTACATGGCAAATTGACTATTGGATATAGGTGAAGGGAATGTTTAAGAGAGGGGGGGGGGGTTAAAAATGACGACGGATGAATGTACGTCCCGATGATCTTCTAATTAACATTTCATTATATTTAATATTTGATTTTATAGACTTTATTTATCTTTTAGAAAAGTTCAATATTGTTGTTTAAAATTATATGTATTTATTAAATGATTTCTATATTGTACACGGGTTTAGTATTGTAATAAAACTATTCCACCACCAATCTTCCGAAGCGTACCGTCAAAGATCAAGGACATATGCTTAATAATAATATCCAGACTTCTACCTCCTCTCTCACCAACCCTTAACAACAAATTACTCCGTATTAACGCCATACGGGATTAGAGTAATATTAAAGTTGTCTCACAAAAGCTTGATGCTTATACGCGACAGGTATGTATACGGTTTTGACCCTATGAAAATTGTGGGGATTTGCTTTTGTATTTTGTGCAGATGGGTTCACTGCTGTGAAATCTTACAGCCGTACAATGAAACGATGGTTATTGCTTTGAGGCGTTGTGAAACAGATGAATTGATTGCTATGGACCCATAGGATTCTTTGATGTATGGGTACTTGATGGCGTGGCAGGCTCTCAATCCCTATCAGAGCACTGAGGTAATTCAAGTAGATGATAAGTTTCCCCAACATGTCTTCTTTTTTGTTAATGATACTCCATTTTTAAAACATAGTTACAGTTTGACTTTCAAAAGTCAAACTCTGTCACTTTCTGGTATTGAGATTGTTGTTGGTCGTTTTTTGTTCTGGGAAAACAATCAACTGATACATTAAGTTATGTAGCAAAGGTTTGCAAGCCAAAAGATATTGGCGATTATTATCATCAATTTCGAATTTGGAAAGTGCTAGTTTGACTTCAGAAAGTCAAACTTTAATTTCTGATAAATTCACTTCTGTGTTTGTTTCAGGTATATCGCTCATGAATATTATACACATTAGAAGACGAGGGTGCGAGTTGTTATAACTCAAAACTAGTTTTACGGATGTAGTATTCACCGGATTAGGATGCAGTTTTGGTTGTTGTCACGCCTGCCCATAATGTATGATATTAGTATACAATGTTATATCTTTACTTCACTTGGAACGCTCAAAGCTCTCTAATGATATTAATATATGAAATTATATGTTTTCTCAAATCATCATTTACTGGTTACTACTTCAGCTCCGTTTTTGTTATTTTAAAGCTTCACATTTTATATTTAAACATTGAGAGTTCAAAGTCACATACTTTGTTATTAAATCATTTGACATGCTCTGGCTTTCGGCACTTGTCTGGACGGCCGGCCGACTATGAAAACATTCCTTTTAGCATAACATTTGTGATTACCATTTGTATTTCTTGATCTTTATGTTATTACCATAATTTTTTGTTTAGTTTATAACCTGACCAACTATTTCAGTCAGTTATTCAAGTTCATCGAGTTGTACTTTAAAGTCATTGTGTTTTGTTTATCTTTTGTTAGGATAAGTTTATCAGTCTGAGCCATAGTTCATTTAGGTTTAAATATAGTCTGAGCCATAAATAGATTGGTAAGGTTAATGGTTTATGTGTATCAATCGGTTGTTCTTGATTAGAACCATCGGTTTTCTGTACAACTGAAAAGAGTTGATCTAAGAAAAAGAAAAAGAATTAGAATTTACGACTTCATCCAAGTCTAAAAAATCAATACAAACATTATACAACTTGATAACTTAACATGATCGTCACACTAGCAGGCACCCCTCACCTATCACCTACTTGCCATTACCATTACCACCTCTCCTACAACCGCATCGGCATCGACATTTTCTTTTACAGCCACTTGTTTTTCTCAATGATATAAATGTCAAATTAATCCTTTTTAAAATTTACAATTCTTTTATCTAGTTCACCAACATGGGATAATTCATTAGGAAAAACTGAATCCTATTTTGTTTTGAAAAAGTTGGTTTTAAGCCTTGAAAATGGTTGGCCACCAACAAACACACATACATACATGAACTCAACTTAAAAAGTAAAAACAACTAAAAAAAATCCCAATCAAGAAGACTAGCTGAGGTAAAAACATAAAAAAGGTAAAGTAAGGGGAACACATGTTTGGGCTGTATCCGCTAATGTGTTTATCTACCTCCTCTCTTGTTGCATAAAACACCAAGAGTTTTAAGTTACAAGATGAAAAACAAAAACAAAAAAAAAGCCAAGAAATCCAGGTTATCTGTAAAACCAAAGGGTATTATTGGAATCATTTCCGGCTAGAAAGATAGATCCCGGAAATTATGGCCACCCCTGCAACCGCCACTCCAACCATTGACAAAACTTTTGATACCGAAATTGATGCTTTTGCTGAAGGCAACTCCATAAGCTCCTTCATCTGCATCGGCCCAAGGCACAAAGCAGTATATATTAAAAATCATTCATTAAACCAGTTTATTATTGTAACCATAAATTTATCCAATTATTTCATGGGAAAGAATCACTGACCTCAACAGGCTGCTTCCAATACTTTTGTATCCCCTGAAGGTGCCCTTTGCCCACAACTGCAACCACAGAACCATGTTCGCGTGCTACTCTCAGCAAGCTCGAAGACATGTACCTACACACAAACCATGTTACAAAAGGCACTTTAAGTTCAAGGAGTTTAGGTCCCAAACGTAAGCTATTATATAACATTTGTAAACTAATTCTAGGTAAAATGCAATACGCTACTAGTCCTTGAATCCCAATAAATATGATAATAAAAAGAATTACACGTAACTTAATGATATTTAAAGCATCTTATGAAAATCTTTATTTATGTACAACCAAACAAGCTAAAGATACAATGAATCAAGCTACATGTACAGTAAAAAAAACCCTTAAAAAATAGGTATAGGAAAATGATTTACAATATCATGAAGTATTTTCAGAAGGGCTAGATAGCAAAAGTATGATCTTATTAGAATCTTGATGTGAAAATATGCGATTTTTTCTACTTATTTTCTTGTGATTCATGTTTAGTTGTTATTTTCTTAAGGAAAAGAAAAGATAAGTGAAGCATATAATACAACATAAAACAACTGAAACTAAATCGTTTTAGAAGAAATTGGTCTTAAATATCATCTTCTCGCAGTCCATGTGGTCAACCTTGATTAAATTATAGAATAAATTACAACAATCAGCCTTGTGGTATACATAAAGTTATAGAAAAGATCCATAAATTAAAATTATCATTCATGTTAATGAAACACGTCTTGTCTATAGTCTCTATATATATACTCACTACTATATAAACTAACTGGTTTATATCGTTAAATTACCGACTATCGTTATTTTGAGTTGATTAGACCTTTAGTTTTCATAGGTTGTCAAATGGACGGGGAGGCAGGTTAGGCACACAGATCCATTCCTAATTTATATAGATAACTAGAAGGACATTCAGTACATAACTAACTATAAGTAGACAACACAACTACAAGAACTGCATAAACACTAATATTTGTTGCTTTGAATGACTAAATGTAACATATAAGGCGTCAACGCAACAAATAATTGCATGTCAATCTCTCTTCCACTACCTATGATTAATACTACATATAAAATGCTTATTGAAGTTCTATGCTTAAATCTGATGTTGTATTTTAATATTATTAGATATAAAACAATTTTTTTAGGTTTTATGCATTTGAATATGCTTCAGATGGCCTCCTACCCCACCCGTTTGAGCCTTTCTTTTCTTATTAAATATTATAGCTTAAGTTACTTTACCACTAAGACAAAAATGTAATCCATATAAAAGTAAACTGGCAAAAACTTCCACCTCTAAATATAACAATATCCTACTCAGCAGAAGCAAATGATAAATATGTGATGTGCATACACACACATACACACATACACACATACACACATACACACATACATACATACATACATATATATATGCAAGTACACATATATAGGAGGACATTCATTACAGAACCATTTTGAGAACTGTATAAACACTTGTACTTTGCTTTAAATGTGATAAGGTGATTATGTAACCGCCGAACCGCCCACTACATCTGATGAGCACGAGAACAAGTGTTTATTGCAGGCCTCTACTTATAATTGATTGTGTAATAAATGCACCTTTACATACATGTATGTATGTACGTAAAGCTATATTAATGTACATGTACGTGTGTACACATATGTGTGTGTAAAGCTATTAAAGATGATACATGCATCAAAGAAGATACTAACTTGTCTCTTTCATGCACAAGGGTTTCCATTAGAGTAGGGAACTCCTTGCTCATCTCTTGAATTACAAGTGTAAGCATGTCCACATCATCCAATTCCTTCAACTGTTACCAATAATAAATGCATTATTCACAAAAAGCATAAATGCAAATATAATCACCACCTTTTTATATAAAATTACATGGAAAACAACAGCATTGATATGTTAATGAGACAAGTACCATTTCATTTAAGCGTGCAGGGCTTGGTAAGAATATTGATTGGAACATCAAGGTATATACCAGCTTTGTTTTATGCCACAGTGGCATTTTTGACCACGTTCTGCGTAATGTTATCTGTTGAATAATCGCATGAGCAAAAAACGGCGTGTTATCTGTTAATATTATAAAATATAGATTTAAGGAAGATATATAATATCATGATCTTACGTTTACTGGACGGTCACCAAGAACCACCTTTCCGCCATACTTCATGGCCTCTTCATATCCAACACGAAACTCACTACCAGGGAAGACCTCAAGCCTACTAGCAACCTGAAAGGACATAAGATTGACACACCTTAAATACACTTCTCATAAAAATATCACATGTAATAACCTTGTTTAAATAGAATAACCATAATTAGTTCTTTAATTTGACGAGCATAAAAACAAAATAGAATAAGAAAGCATAACGATACATCATACAGCAGAGTGGTTTTATATATGCCTAGACTGAATAAACAACCTAATTATAAGCTTGATTCATTTAAGAACTGAGATATTACTTGGTACGGATGTTCACTAACAAATATTATGAACAAAATAGCAAACTATGGTTTAAGGAAAAACAAACTGAAAGTATGAACCAATTTTTCTATGTCCAAATTCGTTAGTTTGTACAAGAAAATTTAAGGCGATAAAATATGAATCATGAATATGACACTTATCCCTAAAAAGGAAATAAAAAAAGATCAATGGAAGGTTTGGTTCATATGGTCGGTTCCAAGTTCCAAACCGCATCATTAAACCGCCACACTGGAACCTAACCTTGAAACAAACAATATTGATCTCAAATGAGCTGACTTCCTTCGATTTGGGCAGTTTACAAACACCCTTTTATACATTTTATATGACCTCATTTTTCCCTTTATGTAGTTTGCATGTCTCAAATTATATTTTTAAGTTGATTTTTAAACATACCACACATTTTTCTATAATATAAATGAACACATGCATACATATTAAAACATTATCATTAGACGAGGACAGTTACATGAGTCGTTATTAAGTATGAGATGTCAAAATCAAAATTATCTGCACTAAAAGAAATTTGTACCCGTATTTTTACAAAGTTTTAAATATAATGATTTGATGGTATACTAATCGTTAGCTTATAACCAATTTAATTATTTATAACTACTTAAAAAACTAAGAGATAGAATATGTTTAGCACACATATTATGCATATAAGATCAGTCATTCAATAATTTAATTATTTTATTACAATATGCAAGTATGAACAATAATATCATACCTTAGCAAGAAACCAACTGTAAAGTATTCCAAATGTGTTGTGATTCTTCTTCCACAAGTCCACCATTTCTCCCATTGTAGGTATCTATCCAACTTAAAAATCAGTACAGTTGCAAACTAGAATCTATATTCCTATGTGTGATATTTGTGTCCCCAAAATAATAAACAATTAATAAACCCGAATACCTTTAAATTCTGAGGAGTGAGTACAGCCACACGATTTGAGCATAACTCCAGAAAGACAACCTGTGTTCATAAAAAATAGCAAAAAATCATAACTACAGCCGTTAAACTGCCAAAAGGTTCATCCATCAATCAAATGTAATAAGTTATAGAGAGAATTACCTCTGGTTTCAAAAAACTGATCACGGCTTCAACTTCTTGGCAGGACTCCTACCAAAAAAAAATGACAATTAATGAAAATTCCACACGTAATTTCTGGATGTTAAGACACATTCATTATTCAAATAAACATTTATGTGCATTTATGATTCAATAAATAAATAAAACGTAAGTCAATCTTTAAACGCCAATATCAGAGCTACAAAACAGGAGATAATTGAAATTTCAAAGTAAAAACATAATACAGATCTTCATAACAGGACTAGGCAGTGACCTACAAATTAGCTTTCATTATAAAAATGTGTGGTGTATGCTTAACTGTAAGAAAACACAAAATTAAGAACAAACTAATGACATCTACTTAATTAAGTTAATTATAAAGTTACGATTTAAAAACAGATAAGCTATTGTGGTTCCAAAAATATATATTTTTCAGCTCCATTTTTCGTTACTGAGAAAGGAAAAAGAACAAATCAAACTGGAACTCCAGGGAAAATGTAGATGAAAACAACCAGGGAAACAACAAGTAGTTATAGAGCATGTAATCTACTAAAGAAATAATAATATCAAAATGGCTCCAAAGATATTTAATATAAACTTAAAACAATACTAGCATCACAACTTAAAACTGTAAGTCGAAGAGATTTATGAATTGGAGTGGTAATAGCATGTTTCATTGCTATACCACCGCCTTTAACTTTACCTACAAGGTATAATGTATATATAGTTCAACTATCAACTATTTAACCTGCCCCTGCCTACCTCATTGGCTGATCATTTCAATGTGTTTTGACTCTACTACATCCATATAGATACACAGACTTACCCATATTTGTGTATTCCGTACATAAAAATGTACTTATTTTCGTTGAGGCAAGATATCAATTGACTAAACACACGTTCAACAAACTTTCAACTTCAATGAAATTCACCAAATTTAATAACTTAGAAATGAAACAGAAACTATACGAGACAGACAGGAATCAGTTTCTGAAAGGTAAGCTAATGCAGTACAAAATGTAGGTGTTTTTCCTGAGACACTAACAGAACTTTTATCCCGATTCAATCATCAACATATCACAGTTTCCTACAAGTTAGGTTTTAAACATCAGGAGGTGTTGCAACATGATTCACATTTTGATACTTTCCTTGTCAGGTAAGGAAAAACTATGTAACCTAAACAACTAGATATCAGATAACATTACTATTGAGCAAATTCACATCAACTGAATTGAATTGTATACCATAGAAACATGTGCGGTTCCAACGAGATACACATCGCAGTTTCCTCCTTCAACAGAGGACTCACACGACAGCTTCACCACACTCCGTAACAGCTCCTCAGTCCTTAGCTCACCTTCATCATTTTCATTTTCACATCAATCAATTTCTCATCAGTTATAATAATCGCAATTATCCGTATAAAAATAACCTAATTCTATACAGCACGAATTCGAACCTCCAACTTCATTCTCATTCAAATCGCGACTGGCTTCATCAACAACAACGCTCCGATCGTCATCGGTTGCTAGAACAGAATCGGAATCCATCGCCGTCGAATTACGGTGGCGGATTTGTACCGGAGCTCCGGCGGATATTTTCCGGTACGATAAGCGGACGGCCGGTGAGAGTTTGTTGTGATTGAAGAGGTGCGACTCGAGCGAGTTGACCAGGGTTCGAGTTAGAGTGAGTCCATTCATACATACATACACATACGTTTCTTAATGTAATGTGTTTGCCCGGAATGAATTAGGCCTTCCTTCAATCACTAGTAACAGAATGACACTTTTACATGAATTGCATTTGTTGAGATCCTATATTCAATAGGTGGTCCTTGTACAAAGACTAGTTTATAGTATCAGTCCGTCCTTGTATAAACACGAGTTTGCTTTCTGGGTGAGTCAGGCCTGGAGCGTCAAAATCAGTATGGATGATTGACATCCCGTTTCAGAAACACTCACTCAGATACTTGGGTACTTCTAAATGTTGTTAAATAAAAAACAAGTGGATTTAGATTACAACATGAATATCCGTTATATATTTTATTAAAACCTAATTGTTGAAGTCAAATAAATTATTGGCAATGATAGATTAATGGAAGATCATATCATTTTATATTAAATTACCTTGATAGCTTAAATCAACATTGATCATGGTTGTTAGGCCTTGAACGTAAAGAAAGAAGATTTGAATTATAAAACAATTGAATGGATGCCGGTTAATAAGTAACCCTATAAAAAATGAGGATTGGTAAATTTATTAAAACGCTTTTAATATTCCACTTCTTCGCTTCCAAGTCTAGAACTGCCGGTTTTACCCGGAACCGAACCGGGAACCGTTTAATGCAAATTCTGAGAACCGAGACCGTAAGATAACACACATTAGCAGTTCTGAGGCACCGGTTCGGTTCCGGTTCCTCGGTTCTGACGGTTCCAAACCGTTTTTCCTCACCCCTACCTACTATGTTATCACCGTTCACACAATATTTTTTTGAATGACTAAATGTTTTGCACTTCATAGGGTTTGAACTAATGATCTATTTCACACCTTACCACCCACCAAAAGTATTTTAATAGTAACTAGTTTTATATTTTTATAAATTTAGTTTGCTAATATTTTATTACAACATATAAATACTTTATAGAGTATTTTTTGTTTTTAACTATTGAACTCCGAACCATTTTTGCTATTTTGAACATTTTAGCTTGTCTATAAATGTTTATAAAACTTTTGACCATTTTTTTCTTTTAAAACAACCAAAATTTATACATCCTTCCCTCAACGGGGATCAAACCCCAACCCTTCATAAACGTTCATGATTGTTACTTTTGTGCTAGTAACAAGAGAAACCAAATTATATATGTCACACCCCGACCAAAGGTGGTGGAACATGTTGGGTTGTAACGGATTGCTCAAAAACATTATGACACTATTAAAGTGACAATATTTACTCAACTCGTTTATTTCATTCAATAATCACAAATACATCTTGTTCAAGATAAAATACAAACAATTGCATCAATACTAAATTCATTAAAGTATCCTAAAGGTATAATCTAAGTGATGAGTCTTCAATCTTCACAAGCAATCTAAAAGTAAATATGTAGCATGCATAAAAATAGATTTGATCAACATGAATGTTGGTGAGCAATACACTAGTTTTTGATAAATGTATATAATGAGGCAAAAATCACAATTCACATGTGTATATAGAATAACGCAACAACCATTGTAAATGTAAAGTAAATAACTGTGGCTCCTTTCTATTTGGTAGCAACCAAAATACTCGGAGAATGAGACCCTATTCTACTAGCACAAGGCTAAATTAGTTAGGGGTGCGTATGATCATACTTATTGAGGCTCAACAACAACATAAAAATAAACACTCATGCACATAATAGCATAATCAATTTAAGGCATAAACAAAGATCGAGCAAATATTCGTACAAACACATAATGTTGAATTGTGGATTTGATAATTAGATCATAAAACAAGTAAGTTTGAACATGGCATGCATGGCACCCCCAAAAGTATAAAAGCGTAAAAAGGGAAAGTGTGATTACTCACATGAAATGAGTAACTTGAAGGATTAGTTTGCTGTAAAACGGAAAGGTAAGTTCAACGAGCATGACCTAGATTGAGAGGGTCTTGAGTTAGTATATGGTCTTAAAAGCTTTAAAGTAAAATAACATGACAAGTAAAATAAATAATTAAAGTTTGAGAGTTAAAGTGTAAATGCAAAAGGAATTAAAGTAATGGTTTTTTTGAAAAGTAAGTTTACTCGAAATCGGGTCTCGGTATTCTGTTCATTAGTTTTACTTAACATTTGTTAAGTAAATATGTGGGGATTGGTTTAACGCAATAGTGCATGACCCCTTGTTAGATATACCGAAACGAAATTTTAACGAGTGTTCGGTTAGTCGGTTTGGGTCTTGATAAATCGTCAAGTCCGAACCTGACATTCCAAAGTGATAAATATCATGAGATTAATTATTTAAAATAGAAACTTAACTAATGTTAAAAGTTCTATTAAGGAGAAACTCCAAACATTGATGTTAAGTGAGTGTTCGGTTTTAAAGGTCCAAGATTGTTATAAGATCAAGTTGGATCCGACATACTAAGTAATTTAAGAAGACATTTATAATTAGTTTGTAAAATATCTTAAAAAGAAAATGTGAGATTCGGTGGCCCGAAACACAACTAGTGTGTTTTAAGCGAGTGAACTCGGTTTAGTTCGATTTGCTTGGTTTGGTTGGTTCAAAACTTGGTATGTGACCAAGCTTGGGTCCAACAAATTCATATTGTAATAAAAAATACAAAAATATAAATAAAAGAACTTAAACACTTAAAACTTACATACAACTTGTTTTAAAACAATTAAATAAAGAGTTAAATGAGAGTTCGGTTTCGGTTCGGTCCTTGACTCGGTATGAGACCGAGGATGGTTACCACATACCCAATACCATGGAACTCATTAGAATAAACTTATAAATGATAATACTCAAATCTTACATACAACATGTTAATAATAAAGTATTTAAATAAAAGTTTGGTTTTGGTTCGGTTCTTGATTCGGAATGAAACCGAGGATGGTAATACATACCCAAATACCACCATTGAACTATTAAAATTATTTGGAAACTAAAATAATTAGGAACTAAACAATATTAACAAGCTTAAACAAAATTAAAGCATGAATTAAAGTGTTTAACAAGGACTATAATAGTCCTCCATGTAGCCTTGCCTTGCAATATCGAAACCGACCATAGCCGGAGAAGGGAAAGCCAAGGAAACAAGGGGAATATGTTTTAATTAACTATAATAACAAGCTTTAATTAACAAGAATTAGTTAGAAACAAATACTAGCATTAGTTTGACCTTGAGAAGTCAAACTACCAAGAATGTGAAAGATGAATACTTAGAACATAGATTGGGGAGAGTTTGAGGTGAATGATCAACCAACAATGGATGAACTGGTCTTCTTTACATAGGGAAATAGTAATGTTACTTTAAAGAGTTTTCATGCATTTTGATTGGTTTAGAAGGTCAAACAAGGCATAATGTAAACAAAAAACGAGCTGGTGGGTCTGCAGCCTACCCTAGAGATAGGGGGTCGGTCGACCCTTGTGAAAAAAAATAGTGCTATTATAGTGTTAAAATTCCAACCGAACCCTGTGAAATTTTTACATCGACCCCTGTGGAATTTCGAAATCAAAAGGTGTAACATCCCGTTTTCTCGTTTCGAATAATAAATAAAATATGGGTTATTATGAGTTGGCCTTGTGTTGGTTAAATAGATATGAGTTATGGACTTGGGTTAAAAGGGAAAGAAGAAAATACAATGGGCTTAAGCCCATGACTCATCATATATAAACAATAATTAACCCTTAATCCATTCATTTACACATATTCCTTACACCATCTAAAACACACACTTAAGCTCTCTCTCTAGTTTCTCTTTTCTCAAGCCGAACTGTGACATTCGTCAATTTCGGGTCTCGATTCGTATTCATTTTGTAAACATTTATTATGTAAACCGACCCGTTTTGTAAACCGAAACCTTGGATATAGTCAAAATGTAGGGCCCCGAACCCGGTAGCCTTACTTAAACGTCGGATTTACTCATAAACACAGTTCGTACAAATCAGAGTTCATTAAAACTTTCGCGGAATATAAAAACTTTCATAAAACATTTCATAACAAAACACGTCTTGTCTTAAAACATCATTTTGTCTTTCAAAATAATCGAAACATTTAACTTAAACGTCTTGAGTCTTCCGATGCCAGCCTCTTATTCAGTGCCACGTGTCTCCTCAAGCGTGCTGCCTCATCCTACTCACCTGCGTGCATACTAAAAGTCAGCTACGCTGAGTGAGTTCTAGTTAATCAAGCAAATGATCATACAACCACTTCATACAATATATACGTATCCGAAGACACATAGTCCACTGTCTAACATGCCACTGTTTAACCACTTAATTACCCCTATAGCTTAGCCTCTTAATTACCCCTACAGCTTAGCCACTTATGCCACTTTATGCCACTTGATGCCACCTTAATAACGAAGTCACGTATAGGCTTACCCTACCACGTACTATCGTCGTGCCACTAACACTCTTACTAGACTCTGCCACTTCTATCACACTCTACCACTACTTGTCTACAGCACTCTTTATAACAATACAATATTTACATAATGAGCAAGTCACATCATAGAATACTTACATACTAGCAACCACTTGACAATCACTATCCTTGGCGATACGTGCAATATCCGAAGATCGTTCACGTACCGACAAGCATTACATAATAGCTACTTGTATAACATCTATACACTTACCACTTAAGGTAAGTGTATTCACACTTTCACATCTAACCTGCTTACCTTACCACTTAGCCTCTTATTTACACCTACCACTTAGCCTCTTAACCACCTTGCCACTTTGCCACTTTAATAACGTATAGCGTTATGCCACTTTGCCACTTTAATAACGTATACGTTATGCCACTTTGCCACTTTAATAACGTATAACGTTATGCCACTTTGCCACTTTAATAACGTAAAACGTTATGCCACTTTGCCACTTTAATAACGTATAACGTTATGCCACTTTGCCACTTTAATAACGTAAAACGTTATGCCACTTTGCCACTTTAATAACGTATAACGTTATGCCACTTTGCCACTTTAATAACGTTATGCCATTTTGCCACTTTAATAACGTAAAACGTTATGCCACTTTGCCACTTTAATAACGAAGGCACGTATAGGCTTACCCTACCACGTACTATCGTTATGCCACTAACACTCTTACTAGACTCTTGCCACTTTTAACACGCTCTACCTCTACTTGTCTACAACACGCTTCATATCATTTACATAATAAGCAAGTCACATCAACGATCATACACACATAATAACGATGGCACGTACAGGCTTTCCCTATCACGCGCTCACGTTTTGCCACTAACACCCTTACTAGACTCTTGCCACTTTTAACACACTCTACCTCTACCTGCCTATATCACACTTCATATCAGTTCGGTATTTACGTAATAAACAAGTCACATCATAACATTCATACACACTATCAACCACTTGGAATTTACTATCCTTGGCGATACGTGCAATATCCGAAGATCGTTCACATACCGACAAGCATTATAAAATATATACCTCGTATAACATCTATAGCATACACTTACCACTTAAGGTAAGTGTATTCACACTTCACATCGAGTATGCACACAGCCCTGAAAACATAACAAGGAATGGGGCTAGAAACTCACCTGAACTCTGCTTCTTTCTTCTGATAGCTGTAAATCCCTTCTTTAACTGAGCTCGGCTGACTGTACAAGTTACACGTATCAATACTCGCCTGATCTAATCTGGTGGCCTAGTATTAGCTTACTTTTACTTATCGCTTTTAATATATTTCCTAATCGAACTCGGCTTTAGGCGAAGTTAAACTTTAGGCGAAGTTACCAGCTAGGCGAACTTAGATTTACAGCGAAGTTGCCATCAGGCGAACTTAGCTTGCAGGCGAAGTTAAACCTTAGGCGAACTTAGCTTTAGGCGAAGTTACCAGCTAGGCGAACTTAGCTTTACAGCGAAGTTGCCAGCAGGCGAACTTGGCTTCAGGCGAAGTTGTCATCAGGCGAACTTGGCCTCAGGCGAAGTTACCAGTTAGGCGAACTTAACTTTACAGCGAAGTTGCCATCAGGCGAACTTAGCTTGCAGGCGAAGTTTATCAGGCGAACTTAGCTTGCAAGCGAAGTTCATCGCTTTGAAGGCGAAGTTGCCCAGTTGCAGGCGAAGTTGCCCAGATCAGCCGCTGTTCGGTTTCTGTCCAGCATTTTGAGCGATTTTAACACCCTTGCTATGGTTCAATATCACCCACTACGCTTCCCGACCATTTTCAGTCGTTTATACACTAAAAAGCTTGGATCTTTAAACTTCAAAGATCAAGAATCATACCTTTTTGAGCTTGTTTGGATCTCGTTTAACTTGTTAACACAACTAATCGCTCTCTCTCTCTCTCGGATCTGCCCGTTCCTCTCCTCGGCCCGGCGGCGGTGTAGATGGTGTGTGTGTGTTTTTGGAGTGTGTGTGTAGAAAGTAAGGAAATGAAGATATTTTTGGGTTTAGGGGATATTTATATCCCCGAAATCCCATGGACCTAAGGCCCATTCTCATTTAACCCGTCTCCATTAATCCAACACTAGCCCGACTCATACCAACTCATACTCTATTATTTATTTCCTGACAACCCGAGTAAACTTTCCCTCTATTAGTAAGTATTATAATTAATATCACTTTGAAATTTCGGGATGTTACAAGTCTTCCCTCCTTAAAGAGGTTTCGTCCCCGAAACCTAACTTATTCCCTATAAAAGGAAAACTTCTTATATTTACACTCTTTATTGAATCGCCTTTGCTTTCTGGGTTATACCTCTTACTCCTGACTTGTAGTCGTCGAGCGGTGATCATGTGTTTTAGCTATTACGGTAACTTGTCCATGAAGCCCTCGATGTACCAAGTCTCGTATCGCCTTCCCGAGGAACCATCTCCTATAATAACGCTAACTCCTAAGGCGACGCTTTACCATCACACAACTATTTATCATAACCAACATGCATTCAAGATAAATTCCTAGGTCGTTCATACAAAAACACAAGAAGTCACAAGTACTTCATAACATAAAAGGAAATCATTCAAGCTTGCTAAACAAACATAGGTTCAACTGTAACATAAAACACTCTTTAACTACTAAACATAAAACAGCTGTGACATGCCACTTATTCTCCTGCAACCTCCTCAGCAGTTAATAGACCCTCCTTTCACGCGTTTCCTCTTCCTTCCGCCACTGCCACGGCTTCTCCACACGCCCCAGCTATGTGACCTGACTTACCACACTTGTAACACTTCTGGTCCTCGGTGCATTCACGGGAGATGTGCCCCTTCCTCCCACATCGGTAGCACTGATTTGGACCAGCCTTGCATTCCCCCAAGTGCATCTTCCCGCACACCTTACATGCTTCCTTTCCTGCCATCTTCTGTGTCTTTCTCCCTGCACGCTCCGCGACATCCCCAGCTCTCTTAGTTCCTTTCCCTTTTTCCCCATCTTCCACTTCCACATCATCCGCCGCCAGATCATCATAGACCATCTCCGCCAACTCGACCGCCGACTCAAAGGTAACGGGTTTGTTGGCCCTGACTAACATGCGGACCTTCTGGGGAAGTCCTCTAACGTAACACTTGATCCGTTTCGCCTTGGTGTTCACCATGTCAGGAACCAGCCTAGACATGCGGTTGAATTCAGTGGTGTACTCACGATGTGTCATCTTGTCCGCCTTCAGATTCAGAAATTTCATCTAGGCCCTCTCAACCTCAGCATCAGCACAGAACCTTTTCATCATTAACTCCTTAAGGTCATCCCACCTCATGGCCTTAATCTCCTCTCGGGTCTTCCTTTGTTCGACAGTTTCCCACCAGTACATGGCCTCATCTTCAAATGACTGTGTGACATAACCCACTGCTTGGTCGGGACGGCATTCGCTAATTCGGATTTTCTTGTCCATTGTGGTTATCCATTGGAGAGTAGCAATTGCGTCTCCCAACCCAGTCAGCTTTGGCGGGTCGCATCCTTTGAAGGACTTATAGTTGCACCCATCTTGGCCTCTTTTCCTGTCATCGACCTTCACAGATTTATCCTCACTCGAGGCCTCTCTTTCTCCTTCCCCATCCTTCCTACCATCACCACCTGCCCCTTCAACAGTTCGTTCACGGCTTCCAGCAGATCTTTCGGGATTCAGGTTCTTCACAGCAGCAACTACAGCTTGAACAATGGCTGCTTGAACTGCAGGGCTAAGTTGAACCTCTTCGTTGTTGTTCTGGTCTCTTCCTGATGCGCTTCCTTCATCTTCGGTGTGGGAAGCTTCTTCTACCGAGGGTTGCTGGACCAGACGAGGCCTGCCACGACGTCCAGTGCGACCCCCAGTTCCAACAAATTCTCCAGCTCCAGCCATTAGTATTCTAAAAGGGAAAACACAAACATCATCACTCAAGGAACTATTTAGTACAAGGATAGCAAGGCTAACTGGTAATAACAGTGGCCAGCTGTGACTAGCTGATCACGTTGCTTTCCGTGTCCTATACACTTCCCTTTATGAGTCTCTTTGTGCTGGTTCTACTTAAGCAGTTAGTCAAATCAAACAAATAATTATTCCTATCCCTAACCTGCACTCATTCTTCATTTAGCAAATAAGCCAACATTAACATACACCATTTACCATACACTTTACCTTTACTGAGCTTGCTTGAGTGACACATGGCTATCTTGAACTGGCATCTTCTTTCCTTTCTTACTTAAATCCCATTCTCTGTTCGAGTCTAAGCATGTAGGATGCTTAAATCTCTCGAACTTTGCTCTGATACCAACTTGTAGGGCCCCGAACCCGGTAGCCCTACTTAAACGTCGGATTTACTCATAAACACAGTTCGTACAAATCAGAGTTCATTAAAACTTTCGCGGAATATAAAAACTTTCATAAAACATTTCATAACAAAACACGTCTTGTCTTAAAACATCATTTTGTCTTTCAAAATAATCGAAACATTTAACTTAAACGTCTTGAGTCTTCCGATGCCAGCCTCTTATTCAGTGCCACGTGTCTCCTCAAGCGTGCTGCCTCATCCTACTCACCTGCGTGCATACTAAAAGTCAGCTACGCTGAGTGAGTTCTAGTTAATCAAGCAAATGATCATACAACCACTTCATACAATATATACGTATCCGAAGACACATAGTCCACTGTCTAACATGCCACTGTTTAACCACTTAATTACCCCTATAGCTTAGCCTCTTAATTACCCCTACAGCTTAGCCACTTATGCCACTTTATGCCACTTGATGCCACCTTAATAACGAAGTCACGTATAGGCTTACCCTACCACGTACTATCGTCGTGCCACTAACACTCTTACTAGACTCTGCCACTTCTATCACACTCTACCACTACTTGTCTACAGCACTCTTTATACCAATACAATATTTACATAATGAGCAAGTCACATCATTGAATACTTACATACTAGCAACCACTTGACAATCACTATCCTTGGCGATACGTGCAATATCCGAAGATCGTTCACGTACCGACAAGCATTACATAATAGCTACTTGTATAACATCTATACACTTACCACTTAAGGTAAGTGTATTCACACTTTCACATCTAACCTGCTTACCTTACCACTTAGCCTCTTATTTACACCTACCACTTAGCCTCTTAACCACCTTGCCACTTTGCCACTTTAATAACGTATAGCGTTATGCCACTTTGCCACTTTAATAACGTATACGTTATGCCACTTTGCCACTTTAATAACGTATAACGTTATGCCACTTTGCCACTTTAATAACGTAAAACGTTATGCCACTTTGCCACTTTAATAACGTATAACGTTATGCCACTTTGCCACTTTAATAACGTAAAACGTTATGCCACTTTGCCACTTTAATAACGTATAACGTTATGCCACTTTGCCACTTTAATAACGTAAAACGTTATGCCACTTTGCCACTTTAATAACGAAGGCACGTATAGGCTTACCCTACCACGTACTATCGTTATGCCACTAACACTCTTACTAGACTCTTGCCACTTTTAACACGCTCTACCTCTACTTGTCTACAACACGCTTCATATCATTTACATAATAAGCAAGTCACATCAACGATCATACACACATAATAACGATGGCACGTACAGGCTTTCCCTATCACGCGCTCACGTTTTGCCACTAACACCCTTACTAGACTCTTGCCACTTTTAACACACTCTACCTCTACCTGCCTATATCACACTTCATATCAGTTCGGTATTTACGTAATAAACAAGTCACATCATAACATTCATACACACTATCAACCACTTGGAATTTACTATCCTTGGCGATACGTGCAATATCCGAAGATCGTTCACATACCGACAAGCATTATAAAATATATACCTCGTATAACATCTATAGCATACACTTACCACTTAAGGTAAGTGTATTCACACTTCACATCGAGTATGCACACAGCCCCGAAAACATAACAAGGAATGGGGCTAGAAACTCACCTGAACTCTGCTTCTTTCTTCTGATAGCTGTAAATCCCTTCTTTAACTGAGCTCGGCTGACTGTACAAGTTACACGTATCAATACTCGCCTGATCTAATCTAGTGGCCTAGTATTAGCTTACTTTTACTTATCGCTTTTAATATATTTCCTAAACGAACTCGGCTTTAGGCGAAGTTAAACTTTAGGCGAAGTTACCAGCTAGGCGAACTTAGATTTACAGCGAAGTTTCCATCAGGCTAACTTAGCTTGCAGGCGAAGTTAAACCTTAGGCGAACTTAGCTTTAGGCGAAGTTACCAGCTAGGCGAACTTAGCTTTACAGCGAAGTTGCCAGCAGGCGAACTTGGCTTCAGGCGAAGTTGTCATCAGGCGAACTTGGCCTCAGGCGAAGTTACCAGTTAGGCGAACTTAACTTTACAGCGAAGTTGCCATCAGGCGAACTTATCTTGCAGGCGAAGTTCATCAGGCGAACTTAGCTTGCAGGCGAAGTTCATCGCTTTGAAGGCGAAGTTGCCCAGTTGCAGGCGAAGTTGCCCAGATCAGCCGCTGTTCGGTTTCTGTCCAGCATTTTGAGCGATTTTAACACCCTTGCTATGGTTCAATATCACCCACTACGCTTCCCGACCATTTTCGGTCGTTTATACACTAAAAAGCTTGGATCTTTAAACTTCAAAGATCAAGAATCATACCTTTTTGAGCTTGTTTGGATCTCGTTTAACTTGTTAACACAAGTAATCGCTCTCTCTCTCTCTCGGATCTGCCCGTTCCTCTCCTCGGCCCGGCGGCGGTGTAGATGGTGTGTGTGTGTTTTTGGAGTGTGTGTGTAGAAAGTAAGGAAATGAAGATATTTTTGGGTTTAGGGGATATTTATATCCCCGAAATCCCATGGACCTAAGGCCCATTCTCATTTAACCCGTCTCCATTAATCCAACACTAGCCCGACTCATACCAACTCCTACTCTATTATTTATTTCCTGACAACCCGAGTAAACTTTCCCTCTATTAGTAAGTATTATAATTAATATCACTTTGAAATTTCGGGATGTTACACAAAATGATGGATTTTATGTTACAATATTGTTTTACACTTGTTGGGTCTTGAAAACATCATTTTCGGTCTTTAAAACGCGTAAAAATCACCTACAACAAACTCCGGGGACTAAATCTGCCACTTTTGAAAGTTTAGGAAAAGCTGATGGCCAACCCCATCGCGCTACGCGATGGGGGACACCATGAGCTTCGCGTGGCACGACCTGCATCAGGTCTGCATCTCGTTTTTTTGTTCATTTTTATGCAAACATGTGACTAAACCATCTCATTTTCATGCAAAACCATTTATGCTTGACCATTTCATCTTACCCTATATATACACCACCATTTCCCTCATTTTCCCCTGCTACAATCCAAATTCTCTCTCAAATACAAATATCTTAAGGTTGTTTTCTTAGTGTTCTTGAAGGTTTGACTTCCAAAAGTCAAACCAAGTTTAATCTTTCATTCTAATTAACTTATGTAGTATTATTAACACTAGTTTATGGTTGTACAACATATATATAATATACACCCCTTGTTACCTTTGGTAGTTACTTCTCTAGTTCCGATCGGTAAGGTTTCGGACCTTGTAAGGCAAGGCTTCATGGAAAACTTCTTGATATATATATATATACACTTATATAACTTGTTTCTACATACTAACCATGCTTAACTTCTGCCCATTTTAGTTTATCTACAAGTTCCATGGTTATGGGTTTGAGGGTCTATGCTTCGGTCTAACCGTAAATAGCTCTAAACCGTAAACCGAACTTTACTTACTAGTTTTTGTTAAATACTTGTTTAAACATGTTTAATGTTAGATCTCACTTTATAAACCATTTTTATGAGTTCCATGGTTATGGGTTTGTAGATTCTAAACTCGGTCTTAATCCGAAACTAGATCCGAACCGAAAACCGAACTTTTATTTAAAGACTTTATTGTTAACTTTTTGGTTATAAAACTTAAGTATTTTCATTTGTACATTATTATACAAGTTCTTGGATATTTGGGCATGTGGAAACCATCTATGAACTTATTGTGAGATGGAAACCGAACCAAACCGACTTTTACTCGCTTAAGACACACAAGTGTGTTTTTAGCTATCAAGACTTGTATATTTCTTTAAAAATAGTTACAAACTGATTTCAATTGTTTTCCTAAGTACTTGGAAATGTTGGATCCAACTTGATCTCAAAACAAAGTTTGGACCGACAAAACCGAACACTCGCTTAACGTACGTTGTTAGTTCTTAAACAATAGATCTACATACTTGGTTAAGTATTATTGGATTTTTATGAGTTATCTCATAACATTTAATATTTTGGAAAGTTGACTTTGGGTTTGTCCAATTGTCAAGACCCGAACCAACAACCCGAACACTCGTTAAAACCCGTTTTAGTATCTTTATCCCAAGGGACTTGCATTCTTGCATTTTACCCACCTTATTACTTAACATAGGTTGAGTAAATATTAAGGTCAGATACTTTAACCCGGTTTTGAGCAAACTTACATTTTTAAAGGGTTATTATTATAAATTGCAAATAGTTACATTTTAAACATTGAAATTTTAATTGTTCACATTTCTCAACATTTATTTTATTTAAAGACTTTCAAGACAACCTTTCTAAATCTGAAACTTCTTTCTTTTTAGGCTTTGTTCGTTAAACCCATCGTTTCGGAAAATCTTCAATTATAATCTTTCGAGTTTATTACTTGAACGTGAGTATTTTCATAACCCGTTTTCCAACTTTTATTTTGGGGGTGACATTTCATACTTATACAACTAAATTCTTTATACTTGAATCTTAAACCACAAACGTTATTGTATACTTTACTTAAATAATTGCTCGATTTGGTGTTCTATGATTACATGCTTATGTGTTTATCTCTTTTGATTGGTGGAACTATAAAATCCTTATTTGGCATCCCCTTATAGCAATGTGTCGTTAACGTAATGCAATTAATGATAACTATAAAATCCTAGACTATTTGGCATCCCCATATAATTAGGTGTCACTAACGTAATTCTATTAGCGATTTTATCCAAGTTATTGCTTTTATTTATTGTTTCGTATACGAGTTTTGTGGCTCTTTCTTAGTATATATGTATATGCTCAAACTTATGAATTGCTCACCAACCTTTGTGTTGATAAACTTTATTTTATGAAATGTTACAGGTTTGCATCTTGGTTGATTTGGGATTGTGAAGAAAATGCCATCAAGACCTTTAGGATATTGGTAAAATGAACAATATTGAATTTTCTATATTTTGTGATATCTTGTTATGGCTACTTATGAGTATTTTTTATGTGAAATTTTCGATGTTGTGAAATGAAATGAGTTTGTTAAATATTGTCGCTTTAATTAGTGTCATGTGCTTATGGGCAATCGTTACACCTCGGCATGTTCCGCCGCCTTTGGTTGGGGTGTGGCAGATTGGTATCAGAGCCATGACAATAAGATAAGTGGTTAGACGTAACGACCTAGAATTGTTATGCTTAGGGTCCTATTCGTGTGCTTATACGTGTTTACTCTATATTAATTGTTCATATCACATGTTATTTATAAACTTGTTTAAAATTCACCAATATCCTAAATGTTCACATACACACACTTTCATAGTATTTACAAGGTATCCTTACCTTAAAACGCAAAAAGTAGATTTCATGTGTTTTATGGATTTCAAGATTAACTTGGATCCCGTTGTTTCAAATCCCTTAAAGGTTGCGTTTATATCGGGTTTGTAGCCATCATAGTAAACGAGACATTATAAAACAACCATTTGACAAAAAGGTTCCAAGAATCAAAGGTGATTTACTTACCTGGGATGGTTGGATTATAGTGCTCGTTTACTTGGCCACAAATCGTGTTATACATGGCAATACTTTAAGTATTCGAATGCGAGCGTTCCGGCCGCCATCCTAATTTATAGTGTCAAAACAATAGAACTACGGTGATTCGTGGACTTGACATGACGTTGTATCTCGATTTATTGTGTTATTATCGTTATTTGAGTCGAAAACATGACAAATTCGCGGTGGTTCGTTCACATGTTTAGACTCCAATATGATGTTTTATAAAAACTTTTATTTTCGGAATATCAAATCATGGTGGTTCATGTACGATTTTCTGACTCTATAAATCTCAAAATCTCAAATTTTCAAGCTTTAACCTTTCAAAAACCATTTACGATTGTTTTCTGTTTTGTTGTTTATATACGAAGATTTACATTTTTATCTAACACTAACATCTCCTCCTTACTAACTCTAGGATTCACAATCAATAATTTAAAATTCATCTTATTTTACTTTTATACACCTTCATATTCATTTCTTTTTACCCAAAACTTATTCCATTTCTTTATAATCTTTTAGCATGCCTCCACTAAGACCGCGCAAGAACACCAACCGTCGTATGGCTGATTTTATCATCAAGCAAATGGACGCTGTGATTCCCGAGCTTGTGACCTAATCCAAGCTACCCAACCTCCTCCACCCGTTGTTGCACCCGTTGAACCCAAACCCACATCCTACTCATACAAGCAATTTACTAGTGCCAACCCAACCGAATTTTCGGGTACGAACTGTGCGACTACCTTGTTGCAATGGTTTGAGTCTATGGAGAACGTGTTTCGATACAACGAGTGCCCTAAAGCGAAAAAGACAAATTTCGCTTCAAGCATGTTTAGAAAAACCGCTATAACATGGTGGGTAGTGTTATGCATCTCCAAGGGTCGGAAGCGGCTATGGCTCTTCCATGGTCCGACCTCAAGGCGCTTATGATGAAGAAGTTTTGTCCCAAACACGAACTTCAAAAGCTTGAGGAGGAATTTTGGAACCTCAAGCAAGATAGTGGTGATAACGCCGCCTACTCACTCCGTTTCCACGAGTTGAGCATTCTTGTCCCACATTTGGTTACCCCGACTGAGTTTGAGCTTGACAAATACATTGAGGGTTTACCGATGCAAATCCGGGACTCAGTCATGAGTAGCAAACCCATGAATCTTGAGGATTCCATCACCATAGCCGGTGCGCTATCGGAGAAAGCCGAGCTCAAGCCCGTACCTCAAGCCAAGGTTGAACCCTCACCTCAGGCCATTAACTACTCCAACTCATCCCGTCACAACAACAACAACAACAACAACAAGAAACCCAAGACCGACTACCGAAACTATGTTGTTACCCAACCTCAACCTCAACAATCAACCCAAGCTCCACCCCAAAACCGAAGACCATATACCGGTACTTTCCCGCTATGCAAAACTTGCCAACTTCACCACCCATCAAACACGCCTTGTCGCCATTGTACTAATAGTAACCGACTTGGCCATCTCAGCACCACATGTCGATCGGCACAACGAACCCAACCAAACCAACCAAGAACCTTTCCCCAAAACTCCCAAAACCGATATGCACCCTACCCACCAAACCAACCCCAACAACCCCGAGCATGCTTCAATTGCAGTGATCCCAACTATTTCCGCAACAATTGTCCCCGATTAACCTTTGCCAACCAAGCTCAAACCATACCCATACCATACTACCAAACCCATGCCCTACCAAGTCCAAACCTACCAACCCCAACTTCCCCAACTCAATGCACCACTCATCCAACCCATCCAATCTATACAAGCACTACCTCCTCCTCCACAACAAGCACCTCAAGTCAACCATGGCAACCAAGGGCGAGCTTTCATGATGAACGCTAATCAAGCTCAAGTGGCAAACGATGTCGTGAATGGTATGTTTTTGGTGAACCATCATTTGGCTTCTATTTTATTTGATACTGGTGCCGATAGAAGTTTTATTTATTTGAAATTTGAGTAAAAAATTTCTATGCCTCGAACTAAGCTTTCCCGACCGTTTTTTGTTGAAGTAGCCAATGTCAATTCCATTACCATCAATTCCGTAGTCCGCGATTGTACCCTCATCCTTTCTAATCATAAATTCTCCATAGATCTCATCCCGATGAAAATGGGAAGTTTCGATGTCATAGTAGGCATGGATTAGTTATCTTTGCACTGTGCCGAAGTTGTTTGCTTCGATAAATTCATTCGCATTCCACTCGTCAAAGGTAAAATTCTTAAAGTCTTTGGGAACGCAACTTCTAGAAGACTTAATCTCATGTCATGCCCCCAATCGCAAAAGTACTTACGCCAAAAGTACGTTCCGTTTCTAGCTCTCGCGATGACAAAAGACAAAAAGGAAAGGAAATTCCAAGATATTTCCATTGTTCGTGATTTCCTCGATGTCTTTCCCGACGATGTCACAGGTCTTCCACCCGTTAGTCCGATTGAATTCCGAATCGATCATGTGCCTGACGCCATGCCCGTGGCCAAGGCTCCTTATCGTCTAGCCCCGTCAGAAATGGAAGAATTGTCGAACCAACTCGAAGAACTTTCTGATAAAGGTTTCATTCGTCCTAGATCTTCTCCTTGGGGCTCTCTCATTCTCTTCGTGAAAAAGAAGGATGGTTCGTTTCGTATGTGCATTGATTACCGAGAGCTTAACAAACTCACCATCAAAAATCGTTATCCCTTGCCACGAAGCGACGACCTATTCGACCAACTTCAAGGCGCACCTTGTTTCTCCAAAATCGATCTTCGATCGGGTTATCATCATTTGCGTGTTCGCGAAGAAGACATTCCTAAAACCGCTTTCCGTACTCGATATGGACATTTCGAGTTTTTGGTTATGCCCTTCGGGTTAACAAATGCACCCGCGGTTTATATAGACCTCATGAACCGCGTTTGCAAACCATTCCTTGATAAATTCGTTATTGTCTTTATTGATGACATCCTTATCTTCTCTAAATCCAAAGCCGAACATGAACATCATTTGCGTTCCATTCTCGAACTCCTTAGAAACGAACGACTCTACGCCAAATTCTCCAAATGTGAATTTTGGCTCGAGGAAGTTCAATTTTTAGGGCATATCGTAAACGACAAAGGTATTCATGTTGATCCCGCTAAAATTGAGGCCGTTAAGAATTGGAAAACTCCAACGACTCCCACGGAAATTCGATTCTTCCTCGGTTTGGCCGGATATTATCGGCGTTTCATTCGAAACTTTTCTAAGATTTCCTTGCCTCTTACCTCCCTTACTCATAAAGGGAAACCATTCAAATGGGGTTCGAAGCAAGAGGAAGCCTTTTGTACTCTCAAGGACATGCTTTGCAATGCTCCTATTCTAACCCTTCTCGATGGAAACGACGATTTTGTTGTGTTTTGTGATGCCTCTCATCAAGGCCTTGGTTGTGTTCTCATGCAACGAGGTCAAGTCATCGCTTACGCATCAAGGCAGCTAAAGTTCAACGAGAAGAACTATACGACTCATGATCTCAAACTTGGTGCCGTCGTTTTCGCTCTCAAAATTTGGACATTACCTTTATGGTACGAAATGTGTGGTTTTTACCTATCATAAAAGCCTTCAACATATTTTTGACCAAAAAGATCTCAACATGAGACAACAACGATGGGCCGAATTACTTAGTGATTACGATTGCGAGATTCGCTACCATCCCGGTAAAGCGAATGTTGTCGCCGACGCTCTAAGTCGAAAGGTTAATGTTAAATCCGTCCTGCTTCTAAGCGTTGTTGTTCAAACCGATCTTCAAATTCGTATCTTCCAAGCTCAACGTACCTCCGTTGAAGAAGGTAACATGTATGACGAAATGTCATGTGGAGCCGAACTTCAACTCGAAACCAAACCCGATGGTCTTTTGTACTTTCTCAATCGTTTGTGGGTACCCAATCGCGATGATCTTCGTTCCTGTATACTCGACGAAGCTCATAATTCACAGTATTCCGTTCATCCCGGTGCGGATAAGATGTATTTCAATCTTTGTGCTACCTTTTGGTGGCCGGGTATGAAAAAGGATGTAGCATTGTTTGTATCTAAATGTCTTACTTGCTTAAAAGTCAAAGCCGTACATCAAAGACCTTTTGGTCTACTCGAGCAACCACTGATTCCCGTTTGGAAATGGGAAGACATTGCTATTGACTTTAGCACTAAATTACCCAACACCCAAAAAAGCAACGATAATATTTGGGTGATGATTGATCGTTTAACCAAGTCTACTCATTTCATTCCGATCCGCGAAAAGTATTCTGTTGACCAGCTTGCTCAAATCTATGTTCGAAAACTTGTGTGCCGACACAGTTTACCATTGACTATTATTTCTGATCGCGATGCTCGTTTTACCTCTCATTTTTGGCGACCTCTTCAAGAAGCTTTGGGAACATGTCTCGATCTTAGCACCACTTATCATCCTCAAACGGACTGTCAATCCGAACGTACGATTCAAACCCTCGAGGATATGCTACGAGCGTGTGTTCTTGATTATGGTGGAAATTGGGATTCTCACATTCCGTTCATCGATTTCTCATATAACAATAGCTATCATTCTAGCATTGATATGGCTCCTTTTCAAGCTCTTTACGGTCGTAAATGTCGTTACCCAATTAGTTGGAACGAAATCGGTGAAGCTCAAATCACGGGACCCGAAATTGTCCAAGAAGCTACCGACGTCATCGATCAAATCCGTAAAAACCTCCTGGCCACTAGAAGTCGTCTAAAGAGTTACGCCGGCAAACGGCGAAACCGATCGAATTTAATGTTGTCGGCTTTGTCCTTCTAAAAGTATCTCCTTGGAAGGGGGTAGTCCCTTTTGGAAATAAGGGTAAGTTAGCTCCTCATTTCGTTGGTCCTTTCAAAATTCTTGAACGTGTTGGGAAGGTAGCTTTTCGACTCGAACTACCGCAAGAACTCGACGGTGTTCATCCGACATTTCATGTTTCAGATCTTAAAAAGTGCTTAGCCGAGGGTAATCTCCATATACCTCTCGACGAAGTACATGTTGATGAGTTGATGATTATGGTTGAACGACCCGTTGAGATCATGGATCGCAACGAGAAGAAAACCAAACGTAGTCGTATTCGGTTAGTCAAAGTTCGATGGGAATCACGGCGTCGCGCATAATTAACTTGGGAACGAGAAGACGCAATGAAATAAAAGTATCCACATTTGTTTGCATCATCGTCTTCGTCTTAATTTCAGGACGAAATTTCCTAAAGTAGGGGATACTATGACATTCGTCAATTTTGGGTCTCGATTCGTATTTGTTTTGTAAACTTTTATTATGTAAACCGACCCGTTTTGGAAACCGAAACCTTGGATATAATCAAAATGATGGATTTTATGTTACAATATTGTTTTGCACTTGTTGGGTCTTGAAAACATCCTTTTCGGTCTTTAAAACGCGTAAAAATCATCGAAAACGAACTCTGGGGACTAAATCTGCCACTTATGAAAATTTGCGGAAAGCTGATGGCCAACCCCATCGCGCTACGCAATGGGGGACACCATGGGCGTCGCGTGGCACGACCTGCATCAGGTCTGCAGCTCGTTTTTTCGTTCATTTTTATGCAAACATTTGACTAAACCATCCCATTTTCATGCAAAACCCTTTATGCTTGACCATTTCAACTTACCCTATATATACACCACCATTTCCTTTCATTTTCCCCTGCTAGAACTCCAAATTCTCTCTCAAATACAAAGATCATAAGGTTGTTTTCTTAGAGTTCTTGAAGGTTTGACTTTCAAAAGTCAAACTTAGTTTAATCTTTCATTCTAATTAACTTATATAGTATTACTAACACTTGTTTATGGTTGTTCGACATATATATAATATACACCCCTTGTTACCTTTGGTAGTTACTTCTCCGGTTCCGATCGGAGAGGTTTCGGACCTTGTTAGGCAAAGCTTCATAGAGAACTTCGTGTTCTTGATATATATATATATATACTTATATAACTTGTTTAGACATACTAACCATGCTTAACTTCTACTTATTTTAGTTTATTTACAAGTTCATGGTTATGGGTTTGAGAGTCTATGCTTCGATTTAACCGTAAATAGCTCTAAACCATAAACTGAACTTTGCTTACTAGTTTTTGTTAAATACTTGTTTAAACATGTTTAATGTTACAGCTCAGTTTATAAAACCATTTTTATGAGTTCCATGGTTATGTGTTTGTAGATTCTAAACTCGGTCTTTACCCGAAACTAGATCCGAACCGAAAACCGAACATTTGTTTAAAGACTTTATTGTTAACTTTTTGGTTGTAACTTAAGTATTTTCATTTGTACATTATTATACAAGTTCTTGGATATTTGGGCCTGTGGAAACCATCTATGAACTTATTGTGACATGGTAACCGAACCAAACCGAACTAAACCGACTTTTACTCACTTAAGACACACAAATGTGTTTTTAGCTATCAAGACTTGTATATTTCTTTAAAAATAGTTTACAAACTGATTTTAATTATTTTCCTAAGTACATGGAAATGTTGGATCTAACTTGATCTCATAACAAAGTTTGGACCGACAAAACCGAACACTCGCTTAACGTATGTTGTTAGTTCTAAAACAATAGATCTACATACTTGGTTAAGTATTATTGGATTTTTATGAGTTGTCTCATAACATTTAATATTTTGGAAAGTTGACTTTGGGTTTGACCAATTGTCAAGACCCGAACCAACAACCCGAACACTCGTTAAAACCCGTTTTAGTATCTTTATCCCAAGGACTTGCATTATTGTATTTTACCCACCTTATTACTTAAAATAGGTTGAGTAAATATTAAGGCCAGATACTTTAACCCGGTTTCGAGCAAACTTATATTTTTAAAGGGTTTTTATTATAAATTGCAAATACTTACATTTGAAACCTTGAAACTTTAATTATTCACATTTCTCAACATTTATTTTATTTAAAGAATTTCAAGACAGCCTTTCTAAATCCGAAACTTCTTTCTTTTTAGTCTTTGTTCGTTAAACCCGTCGTTACGGCAAATCTTTAAATTATCATCTTTCAAGTTTATTACTTGAACGTGAGTATTTTCATACCCCGTTTTCCATCTTTTATTTTGGGGGTGACATTTCATACTTATTAAACTAATTGCTTTATACTTGAATCTTAAACCACAAACGTTATTGTATACTTTACTTAAATAATTGCTCGATTTGGTGTTTTATGATTATATGCCTATGTGTTGATCGCTTTCGGTTGGTGGAACTATAAAATCCTAGGCTATTTGGTATCCACTTATAGCAAGGTGTCGTTAACGTAATGCAATTAACGATAACTATAAAATCCTAGACTATTTGGCATCCCCTTGTAGTTAGGTTTCGCTAACGTAAGTCTATTAGCGATTTTATCCTAGTTATTGCTTTTATTTATTGTTTCATATACGAGTTTTGTGGCGATTTCTTACTATATATATATATGCTCAAACTTATGAATTGCTCACCAACCTTTGTGTTGATAAACTTTATTTTATGAAATGTTACAGGTTTACATTTTGGTTGATTTGGGATTCTGAAGAAAACATTATCAAGACCTTTAGGATATTAGTAAAATGAACAATATTTAATTTGTTATATTTTGTGATATCTTGTTATGGGCAATCGTTACACCTCGGTATTTCCCGCCGCCTTTGGTCGGGGTGTGACACGAACCAAGAAGGAAAACTGATCCCGACCTGAGGTAATGATAGTATGATGTTGTATGGATTCAAATCCGCTGGATTTAGTTGCGAAACAACGAGCTGACACCCTTAAACCGTTAAAGTCATGAGATCCGGGTGGAATCGGGTATAAACCGAACAAAATATGAGCTTAGGGGTCACCCTAGATCAGATCTGGATCGAACGTGACACGGTGGAAAATGAGTGAGATCTCGCTTTTCTGGCGAAATCGCGGTTTTCCAGCGACGACGGTGCCGGAAAACGGCGTACGAGGTTAAGCATGTCAGAGAATGTTTCTGACATTCTCTGACCTAACCCTAATTCGTTAACGAAAGTTTAACGAACTAGCCTAATTCGTATACAGATTCGTTAAAGATAGAATGACAAACTAGCCTTAGTTAGTATCCAATTCGTTAAGGTAAAGATTACGAATTAACATCGATTCGTTATGCCCATTCGCTAAGGTCCAATTCGTTATGATGACCAGTTCGTTATAAAAGGGTCATTCGTTATAAGAACCAGTTTGTTATAAGGCTCAGTTTGTCTTAAAGGCCAATTCGTTATAAAGGCCAATTCGCCATGAAGGACAAATCGTTATGAAGTACAAATTTGCCAATTCGTTACGAAAAACAGAAGTAACGAATGAACCCCAATTCGTTAAGAACCAAGTAACGAACTGGAAGTTTAATAAAATGACAGAATGATCCCTGAGCTTAGAGAAGAATGATTTAATTTCATAGAAGCCCCTGGAGTTTATTAATATATGAAAGATACCTTTAAAAGGTTAACGAGTAACGATTAACTAACCGGTTAACGAATCAATGAAGTAAAACCGGCTTAGACGCTTAAGATTAATTAAGTAAACGATAAGAAGGGCTAGAGCAGTATTTAATATTGTGTTTATTAAACAGTTAGTCGTGCACAACTCAAGAAAGGAATAACCATAAACGATGAACGTAACCGAATTCAAGTGAGTTTCTAGCCCCATTCCTTGTTATGTTTTTGGGGCTGTGTGCATACTCGATGTGATAGTTAATACACTTACCTTAAATGTTAAGTGTATGCCATGTATGATTTGTATGTTATTTATGCATATCTTAAATATGAATGAAAGCTTGTCGGTGCGTGAACGATCTTCGGATATTGCATGCACTGCCAGGTGATGGTTTGATGATATGATTGTGTATATGATGGATGAATGATGTATGTACGTTTGAAACTTACAAATATACATATGATAAGGTATGTCATAATAATAGGAAGAAAGGGATACCAGACCTAATAATATCCGAGGATGGAGGGTACCAGACCCTAATGATATCTGAGGATGGAGGGTACCGGACCCTAAAAATATCCGAGGAAAAAAGGAGACCGGACCCTAATAATATCCGAGGATGGAGGGTACCGGACCCTTATAACATCCGAGGTATGTAGGGCGAAATGCTCTTTATAAGGTAAGGTTAGTTATGAATGTATATAAAATAATGACAAACATGTTAAGTATGTAATGCGTACCTTTGGGCACGTATATGTGTGCGTAAAGTAAGTTATTTGTTTAACTAAAACTCACTTAGCGTAGCTGACTTTTAGTATGCACGCAGGTTAACAGATTGAGACAGTTGGTTTGAGCGGGACACATGGAAAGATCGAAGAGGCAGGTATCTGAAGATTTGTCGTGATGTTTTGATATCATCATTTATGTTATGTTTTAAGAAACAAGTTAAAAATGTTTGTAATGAATGGTTGACAATTATTATTATTCCGCGAAAGTTTTATTTACTCTGATATTCAGGACTATGTTAATGAGTAAATCCAACGTCAAAAGTGAGGCACCGGTAACGGGCTCTTACAGAAGGGTGATGAGCATCCGTAGAACCACAAGTGAAACTTTGCCTCATTTTTTAGCCGTTGCATTCTGAACAGTGAAGTTATAGAGAAGAGGGAGGAAGGAGAAGACTTAACCTAATATTAGTTTAGCATGTATTGGGCCTGTCCAAACTCAAAACCACAGCCCACGAAGTTTTATTTCATAGTATAAACAAATAATCTTTTTTATTATATTTTTTCTTGAATGTAAGTTTCTTTTTTTGTTTTATTTCATTTTTAAATTAAATTAATTTTTTGTTCATTTGTTCATTAATTAAAATGTTTTATAAATCTTTTCTTTTTATTATAGTTGAACAATATTTGTTGGTGTATAAAGATATTAAATATTTTTTAGGAAAAACATAAAAACTTAAAATATTATTTATCAAATCCTTAAAAGAACATGCTAAAAGAACTCAACAACTGATGAGAATTTAAACAATAGTTCTTTTTTTTTCATTAAGAAAGCCTTGTTACAATTGTAAGTATATAATATTTCAATTTAGATTTAGAAAAAAAAAACTCGGTAATAATCAATTTTAAATATATTGTCTTTTAATTATGCATTTCTAATGATATTTTGTGAATTATATTTTTTTATATGACCTGACTTGATTTAATCTTATCGAAACGGTGGTACCGGGCCAGTAAGAAAGCAAATAATACCGATTTGAACTGACTCGAACGAACGAACCAAACAGGGAAAAAAACTATATAACTATGTACCGACCCAAAAATTTGTCGACCCCTGTGAGAAAATTTTCTGGATCCGCCACTGGTCTGCAGACAGGTGGCCGCGCCCCGTGACCACCCTAGCACTCATGGATGCACGGCGTGGCGCCCATGGGGAGTGGGGTTGGTCTCCAGCTTTGATTATTTGACGATTTGGGTCCCTGAAGTACGTTTTAAGTCGTTTTTAGCCATAAAAGGGTGTTTTAAGGTACCGAAAAGGACGTTCGCGATCCAACAAGTGTGAAACAAATTTGTAACATAAAAACCACTATTTTTATTTATATCAAAGAATCCGAAAGATAAAACGGGTCGGGTTTTCCGTACAAGAACAAATACGATTTAAGCCGAAAATGACGAATGTCACAATATATGCGCCATGACCATTTTGGTGGGGTGGTTAAGAGGTTTTCCTTAGTGTTTCCTTTTGAGAGATTCCAAATTGATTCACAGCTTATGTGTATGTTCTGAAATACGAGCAACACCATTGTAAGGGGAATTCGAGCTCGAGTAATGGGAATAACAAGTATACGTGCACAAATCGGGTACTTTGGAAACTCGGAACCGGGTATTTTTTGATCGCGTACAAACTGGACCCGGTTTTAGTTAAGAACCGGGTTAAAACCAGACCCGACCCGGTAGGAGAATATGAGAACACAATTGAACGGGGTAGGGTAGGAACTGAGTAGGGTTTATACCGGAAAACCGGTTCCACCGGGGTTTCTAATTTTAAAAGGAATTTGACCGTTGGGAACCGGTTCCAATGGCTATATAGCTGTTTTTGGGCCGTTGGAACCGGTTTTTAACTATACAACAAATACACACATACTATAAATAGCTATGTTGGGTATAGAGCTTGATAAACCACTTTTAAAACTCTAAAGCACACTTTAAATCTCAATTATGCTTAAACCGACAAGCAATAGCAACCAACGAGAGTGTTGTTATGGTCATCGACACACCAAGATGCCCCTAGGTTTGGGTTCGTTATGATTTGTGTGTTGTGACCAACTCACAAGAGATGGCACGGTGCAAATATTATGCCAAGTTTCTGAAAGTGGGGTCGAACTACGATCTCCGAAAGTATGGCAATAAGTATTGTCGTGAAAAAAAATGTTTGGACACCAAGAAAGCGGAAGCGAGAAAGTCGTCCGGCTCTACAACTCCAGCACCTACCTCCGGTAATGTCACACCCCGACCAAAGGCAGCGTAACATTCCGGGGTGCAACAGACTGCTCAAGAACACAAGACACTATTAAAGTGACAATATTTAAACAACTCATTAATTTCATTCAATCACCAAAATAACACATCTTTTTCATACAAATAACCATCAAATGCAAGAAATAAATATTGTTCATTCTTCTAATAACCTAGCGGCATCAAAATAGAATGACGTCTTCAAACTCCAAATCAAGTAATAATCAAACCTGTAACAATGCATAAAATAATATTTGTCAACGCGTATGTTGGTGAGCAATTTCATAGTTTTGAGTATATATAATATGAGCGAAATCCACAAACGTATATGAGACTATAAATAAAAGCATCAATCGTGGCATATAAAACATATGTAAATGAGGATCCTTTCTAATCGGTAACAACCGACATACTCGGATAATGAGGCCCTATTCTACTAGCACAAGGTTAAGTAGTTAGGGGAGCGTATAATCATACTTATTGAGGCTCAACAACAACATAAAAATAAACACCCGTGCACGTAAAGCATATGAGACATATAACACACAACAGAGCAAGTATTCTAAGCATCATACACCCTAAAGTTTGTGGTTTGAGAATTAAGTATATTAAATCAATCTTGTTTTTAAATAAGTATGCATGTTACCCCCAAAATATAAAAGTGAAAACGGGGGATGAAAAGTACTCACCTTAACAAAGTAACTTGAAAGATTGATTTGTGAATAATCGGAGATCGGTTTAACGAGCAAGACCTAGATTGAATGGGTCTTAAGTTAGTAGGTAGTCTTGAAAGGGTTTAAAGTAAAATATGACAAGTAAAGTTAATAAATAAAGTTTATGGTTTAAAATGTAAATATTGAGAAATTAAAGACATGTTCTTGAAAAATAAGTTTACCCGAAACCGGGTCTTGGTATTTCATTCATAAATATTACTCAACCTATGTCAAGTAATTATGTGGGTTATAATGCACTAATGCAAGACCCTTGATTATATAAATACCAAAACGAGGTTTTAATCGAGTGTTCGGATTTGTTAATTTGAGTCTAGATAATTAACTAAACTCAAAGTCAACTTTCCAAAGTGATAAATGTTATGAGATAACTCAATAAAAATCAAAAGACTTAACCAAGTATATAGTTCTATTGTGAAGAACCTTAACGTCCGTTAAGCGAGTATTTGGTTTCACCGGTCCAAACTTGTTACAAGATCAAGTTGGATTCCGACACACCAAGTATGTTGATAAAATAACTTAAAACTAGTTTAAAATACATTCTTGAAGAAAAGATGAGTTTCAGTGGCCGAAAACACACTTGTGTGTCTTAAGCGAGTGAACTCGGTTTAGTTTGGTTTTGGTTCGGTCCTTGACTCGGAATGATACCGAGGATCTTTGGCACATACCCAAATACCATAGAACTATAAAAATGATTTTAGAAGTTATAATATTCAAATCTTACATAAACATGTTTATTTAACTATTTAAAACAAAACTAGTAAACAAGAGTTCGGTTTTGGTTCGGTTCTCAACTTGGGATAAAACCGAGGCTAGTGACTTCATACCAAATACCATGGAACTCTTTAAACATAAATTAGAAACTAAACTACTTACAACAAGAACAAGACTAGTAAATCATTAAAGGAAAATAATATGATCAAGGACTATAATGAGTCCTCCATGTAGCCTTGCCTTGTAGCATATCACCTCAACCGACCATGGCCGGAGAAAATGAAAGCCGAAGGAAACAAGGGGTGCATATTATATATATGTTGTACCACAAGATTCAATTAGTAAGTAACAAAAACGAAATTAAAGAAAGGTTCTTGTTTGATTTTTAAGAACCTTGAAGGTATGGAGATATGTTCTTTGTTTGAGAGAGAAAAGAAGTGAATGAGCAAGGGTAAAATGTAAGAGATGAGCTTGTATATATAGGGTAGTGGTCAAAGTTTTGAATGAGTTTAGGTTGGTTAAACAAGTCAACAAAGCATACAAAACAACCAAAACGATTCTGCAGTCATCACTAGGCGCTGCGCGGCCACCATGGAGGGAGTGGTCATGCGGCGCGGCGCCTCTAGGTGGGGGGTTTGGTCCAGTTTGCTTCGCGAGTCGTTTTGGGTCGTTTTCGATGCGTTTTAGGTGTTTTAAAGCGTTTTAAAGGCCGTAGGAAGGTGTTTTCGAAAACCGACAAGTGTGAGATGATTATGAAACATAAAAACCCATTATTTTATATTATCGAAAGATCCGGTTTAGAAATCGGGTCGGTTGACAGTTTAATCGTACAAACAAGTTATCCAAAATTGACGAATGTTACAGGTAACAGAGCTTAATCGACGTAGAGAGTGGGATTAAAACGACGAACTGTGTTTGTTATTTTAAGTTTTATGTTTAATAATGTTTGTACTATGTTGTTTTTATAATAAAATGTTCATCGTTAATGTAATGAAGTAGTTGTTTTTAATTAGTTTTAAAAGGTTTAATAACAACCGGGTACTTGAAAAACTAATAAAAAAATAAAGCATGACTAATAATAAATAAAAAAGACTAATAAAAAATAAAGCATGATTAATAAAAAATAAAATTACTTGAAAATGGATCGATTGGTTCGTGTTACATATTACTTGACTAAAACAAATAGAAATTAGAATAAATTAAAACTAAACTTCTTCAAAAGTCTTCAAACTCTTCTTCTTAGTATTCGCCTTCGTCTTCTTCACCACCCGATAGCTCGAAAGAAAGCCCTTTTTCCACCTCCTCATCATGAATTGGACATTCTAATGGTATTTCATCTTCAAAATTTGTCTTGTGTTGTATATGATCCACCGCGTCCAAATGATCTTTTAAGCAAATGCACATCTCTAGAGACTCCGGAGTGAGTTTTGTTCGTCGCATCGATAACATCTTTCCACTAAGAGAAAAAACCGATTCCGAAGCTACCATTGAAGCTTGGATTCTAAACAAGTCACGAGAGAATATGAATTTCGTTTTGCTTTCCTTTCCACAAAGCCAAAATATCAAGTTGCGAATTTCATGGACTGATGCACCTTCAACATAGTTTCCTCCACTATATCGACCAAGTTCACTTGTTGGTGGGTTTCCCTTTTGCCGCTTAGCCGCCAACTCACGAACACCATTCATCATATTTATAAGATTGTCCTTACATGGCCTACTTGTTGTTTTCCTCACAAAAGACGATTTTGAGCTTGGACCATAAAGGTTGAAATAATGATCGTAAAGTTCTTGAAGGGATTTGCTTAAATATTCCTTTGCTTCCGTCGACAACCCCAGGTCGATCTCATGCTTACCCATGTTGTCATATATTTCCTCAATCAATGTCTCAACCCCCGCAACATTTCAATAGGGGTTTAAAGCGGCGACACAACATCGGTGGTATGCTCTCATAATGTTTTTGGAACTTCTCCTTCATTGGTTTAACAATATGATGGAAAATATCATTCTTCTTTTCATACTCTTTAAAATTCAAGGAGATGTCGTATAATTCTTGCAACACCCAACAACTATTAGGATAATAACCCCACGATAATTTAGTTTTTGCGGTTTTGAAAACATCAAGATACTCCAAGAAATAACCAATATTTACCCAAACACCGCCGGGAAACAAATCGGCTTCGCACCAATCAACAAGAGTGTTATGAAAAATTTGTAATGTTTCTCGTTGGGCAAAAGCACACTTGAGCATATGACAAGTTGAGTTCCAACGGGTTGGAACATCCCAATTCGGCCCCAAATATTTTCTTTCAACTGATTTGCAATAGGTTTTGTATTCAAGATGCCTCTTTTACCACTTTTGAAAACATCTTGTACATATATCTAAAGCATCTCAAGCCGCCTTCCATTGTTTCATTGGCGAGACATTCTTGAACAACAAAATTCATAATATGTGCAACACATCGAGCCTGAAAATAAATTCTCGTAACAAGGTGGTGTATATTTTATGGTAAATTTTTCCACCGCCTTTGTATTGTTTGTTGCGTTATCAAACGACATAGACACGATTTTTATCCTCAAGTTAAAAGTCGTTATTACCTCATTTACAATTTCAAACAATTTATCGGTGGTATGTGGATACGGAAAGTTTTTAAAAGCGATGGTGCGTTTCATCATTTTCCAAGACACCGGATTGACCCAATGAGCGGTGACACAAAGGTAGGATTCTGGTAACCCGTGTGGTGCCGACCAAACATCATTAGTTAAACTCACACTCGTTTGCAAAGTTTGAAAAAATTCAATTAAATCTTTTTTTGCACATTCCCACAATTTTAGACAATGACGTCTAAGGGTAGTACGACTTATATGGGTGTAGCGCGGTTGAAGAATTTCTCGAGTCATGGCCGTCAATTCGGGGTTGTCAAATTGGTAAACGTAAAACTTTGTTGAATCACGAACTTCACCATTCTATCATGAACCACTTTCATGTTGTAACGAAAGATTGTACCATCTCGACCCAATTCGACTTGGTCCGTTGCGGGAACCTCTTTCAAGGCCTTGCAAAATTTCTTTTCGATGTGCTTTTTTAAAGTTGAGTTAGAATCTTGCTTTAAGTAAGTGCCACAAGACTTGCAACGAGCCTTAAGGTCACCATTGATCAACTCAACCAAATCCCAATTCCGCCATACGTTTTCGTTGCGGTTATGCAGGACAACCCGCACAACTTCGGGGTCATCTTCAACACGAACCAGGTCAATAAAAACGGATGTAGAAGCCTTCTTGTTGGCCTTGTTGGTGCTTTCCATAGCAACAATAACAAGTCGTTGAAGTGAAAAAGATGGAGGCGTAGGTAAGTCGGGATTGTGAAACAAGTGTAAATCAAGAACGTTTTTTTTAGTGTTTTTGAGTTTGACGGTAAAATAATTGGTAAGAAATCATATAGATTTTGGACCTCAAAAACCGGTTTCAACGGCTATATTACCATTGGAACCGGTTCCAACGGATCTATTTCAACTGCAGCTCACTTGTTGTCCAATACCCGACGGAACCGGTTATTCCGAGTTGGAACCGGAACCGGGTAGGAACCGTTTTTTGGGAAAAATGTGAGAACCATGTAGGGTTTTCGGGTATAAAAATACCCAACCCGGGTATTGGGTCTACCGTGTACGAACTGGAACCGGTTCTTTTGTGCACCTCTAATTGAAAGTGTTATAACTTTTTGAAAGAGACATCGCTGTCACTGCGAAAGCCTTTGAAAAAAATACTATGTCATTAGGAAATTTTATGGGTCTTAAGATTTCAAACGGAAGAGCAGTCAAAATATTACATAATAGCCTTGAATTTGACAAGTTGATAAAATATCTAAAATGGCTACAAATTCTTACATCTAAAATGGCAAAATGTCCAGCAACAACCAAGATTTTTTTATCTTTCGACTGTAACACAGACTGCACAGACCACAAACATGAAACCCTACAATCATGGTAAATTTGACCAAATACATTGCACAAAATCAAGCCTCACATGGCCTAAGGTTATGATCATAACATCATAAGGGCACCAAATACTAAAAACCATATGAGACAGTTGACTAGTTTCCACAAACTCAAACGTTGAAAAACTGTTCCAAGGATGAAGAACCGAAAACATTAGACGCAATTCGCTCAGTTTTTATGGTTAAGACGTAAAGCGGATACTTGATGAACCTCTGTATTGAATTTAGTACAACAGTTTGAATTAGTATGATATATAATGACACGAATAATTTATGTTAATTAAATATAAAAAATGGTGTGCGTACCGATAATTGAGTAACAATTTCTCGAATTGAGTCTATGTGCCAATCGGGCTCCAGCTGGCGAACAAAAGACGTTCGTCCAATATCTGTGCTGCAGAAAAGTACCTACAATCGCCCACAAATAGCTAATAAGAAGGTGTCAATTTTAATTTTAACCCATTTATTTAAGTAGTACTTGATGGATAATGAGTCAAACGGGTCAAATGTATGAATAAGCTAATATGAAACGGTTTGAATGTTGCCTAATGTGTATTCGTATCCTGTCTGAAATGAGGTACAATTTTGGCGTTTGAAAGTCAAATGGCCTGCCCTTTGACTTCAATTGTGTTAAGAGTTTGACCTAGGGGTGTGCAAAATACCCGAACCCGATTAACTCGACCCGACCCGAACCCGAATAAGCTAATTAGGGTCGGGTTAAACATGGTCAAAAAATATTAACCGGGTTATTCAGGTTGACCCGAATAACCGTAAATAAGGTCGGGTTCGAGTTCATTTTTGAAAAAAATTCGGGTTTCGCGTTAACCCGATTACTAGTGTTACTAAGATTTAAAGCCTAAAGTCCAATCCTAATACACAACTATACAAGCCCATTAGCATTTCATCTGATTACAATTACAAGCCCAAAGTTATATGGGTTAGTTAATTCACAAAAAACCTTACGTTCTGCCGGCATGCGATCACAATTTCACAAAAACCTGCTATCGTTCAAAAACTCATCGTTTATCAACCATGGCATCATCTTCAGAGGATTATCAACCATCACAGGATTCACAAGTAACCGTTTATGTAACATTCGTCAATTTTCAGACCCGAAAACCTGACTCGTTTAAAACTTTCGATGTGATTAAGTTAATTATACATATACCCATATGTTACATATTTCATACATAACAGTTTTTCTTTCATGAAGTTATTTAATAATATTAATCATTATTAATATGTATATAAATAAAAATTATAACACTCATAATTTTTTTTCTTTATTCAAATATCACATAAATAACATTATTGATGCATAACCAAAGTACAACATTTTAATCTAGTTATGTCACATTTATTTTTGTCACATTTATTTTACCTAAAGTTATTATTTTTAAAAGATGAAAAATATCTTCCTACACCATTCATATTTTGGTCAAACCTCCTCCCCCAAATCATTCTCTAATCAATTTTATCATTAAAACATTATAAAGAATAACCTCCTTATCTTAGTATAAATAAGAACCCACTCCCACCTCTTTCATTCTGGCACCACTCTTTGACAAGTTAAAGAGATTATTTTTTTTCCATTTCAAATGTAAGGTTTTAATTATTCAAGTCTTTTCGTCTTATTTCTATTTATTTTAAATTCTTGTTCATACTAGTTAATCAAATGGTCATATGACCATAATACAATCATGTCTAGGAATCCACATAATCCATACACCATGGTGTATAAGGTGGATGAGACAAAGAACACAAGGAGATGATCGATTACACGAAGGTCACACTTGAAACGTTCTTACATCTTTATTTTTCTGTTTTGAATCATTATTTTTTTGTTCAAAGGACCCAAGGATTTTTGATGATATATGCTAATAAATGTTATATAATTATATCCAAAAAAAGTCCATAATTTTATTTCATCAAAATCCTTTTCGAAATCGTTAGAATATTGCTGTTAGCAATATTTCAGTTTTCACATTAGATATAGATGTCAAAGAAAAAGGCATATCTTGTTTATAACAAACTGAAAAAGTGCAACACCAAATTCTATTATATACTTCAATGAAATACGGTTCTAAAAACTATTTTTACGCATTTTAATTCATTCCTATGAATTCGCAATAAATATTTTAAAAATATTGCGCAGATTCGTACCCTCTAATTTACATGGCTGTTTTGGTCTATTTAGGTTACGAATTTGCAAAACTTTTCTAAATGAAAGTTGTTCAAAACGTTCTAATTTAGTAGATTGGAAAGTCTTGATTTATAATAAAATATTTTGATATTTTAAATACCTTAATCAAAACAAAACAGTATGTTGTCCAAAAACTGATTTTGTATTTCATCTTCCTTTTTGATCTTTTCCTTGTTTTATCTTAATATTTATACATTAGATTTAGTATTCTTTAAATTTTCCAATCCCATTAGTTAGTCTTTAATTGTTATATTTTGTTTATTTATAGTTCGTGAGGTTCGATCGTTCATTTTCTTTAACGTGCTTTCGGTTGTCATTTCAAGTTTGGCTTTAATCTCAAAGGTGAGTTTACATATCCCTATTTTTCATCTTTTTAAATTTTGGGGGTGACATGTATACCCTATTTAAATTACTCATTTTTATTTACTTATCTATTCATAACACAATTCAATATATGTTTATGTGTGATAATTGCATGCTCTATGATAATGCTTTATATGCTTAATTGTTTATTTTATGTTTGGTAGTTGGTATCTCATCCTCATTTATCCTCATCTAATATGATCATACATTTACCAAAGTACTTTGATTTCGTATCAATAAGAACGGGTCCACATCTATTTAGTTGTTTACATTTTCATAGGAATTGTAATACTCATCATTTACATATGATTTGTGATTTATCTATATATATATATATATATATATATAACTAAAACTTATGCATTCTCACCAACATTCGTGTTGACAAACTCTATTTTCATACATGTTACAGGTACAAGTAGTTGATATTATTCAAGTTGGAAGACAATAGTTTGACCTTAGGATATTATTCAACATACAAAAATATGATGTAATTGTTATAATTATTGAATTTGTGTACGTGTTTAATGTTAATGAAATTAAATATTCATTGTCGCTTTAATTAGTGTCTTTTGAGCTACTGTCCAATCAATACGTTACGCCCCGGCATGTTCCCCCGCCTTTGGTCGGGGGTGACAGTTTACTCTTTAGAAATAAAGCTAATCGTTCAAAAACCTCCTCTGTTAAGGCTAATTGCTTCTATATATATGCATAATCTAATTAATTATGTATATACCTTTATTTACAAAATTACCTTATAAAAGCCACCTTTGAAATCTTTGTTGTAAAAGTGGAATTTGTGATAAAAACGTGTTTTGTGATTGAGTTGACTTCCTTGACTGACTCAATAATCAGACTTCGATCATCATTTTTTTATATAATTCCGTTTGATTGATGTGTTATGTTATGGTTTCAGATTTAAATTTGTTTAGATAATGGCTTTAATTTTCTTTGTATTCGCCAAAAAATATTTTTTTTTTCATAAAACCTCCTCTGTTAAATTAGAACTAATTGTTTATATGTTTAGTTATTCTTTAGTTCATGTAAGCTGATTGAATATTGTTGATCTTGTATGTTTGTAGATGTCTGATTCAATGGAATATGATGCAAAAAACAATAATATATAAGAATAAATATATTTTATATATTTATTTATATGGCCATCATTATCATTTATATAATAATAGGTCAAAATAATTTATTATACCTTATTATATATTAGCTTGGTAATTGTTGATGGGTCTTATTATTCTTAATAGCTAATAAAGGGTTTCCCCTTGGGTGTATATATAGAGAGAATAAATTAACATCATAACATAATTACACACACATAACAATATTGTGTGCCTCCTCTCTCCTATACCGGGTTCCTCTCAAGAACCCTAACACCATCCTTAACTATACATCCTAAAGGGGAACTCAACCAAGCTGACAACCATGTCGTCTATATCATTCTCTGTTGCGATTACTACTCTCTATGCTGTAACAGGTTCATAGGTTTATTTTTTATTCATGTTATTTATTACTTATATGAAGAACTGATCAACATGTGGCATCAGAGTGATGTTGATTGATCAGCTCTTCATGTTTTCCATAAATCTGGAATTGAATCAGAAGACATGGACTAAAACTTGATAAACCTTAATTTTTTTCGGTTTCTTTTTCATGTTCTATTATGAAAATAATATATGAAACTATTTGAAATCGCTAAATATTTAGTAAACCCTAATATTTTCAAAATCTGTTAAATTCATGTTTAAAGATTTCGATTCCAGGTTTTTTGTATGTTTAGTTGTTTAATTTTTCCATGATGTTCTTCGTATTCATCATTATTATCGAAAATTATACATATGTTGGTTCAAAATCTAGATTAAAATTTGTTAATAATTATTTAGGGATATATCTATTCAAATCTTGGATAACTTAGAAGTTTTAATATTTTCTTAAAAGATTTGGATTCCCCTAAAATAGGAAACACATATAAATGTTATCATTAAAAAGATTTGAACCAAATCTTATCATTATTAATTTAGTTTAAAAATATCATGGGTTAAGGGCTTAAACCAGTTTACGGGTTCACGAGTTAATTAAAATTCATGTATTATGGGCTTAAAATAACTTATGTGTTCTAAGAGTTTATGAGTTTCTAAAATGGTTTGGGTCATAACCTATAAACCCGAAAACTCACTATACCGGAATCAACATTTTTTTCTAAAAACTCCATAAAATCATGTAAACACCCAAATCTTGAAAAACCCGCTAAAAGCCGGAAACTGGCAATTCTCGGGAACCCAAAATTTTCGAGAACTAATTCCGAAAAATAAGGTTTTACCAGAAACTTAAAATCCTTACTCTAAACATTTTTTTTCTATTAACTAATTAAATGTTTTGTAAAACTTAAATATTATAAAATTTTACAAAACATAAAGGCTTAACTTGAATGAACTTTTGATATAACACTTCTGCCCAAAGGTGATGAGTTACATTTACCATATCATTCAAGTCTAACTGAAAGCTTTTGTTAGTTTTTTTTCCTAACATGTTATAAATGTCTCACTTCTGCCCAAAGGTGATGTGTTACATTTTATCAAGCAAAACTAGCATGTGGATAATTAAAATAATTGTATCACTTTTGCCCAAAGGTGATGGGATACAAGTGTTTTGCACACATACTTAAATAAATTTTAATTCTGCCCAAAGGTGATTTATTTTTTGTTTAAGTAAAACTTTTAATTATAGTCTACTAGTTTGATGTTAATAATAGACATATCAGATCTTCAATAAAATATAATGATCCTCACATTAATGATCCTTCATTAAGCTAATGATCATAAATTTAATATGTATTATTTAATATCCCATAACATTACTCGCTATAATTTTCTTCTATAAATAACTATCTTATCTAAATCATCAACTCTAATATTAAAACATAATATAAGTTTTACATCATAAAGAGTTTCAATAATATTTAGCTCTTCTCAGTTTTAGTTATCCCTTAAGACATGATATGACTATCCTACTGCTCTTTATAATTTAGTTTTTCCTAAGACTAGTCAAAATAACTCCTAAGATTCATGCACTCCTTAAAAGTTCTAGCTATAAGGTTAAATGACGTTACTGAATACATCATAATGTACAAAACCATGACCCATAAAGTTAAGGGCTCACACATGGAAATAAGTACACTTTTCTAATGCATTACATACTAAAAGTTTCTATTATTACAATTTTTTGCCTTAAGTATCAACTATAACACTCATAAGTACAAAAGGAAAACGAGTATGTTGATTAGCAACACATGTAAAAGAAAAGAATATGGCAGTGGAACATAAGATGTTATTCAACTCACCACCATTAAAACCTTAAAGAGGATAATTATAAGGTTCATAGACAAAATACAAGTATTACTTCCATCTTTAAGTTCTCTAAGGAGAAGTCTCGTTGTAAAAATATGTCATTATATTAGGCATAAGTAACAAGGCTATGCATAATTCAAAAGAACATCTGGCTAAAACAGTAGTCGTATATTAATGATATTTAAGTCTGCTAATCCTAATATTCCAATTAACATGATAGGCTGAGTCTAGTTCTATAAGTTTCTTTACTGATATTAACAAATAACTAACATGAGTGTTTGTGACAAAATTTAAATGTTAAGGCTATTATAACCATGAAAAACTGTCTTCTAATTACGTTTTATGATACCTTAAATATTCTGGAGATCAATCAGAATTTAGTATCAATACTTAAGCTACATTATGACAGTTGTGAGGTTTGCATAGCCAACATACAGTCACTCTTACCTTAAAATCTCATATTATTTGTTATCAATATCTGGATTGAAACATTTATAAAATAGAACTAGATGATACTACATGCTTTCACAACTTTTGTTATTATGCAATAAGAATTTAACAAAAGACAAATGAGACTTATAAAATTCATCCATTAAAACCAAATTTCATGAGAAATCATGACATGGTTGATGAGGGTGATTTTTTCATCTAATCTCATTCTTAATGATTCTAATCATGTGTTAAATGCCATAAACATGACTTGGCTTAAGGAATAAGTATGGGTCCACCATAAGTTATATTTCACTGACATTCGTGAAACTTATTGAACCGGAATATTAAGACATAATTCTTTTATCATTTAAAAGGCTATTTACTTGTATCTAATCTGTCTTCTATGGTCCACAGTCATAAAGAGATCCATTTATATATACTTATTATGATTTCTTCTAAATATGTCCCTAAGTTTATTATGACATCTAGACGTTAATGAAATCAAATCAAGTCTAACATATGTATGACAGATTCCCACATCACGCACATCATTAAAACTTCTCTTGTAGCTTTCCTAGAGATATTAAAAATCAGTGGGAGCCTTAAGTGTCTCAATCACAACTTACAAGATTTGCAAGAGGTGGGGGAGTGAAAACTTGATATTATCTTAATTACACCTCTTGTACAAGACACTGCTCCATCACAACACTATTCTATCAAAACTTATCTCTTTAGAATTTACTACTACTCTTACTAAAGTTTCATCGTTGCTTAAACGTGAGCAAATTCAGATTTCTTACTAGATTAATCCTCACCAAAAGAAGCTGCAACAACTTATATTATTTATTTGTTTCTCTATTAGAATCTATTGGTTTTTAAATATCGACCCTAAGCATGCTAATTTCCTAAAGGTTTCTAAGGTCAATGAGAGCAGTAAGAGTCCTTATAATGACTTGTTAGAAGTACAAGATGTGGGGGGAAGAGAGTCATTAAACTTTACTCCAAATTTAACTCCAGTTATACCTCTTGTACACCATATTGCACCAACTCTTACACACTTAGAATCCTAAAAATGATAGCAACCTAACTAAGAGCTAATCCATAAAATGAAAACTTCTAATAAACCTAATAATCAACTCAGGAGGTCATCTAGGTTTTATAACCACCCTAAATTCGACGATTATGTAACCTCCCTAACTAAGTTGACATGTATGTTGGAAAGTAGACTGATCATACCTCTTTTAATTAAATCGTTAATATCAATCAACCTTCTGAATGGAATAAAGCTATTATTAGCAAGATTGACTCCATAAGTCATAATAACAGAGATTTTGTTGAAACACATAAGGGTGTTCATAACTAAACTATATCCTAACATAAATGTTAAGACACTAAGAAGCATGATTGATTGTTAAAAGTTATACTCAAGAGGGAATAAATCATCAAAGAACCTTCTTACCTATATTACAAAATATTTCTTTGAGGATCGTCATTGTTCAAGTAGCTTAAAATAGTTTAGAGCTACATTAGATGAACATTAAAACAACTTTCCATAACAATTGGCTTACATATTTGTATGTTCATAAAACAACCTAAAAGTTACATACTGAAGGTCAAAGAACATTAAGTCTATAAGTCAATAAAATCCGTATATGGGTTATGCAATATCATAATGTGATGAAATCTTAATACAATTATGTTCATCAAGAACCAAGTGGATTAATGTACCTACCTTAAAATGAGTGGGAGCGGCTAAATCAAACTTGTCCTTATATAGATTACATTCTTTTGACATGTATATGTTATTTAAATCAAAGTATTATTCATACATACTTTGATATGATAGATCTTAGAGATATCCCTTACATGATAGATATCATAACAATTTGAGATAATTTGAAAAGAAAAGTGAGAACTCAAACTGGTTGATTACTCTAAACTTTGTAATATTCAAAGATAACAGAATGTAATTTTCGGGATATATTCTTATGTCAGCAGATAAATCTATCCCATTGAGGAGTCATAATAAACTGATAACAACAATCTAAGTTATAATGACATAATATGTTGATCAATCACAACGCAATTAGCGATAAATGTTTTTGAAATTTATCAGTGGACTCATAAGTTTATTAACTCCATATAAATTATATATTGAAGAATTACTGTGATAAAGTCAGCTACCATGTTTTCTCAAACAATAACAGTTCGAGAGGTGCTGCATTAAATTTCGATATGAAACTAATTTTATAAGAATAAATATATTTTATATATTTATTTATATGGCCATCATTATCATTTATATAATAATAGATCAAAATAAATTATTATACCTTATTATATATTAGCTTGGTAATTGTTGATGGGTCATATTACTCTTAATAGCTAATAAAGGGTTTCCCCTTGGGTGTATATATAGAGAGAATAAATTAACATCATAACCTAATCACACACACATAACAATATTGTGTGCTTCCTCTCTCCTATATCGGGTTCCTCTCAAGAACCCTAACACCATCCTTAACTATACATCCTAAAGGGGAACTCGACCAAGCTGACAACCATGTCGTCTACATCATTCTCTGTTGCGATTACTACTCTCTATGCTGTAACAGGTTCATAGATTTATTTTTTATTCATGTTATTTATTACTTACATGAAGAAATGATCAACATTATAATGAAAGCCAAGACTCTCAGGAGGGTGTGAAACGACCAAGGAATTCAAAAAAACGCTCAAAAGAAAGTCAAGACAATCAAGAGCATGTGAAACAGCCAAGGAATTCAAAGAAACGATCAAAAGAAAGTCAAGACTCACAACAGCAAGTGAAACAAACAAGAAACTCAAGCAAACAAATAAGAATTAAGAAACGAGAAACGATAAGCAATTTGGAAGGATTTTGTAATAGAAGAGTTAGAGAAGGGGATGAAAAAAGAAGAAAAAAAGGCTAGACGTCTACATTGCGGTTCAAAATATTTATGTGAGCCGGAAAAGTATGGTAATAGAAATATCTCAAATCATCTTACTTAGTGCAAATCTTATTTGGCAAAAACTAGTGCTAGTCAAACTAATATTACTTTTGAACATGGTGATACAACCAAAATGGTGGCATGGAAGTTTGATCAAAAGAAAAGTACAAGAGCTTTAGCGCACATGATTATTGTAGATGAACTTCCATTTAGTTTTGTCGAGGGTGAAGGATTTAGACACCATTCTAAAATTAATCAACCGTTATTTCGTGTTTCGGGCAAACCACAATCACACAAGAGTGTTTCAAATTGTATGTAGATGAGAAAAATAAAATTCATGATTTAATTCGAAGAAACATTAGTAGGATTTGTGTTACAACTGAAACTTGGACATCCATAAAGAAAAAAAGTTACATGACACTTACCGCTTATTTTATAGACGATGATTGGAATTTGGTAAAGAAAGTTTTGAGTTTTTGTCAACTTGATGGTCATCGGGGTGTCGACATAGGAAAAGGGGTAGAGTCTTGTTTGAATGGGTTGGAAATTGATAATATCTTATCAGTTTCAGTTGATAATGCGAGTGCAATAGAAATTTTGAAAATAATATATGCAAATAACCACATTTCTTTATTGCATGGGAAATGGATTCACATACGTTGTGCGACACATATTTTAAATCTAGTTGTGCAAGATGGTATGAAAAAAGTTGATGAGTCAATTGAGAACATAAGTTGTAAATGGGTAAAGAAGTTGGGTGCTAGAATTGAGAAATTCAAAAAATGTGTCGAAAGTGCTAGATGTGCAAGTACAAAAGAGTTGGTTCTATATGTTCCAACTAGGTGGAACTCCACCTACCTTATATTAGATGTAGCAGAAGTCTATGAACATGCATTTGATAAGTTTGATTTGGAGGATGCGACTTTTGGTAATGAGATTAGGAAAAAGAATTATTCAATTCTGACATCGGAAGATTGGGTGAAAGCAAGAAAGTTGTGTGTTTTTCTGAAAACTTTTCATGAAGTTACATTGAGAATTTCTTGAAGAAAGTATGTGACATCACATACTCTTGTTGTTGAACTAGCGAAAATTCGTGAGGTTTTAAGAAAACAACTTCAATGTGATATTGTTGAAGAACTACCCAAGGATCAACATCTCCATGATATTGCTAAGGTGATGAAGCCTAAATTTGACAAGTACTTTGGAGATATTGATAGTATGAATTTGATGTTATATTTTGCTTTCTTACTTGATCTAAGGAACAAGGAAATGTTTTTGGAAATTTATTGGAAGATCACTATGAAATGGAAAGAAAAGCGTTTGTTGAGTTAAAGAAAACACACAAAAAGAATGGAATGCAAGAGTTATATGATGATTATGTGTGAATTCATGCTCCACCGATACCATCCACTACAACTTCAACATAAACTAATCCTACAAGTAGTACAACAAGTCATGATTTTGGAGATAGTTAAGAAATAAGATGAAAGTGAGTCAAACATCTAATTCCTCAATTAGTGAATTCGACAAGTATTTGGGTGAAAGTGATGAACCTTTCAATCCTAATACTAGTTTTGATATATTAACTTGGTAGAAGGTAAATAGCCCAAGATTTCCAATTTTATCTCGTATGTCTAAAGATTTGTTAGCTATTCCAATCTCAACAGTTGCATCAGAATCAGTGTTTAGCACAAGTGGGAGGGTGTTGGATTCGTATAGGAGTTCACAAAACTATCGAATGCTTAATTTGCACACAAGATTGGCTTCGTACCGCAACAAGAGGAAGATCCCGAAACAATAATTCAACTTGAAAAAGGTAATTTTTTAAATATTTCTTTAATCTAGCATTGTGATTTACATGAAATCTTTTGTTTATGTAGATTTGATGGAAAAAGTTACAAGGCTATAGTTTGAAGCATAGTCACGGGAAACGTGATATCCCCAGCGATCTTCGTTCCCGATAGCCAGTACTGGAAACGGGTACAAAGTCCTACAGATTGCTATTGGAAACGCGATCTAGATCAGTGAAATTGACCGTTCCCGATTGTTGCAAGAATTGTAATTTTCTCATCAAATTTGTGTTCCTGGTTAATGAATTTGGTGTGTGGGTTTGTAGAAAACGTGTACAGGCAATTGAGGAGACTGAGAAGGCAGGAAACCAAAGAGGAGAACAAAAAACGGCGGTGGATTTAGAATTTAGGGTTCTCACGTCAACCACACAAACATCTTATATTTTATATGTAGAATTTACATTTTATACCCTTAAAGTTAGAGTTTTTATTAAAGTTTATTTTTAAGTTTATAAATTGATATTATTTATATGTTAAAACATATATAAAGCTTATTTAAAGTTAAACTTTAGTTAATTTATGTTAAAAACTTATAAATTATTACAAAAAAGCTATTTAAATTGTTTTGTATATGATATGATGTACCAGACTATATGATACACTGTGCCGAGTACCGAATTGGCGTTCCGAATGAACCTACCCGCCTTCGTACCGAATTTTTGAAATGCGCGAACTGCGTACCCGTTTCTGTACCGCGTACTAGACTGTACCGCGATCCATGTGACTATGGTTTGAAGAACGAAATTTAAATTTTGGATTTTGTTGATCTTGAATTTTAGACCTTCACTTTTGAATATTTGATATTGAATTTTGAAATTTGGATGTTAGACCTCTTGTCTTTTAAGTTATGAATTTTAAGAATGATGGGATTTTGATTCGTTTTGAAGTTTAAGGTGGCTCATGTTATTGTGTCTATTTGTTGGTTGTGGATTTTGATTGAATGATGGGAATACTTGTGATGTTGGCTTATAGATACAAGTTGTGGAATGTGAACCATGAAAAATTAATAATACCACTTAGATGTACTATACATGTGTCTTGAAGTTACATTGACGTTAAATTTTACTCAAAATATCGAGTAACCCGACTAACTCGAAACCTAATTAACCCGAACACGACAAACCCGAACCTTAATAAGGTCGGGTTGCAGGTTAGTTTTATTTTTCTTGAAACCCTATTAACACCCCTAATTTGACCTACCAGATTCAAAAAGTCAACTTTGGTTATTAATTGGTTTTACCTTGTCATTGACCAAGCCACCGGATGTAAATATCCCAGCATTTTCCAATGCCATTAAAATATTTTTCTGCAAATAAAAAACAGCAACAAATACTTGTCAACGTGATTTTTCCTCAATATTATATATAATTTATTTATATTTTGTAATTTCATCTAATGATAATCATATGCTTCAAAAGAAAATAGTGGTTCATTTGAATAAAGCGTTTTCCTTTCTTCTTGCACCGGACCCACAAGTTCAAGGATATATAAAATAAGCAAAAATACACATACTTCGCTTTCATCATCCAGAACTATTTCCATGAGATAAAGATCACAAAACTTTGTGATCTCCAGCAGAGCATCCAAAACAGAGGATTTCACGATTGCTTGCTTCTACAAAGCAAAATTAGGCAAACAAGTCAACCTCCAATAGCAATAAGTAGAATTTGCAAAATGAACTGGCCTGTTGAAATGGGTAACAGGTCAAAGCAGGTAACCTTTTTAAAAGGGCAAGGTCGGATTAACCCAGAACACGTTTTCTACAATTATCTTTGTAAGATATCGGGAATAACTTATTTTTATTAATAAAATTATTAATACAATTACTTTGAACTATTTCAATGTATTTTTTTTTTTGAATAAAGGGTTTAACCCATTAGAGATCCAATATAACCAAATCGACCCGTCAGAAAGAAAGTGGGTCGAAATTCACACGTTTATCAATGTGTAAAATAAAAAGTAAGGGAGGAAACAATGCAACCACCTGAAGCTCTTCTGGAGTGTTTTCTTCTAGTATAACGCCAAGCAAGCGGCAAGTTACCTTCACAAACACCATGAAAAATGAAAAGCATTGTGCCTAGGATGGTTACAAAGGACCGGTCAAAACAACCAAATAACCCTCTCTCGAGGCATTCCTTTTCAGTGCTGCCAACATCTTCATATGTTAACATAGCTATGTAATACATTTTGTTTTTAAAAATCTTTCTATTTCTTGAGAAAAAAATATGACAAATAAGTAATTTCAACCATTTAAATACAAAAAAATCATGTACTAAATACAAGTAAGCATCGTATTCAAGTTGTGTTAATAAAAAAATATATATACTTACTTTCATTTTTCAGAATTACAAAATCATACTCGTGCGTTTTGGTTGGGTTTTGATTTGTGTTGCTTATTTCAAACTCAGGATTTACGCTTTCTGATGACGGGGGTAGCCTAAGGAGGTAATAAAATGGTTTCCACACATTAACGCTAAAAGGGTTAAAAGGTTAAAAGCTTCGTTTCCCGCCCAAATTTATGTAAACAAGTACGTGGACAGGACCCACGTGCTACAGTATGATGTCAACTTACTGATCAAATCACTGTTCCCTCTGAGCAAGGGACATGATTAGATAAAGTATTATTATTTTAATCATGGACCAACGGTCCAAAGCTTCCCGCCCACAAAGGTCAACCCTCTAAGCGAACTGGAGGTCAATAAGTTTGTACACTAGACAAAAGGCTCAGTCTCTTCTTCTATATAAGAAGAACTTAGCCATATACAAGAACACACCAAGATCTGGGCAGATAACATACTCTCCGTAATCTTCTCTTCTTCCTTGAGAAATATGCTCTTAGCTTATTTCTTTCTTACTTCAATAGCTTCATAGCTTCACCAAGAACATCATTCAAGAACCGATTCCAAACATCACGGTTCTTGATTCTTGGTGAACTGTAGCAACCAACAACAAACTAGTGAACCTCCTTCTACGTTTTGCAAACCTAGAGGGATACCACGACCTGCGTTAGGCTAACATGAACCCTTGAAGCCTGTTAGCCTAACCAGTAGTGTAGCTCCATTCTCATCAAAATCTTCATGACAGAAGGTGAATCTCCCGATGAAGTCGACCAAGTGTCAAGAACACCGACGCCAAGTGCCGGCCAAGAAACTCCGGCAACAACCTCTATTTTTTCCACCCCGGGAGGTACTTCGACGGAACCTTTGTTCCTCGAGTTTTCACCTTTTCGAACTCCTACCCCTTCACGATCCGGAGTTCCTTCTCCTCATGCAGGAGTCACGAACACCCCGGAGCGTGTTGACTTGACGATGAAAGGAGTGTCACGGCATTTCTTGCAACTAAGACATCTCCTTAACCAACACGTGAGCCAAGAAAGAGAGAAGGGGATAAGGTTAAGGCTAGAGTATGACGACCCAGAACCCTCACTGTCACTCGGACGTCCACCTTCCCCTCTAACCAGCTCACGGCCTGCTGCTTCTCATTTAGAAGCTGGTCCAAGTGAAACCTGCCAAACTTTTAACCCATCTCCTTATACCTATGCAAGACCAAGCCCAACGGCTTTCCCTTTGTATACTTCACAACCCCTTGGACACGAGACCACTCTCGACCAAATATGGTAGTCACTAGCTTCAAATGTTCCTCCTCCTACAGCCACCACGTGGGAACAGGCCATGTCGGTCCTACCCTTGGCTCGGAATGCAATGATGAGCACTCCCATGGGAACAAGCCAAACAGTAGCAACCCCAGAAAGCCTTCAAGGCTTCAACCTCATGCCACAAATGATGGCTCAAATGATGTGTCACACCCGGCCCTGAACGGCGGAAACAGCCGGGCGCGCGCGAGTGGGGATTGATACTTAAGCACGGGCCATTGCAAACATTCAAGATAAGATTTTCATTGCGCATGAAATGTTTAATACAAATACATTACATTGTTTGAAAATTACATAAAATCATCCAAGTATAAAAACTGTTGAAGATTTCCACGCCATATCCCCTTGCGCGGCGAGAACAACCACGCGCATCGAAGGGATAGAACTAAAATCTTCCAAAAAGCTAGTTTTAGATGTTCAGCGTGAGGTGCTCTAAGTGTGACTCCATGCGCTACCTAGTTATCTCCTGAAAGACACGTAAAACATTTGAATCAGTATAAACTGAGTGAGTTCACAAGTTTTAGTAACTTGATAAATCGTATCGCGTCATAGTCTTGGCGAAAATAATATCAAAACACATTTCTGATTTCATGTCTAAACATATGCTTGATAAACTGTATGAAAACATAGATCTGACAACATAATTCTGATAGGACCGTTCCGCGGGTTACGCGCGAACGTTTCTGGATAACGTACTCGTCTATGCAAAGTGGCGCTGCCACTACGAGCTAAAATAGTGTAATACCGTCCCGCGGGTTGCGCGTGGACATTTCTGAAAAGTCGTGCTCGTCCATGCAAAGTGGCGCTGCCACTACGAGCGAATAATACTGTAATACCGTCCCGCGGGTTACGCGCGGACGTTGTGCCAGAAAACAAGGCGCTCGTCCATGCAAAGAGGCGCGACCCCTACGAGCGGGCTCAAACCCATAGTACTGCCCCATGACCATACTAGGCACTCGTCTATGCAAAGAGGTGCGACCCCTACGAGTGGGTGGATCAAACCAGCAGTCCCTACCCTTAGAGTTCCAATGGTAAAGTGATCACTTACTCGAATCTGGCGCACTAACAACGAAAACCATAGATAACCGTTCGCATTGCTCATCATGAAACATAATTTTAAACACATAATCGCTTGCTTAGCATGTAAGTATACCATGATAAAACATTATTTAAGTACGTGTCCCTCGCCCCGAAAACAGTTTAAAAATAGTGAAAGCAGTGAAAATAGGGGCTGTGAGACTCACCTGTGGTTCTTATTAAGGGATTAATCGAGATTCGGGTTTTCTTGGTGTTGGCCTTTGAATTGAAGGTCTAGAATACGATTAAATAACAAGAAGTATATATATTAAGATCAAGAAATAGGAGAATATAAGGGTTGGAAAGTAGATCTCAAGGTTATAATCTCGGCTTACCTAGTAACAGGTTCGGAAATGAAAATAACGGATGCTTGGGAGATGATTAGTGCAAGTTTGCAGTTCTTAAGAGAGAAGTTTGAAGTGTGTTTGGGTGATAGTTTGGGTTACATATTTATAGGCAAACTCAAGGGAACACAATCCCTTGCTTTAGGGGATTGTAATCTTTTCATATCTAGGTGTAATGATGATAAAGTATGGAATTTATTATTTATTTAAAAGTGGAGTAGTGGATAAAAGATTTGATTTGATTTGGTCAGGACATGCAGGTCTGGGGTTGGTGAGAATAGGGTGGCTGACAGTTGACTTTTCATGTTACAGTATGCTTTTTCAGGTACTTTTGTCAGTGTACAGTAAAAAGTGGAAAATCTCTGAAACACGCTACTGTTTCCATTTGGGCGGGAGTAATCTCTTTACATCTGGAGAATAGACTAAGTGTTCTGCGCGTATCACTTTGTGCGCATAGCTTTCTGCGTGAAGGACATTTCTTTGCTGCGGGTAGGTACGTAACCTTCTCGCAGTTAGGGACATTGAGTTTCATTTGTAGATTCTCCAGGTGGTCTTGGTATTTCAACATAGTGATCAGTCATGTTGAAGTCAATTCCATCTTGGAGCTTCAGACAAACTAGCTCTCAATGTTCCCGCCATGCGGGGAGGTTAGTTCCCTTCCACACGCGCATAAACGATTTAGGATGCACCCGCCTTAGCATCATGCGGGATGGTCAACCCATTAGACAACATAACGTTAAGTTACATGAAAACATAAAGCCAAAACATTCGCGCATGGCGCATATAACATATGCCCACGCTGGTTCTTAACATGGTGCTCTCGCGCAGGGCGAACATAACAATTGCCCGCGCTGATTCTAATATAGCGCGCATAATATTTACAATCACCTAATTATTAGGTTGATTACATAGTTTATAGGATTGGGAAATTACCGGGTGTCACATTTTCCCCCTGTTAAGAGAATTTCGTCCCGAAATTTAGGAGACGTTGCTGGCAGAAGCCATGCTCTGAAAGAGGTGTGGGTATTTCATGCGCATCTGGTCTTCTCTTTCCCAAGTGAATTCAGGCCCACGCCTCGAGTTCCATTGAACCTTTACTAACTTGATTCTGCTTCTGCGTAACTTTTGTTCTTTCCAATCGGTTACTGCTATAGGTTCTTCTACGAAGTGCAGTTGTTTGTCGATGTGAATCTCTTCCAACGGCAAAATCAACGTTTCGTCAGATAAGCACTTTTTGAGGTTGGATACATGGAACGTATCATGAACTCCACTGAGTTCGGCGGGTAAACGGAGTTTATAAGCAACCGGACCGATCCTCTCCAGGATCTCAAATGGTCCAATGTAGCGCGGATTCAACTTTCCTCGCTTGCCGAAACGGGGGACTCCTTTCCATGGAGAGACTTTCAAAAGTACTCTATCCCCTACTTGAAACTCCAACGGTTTCCTTCGCACATCTGCGTAGCTCTTCTGTCTGTCGCGCGCTGTCTTAAGGCGATCCCGTATCTGAAAAATCTTGTCTGTTGTTTCTTGGATCAATTCTGGACCAGTCATTTGCTTGTCACCCACTTCAGCCCAGCACAGTGGGGATCTACACTTGCGCCCATACAAAGCTTCAAACGGCGCAGCCTTGAGGCTTGTGTGATAACTGTTGTTGTAAGAAAATTCAACCAATGGGAGGTGAGTGTCCCAGCTACCTCCGAAATCGATTGCGCACGCGCGCAGCATATCTTCCAATGTCTGGATTGTTCGTTCGCTTTGTCCATCTGTTTGGGGATGATATGCCGTACTCATGTCAAGACGAGTACCTAAAGCCCCTTGTAACGATCTCCAAAATCTTGAGGTGAACCGACTATCTCTATCAGAAATGATGGACACCGGGACTCCATGTTTTGAAACTACTTCTCGAATATACAATCGGGCTAACTTTTCCATCTTATCGGTTTCCTTGATCGGCAGGAAGTGCGCTGACTTAGTTAGCCGATCCACAATAACCCAGATCGTGTCATAACCCCCAGGTGTCCTTGGCAGTTTGGTGATGAAGTCCATAGAGATTTGTTCCCACTTCCACATAGGAATTTCTGGCTGTTGAAGCAACCCTGATGGTTTCTGGTATTCAGCCTTCACCTTCGAACACGTCAGGCACTTACTGATATACGTCGCGATGGCGCCTTTAAGATTGGGCCACCAATACAGCGCTTTAACATCTTGGTACATCTTGTCTGCGCCAGGATGTACGGAATACCGCGTCTTGTGAGCTTCGTTTAATACTTGCTCGCGCAATCCTCCCTTGAGAGGGACCCATATGCGGTTAGCAAAATATCGAGTGTCGTTCTCTTTGAGCTCCAAATCCTTAATCATACCCCCAAGGGATTCGTTTTTAACAAACTCTGGTTTCAAGGCTTCTTGCTGAGCGTCTCGGACGCGGGTAAAGAGATCTGCGCGAATGGTCAACCTCAGAGCCTTGACTCGTAGCGTTTTTATTCATTCTTTCCTACTTAGCGCGTCTGCTACCACATTCGCCTTTCCAGGGTGGTACTTAATTTCACAATCATAATCGTTCAACAACTCCACCCATCTTCGTTGCCTCATGTTTAAATCCTTTTGATCAAATATATGTTGAAGGCTCTTGTGATCCGTAAAGATTATACACTTTGTACCATAGAGGTAATGGCGCCAAATTTTTAGCGCGAAGACAACCGCTCCAAGTTCCAAATCATGCGTTGTGTAGTTCTTTTCATTGGTCTTGAGTTGGCGCGAGGCATACGCTATGACTTTGTCTCGCTGCATAAGGACACATCCGAGTCCCTGATGTGAAGCGTCGCAGTAAACGACGATGTCATCCGTCCCCTCGGGCAGAGACAAAATTGGCGCACTACATAATTTCTGTTTTAACATTTGAAATGCCGCTTCCTGATTTTCGCCCCAAACAAACTTCTTGTCTTTCTGAGTTAGCGCGGTCAGTGGTAGAGCTATCTTGGAGAAGTTCTCAATGAAGCGTCGATAGTAGCCAGCTAGTCCTAGGAATTGCCTCACCTCAGTTGGGGTTTTTGGCGCTTCCCAGTTTTCGATGGCCTTGACTTTGGAAGGATCAACGTGTATTCCTTTCTCGTTTACAACGTGACCGAGAAAGTGAACTTCTCTAAGCCAAAACTCACATTTGGAAAACTTCGCATACAACTTTTCTTTCCTCAACAATTCCAAAATCAATCTCAGGTGTTGCTCATGCTCGGCCTTGGTCCGAGAGTAAATCAGAATATCATCTATAAACACAATCACAAACTTGTCCAAGTATGGTTTGCACACGCGGTTCATCAGATCCATGAATACAGCCGGCGCATTAGTTAGCCCGAAAGGCATCACTAAGAACTCATAATGGCCGTATCTAGTTCGGAAGGCTGTTTTCGGCACATCTTCCTCATGGACCCTAAGTTGGTGGTATCCTGACCGTAGATCTATCTTCGAATAATAACTGGATCCCTGTAACTGGTCAAATAAGTCGTCAATCCTCGGTAAGGGGTACCGAATCTTGACTGTCAGCTTGTTCAGCTCCCTGTAGTCAATACACATCCGGAAGGAACCATCCTTCTTCTTAACAAACAGTACTGGAGCTCCCCAAGGTGAAAAGCTTGGGCGTATGAAACCCTTATCCAATAGTTCCTGTAACTGATTGGATAGCTCTTGCATCTCAGATGGAGCTAATCGATAAGGCGCTCGAGCTACTGGCACAGCTCCTGGGACTAAATTAATACGAAATTCGACTTGTCGCGGCGGCGGTAATCCGGGCAAATCTTTAGGAAAAACTTCTGGAAATTCGCGCACTACTGGTAAGTCTTCAATTCTTCGCTCATCTCCTTTCTTCTCTACTACATGCGCCAGGAAGGCGTAGCACCCTTTCCTTAGGCACTTGCGCGCCTTTAGGCACGAAATCAGTCTCGTCGCAACTCCCCTTCTTTCCCCTTGAATTACCAAGGTTTCTCCGTTCAACAGTGGGATCCGAACCTGCTTCTCATGGCAAATAACCTCTGCGTGGTTCTCGACTAACCAATCAATACCTACCACAATGTCAAAACTTCCCAAGTCTATTGGCAACAAGTTAATATTGAACCCGTGACCTCCCATGACTATAACACATTGTTCAGTTCTTTCGTTCGCGCATAACTGCCTACCATTGGCTAGTTCTATAGTATAAGGCGTGTCTAGCCTACTGCTTGCTAGGCCTAGGGAGTTTTTAAACTCAGCGGATATAAAACTTAGGTCAGCGCCAGTATCAAATAAAACAGATGCAAAATGGCCGTTAAGCAAAAACGTACAGGTTACCACATTTGGCTCTTCTTTAGCTTCGCCCGCGCCGATCACAAAAGCTCTCCCGCGAGCTTGGTTTCCCTTTTGCGGGCAATCCCGACTAAAATGCCCTGGCTTCCCGCATGCGTAGCAGTTGTCGCTCGCTCCAGCCTCTCTGACACGGCAATTCATCGTCTTGTGCCCTGGTCTGCCACATTTGGCGCATTCGATTCTTGCGCATTCACCCTCGTGGTGATACTTGCATTTTCTGCACCATGGGCGAGGCCCGCTGTATCCTTTCCTTGATGGCTCTGCGGCTTGGATCGCGTAAACCTTTGCGCTCTCCTGCTTCTTGAACGGTGGCTGCTTGGAGTCGGACCCTCGGTGGTGAGAGTTCCATTTCCTCTTGGAGTCAGAGGTTCGCTGCTCGTTTCCGCGCGTAGTCAACATACCCGCACGGACCGTATCCCTTGTAAGGGTGATGGCCCGCGCTACCGCCTCATCAAAGGTTGGAGGCGCTGCGGCGTTGAGCGGAACCCTAACAACAGGAGGTAACCCAAAGATATATCTCTCGATCTTCTTTTCCTCCGTGTTTCCCATGTCTGGCACTAACTGGCAAAGCTCATTGAACCGGTTGTTGTAGGCGTCGATATCCGTTCCTACCATGGTGTGGTTCCAGAATTCCTGCTGCAGACTCTGGATTTCTGCGCGAGAGCAGAACTTTCTTATCATCATTTCCTTCAGTTCTTCCCAGGTCTTGTGAAGAGCAACTTCTCGCCCCAAAGTCTTCACTTGAAGCTTCCACCAAGACGAAGCTGCTTCTTGGAACATGCAGGTCGCGTAAAGGACCTTCTGGTTCTCACTACATCTGCTAATGGAGAGAACTGTCTCCATCTTGTCAATCCAGTTGTAGAGCCCAATGGCCCCTTCGGTACCCTTGAATGGCCAAGGCCTACAGGCCATAAATGTCTTATAGGAGCACCCTTTGTCCAAGGCTCCTGATTCGGGTTCTGGGGTCTCGTTCTGACGACCCTGACTTGATTCGGCCTTGCTGGCCTCATGTGTCGCGATCGCCTGCGCGATTATTTCCGCGAGTTCCTCGGGTGTCATGGTGATTCCCTTGGCTCTAGTTGGAGGCATTCTCGCTTTAAAAGAGTGAAAATATATTAAACTTAGCGCATGTACTCTGAGCACATAATGTTCTTTATCTTTATTCACTAGACACTGTGCGACCCGTGTTCCTAAGTGTGTGTATAGTTTCTTTTGAAAATATTTTCTTTGAAAAATATTTCATGCGATTCCCCAACGGTTATAGTCTAGGTTAAAACTTCTTTTCCTAGTTCGCTATAACCAGTGCTCTGATACCAATCTGTCACACCCGGCCCTAAACGGCGGAAACAGCCGGGCGCGCGCGAGTGGGGATTGATACTTAAGCACGGGCCATTGCAAACATTCAAGATAAGATTTTCATTGCGCATGAAATGTTTAATACAAATACATTACATTGTTTGAAAATTACATAAAATCATCCAAGTATAAAAACTGTTGAAGATTTCCACGCCATATCCCCTTGCGCGGCGAGAACAACCACGCGCATCGAAGGGATAGAACTAAAATCTTCCAAAAAGCTAGTTTTAGATGTTCAGCGTGAGGTGCTCTAAGTGTGACTCCATGCGCTACCTAGTTATCTCCTGAAAGACACGTAAAACATTTGAATCAGTATAAACTGAGTGAGTTCACAAGTTTTAGTAACTTGATAAATCGTATCGCGTCATAGTCTTGGCGAAAATAATATCAAAACACATTTCTGATTTCATGTCTAAACATATGCTTGATAAACTGTATGAAAACATAGATCTGACAACATAATTCTGATAGGACCGTTCCGCGGGTTACGCGCGAACGTTTCTGGATAACGTACTCGTCTATGCAAAGTGGCGCTGCCACTACGAGCTAAAATAGTGTAATACCGTCCCGCGGGTTGCGCGTGGACATTTCTGAAAAGTCGTGCTCGTCCATGCAAAGTGGCGCTGCCACTACGAGCGAATAATACTGTAATACCGTCCGCGGGTTACGCGCGGACGTTGTGCCGGAAAACAAGGCGCTCGTCCATGCAAAGAGGCGCGACCCCTACGAGCGGGCTCAAACCCATAGTACTGCCCCATGACCATACTAGGCACTCGTCTATGCAAAGAGGTGCGACCCCTACGAGTGGGTGGATCAAACCAGCAGTCCCTACCCTTAGAGTTCCAATGGTAAAGTGATCACTTACTCGAATCTGGCGCACTAACAACGAAAACCATAGATAACCGTTCGCATTGCTCATCATGAAACATAATTTTAAACACATAATCGCTTGCTTAGCATGTAAGTATACCATGATAAAACATTATTTAAGTACGTGTCCCTCGCCCCGAAAACAGTTTAAAAATAGTGAAAGCAGTGAAAATAGGGGCTGTGAGACTCACCTGTGGTTCTTGTTAAGGGATTAATCGAGATTCGGGTTTTCTTGGTGTTGGCCTTTGAATTGAAGGTCTAGAATACGATTAAATAACAAGAAGTATATATATTAAGATCAAGAAATAGGAGAATATAAGGGTTGGAAAGTAGATCTCAAGGTTATAATCTCGGCTTACCTAGTAACAGGTTCGGAAATGAAAATAACGGATGCTTGGGAGATGATTAGTGCAAGTTTGCAGTTCTTAAGAGAGAAGTTTGAAGTGTGTTTGGGTGATAGTTTGGGTTACATATTTATAGGCAAACTCAAGGGAACACAATCCCTTGCTTTAGGGGATTGTAATCTTTTCATATCTAGGTGTAATGATGATAAAGTATGGAATTTATTATTTATTTAAAAGTGGAGTAGTGGATAAAAGATTTGATTTGATTTGGTCAGGACATGCAGGTCTGGGGTTGGTGAGAATAGGGTGGCTGACAGTTGACTTTTCATGTTACAGTATGCTTTTTCAGGTACTTTTGTCAGTGTACAGTAAAAAGTGGAAAATCTCTGAAACACGCTACTGTTTCCATTTGGGCGGGAGTAATCTCTTTACATCTGGAGAATAGACTAAGTGTTCTGCGCGTATCACTTTGTGCGCATAGCTTTCTGCGTGAAGGACATTTCTTTGCTGCGGGTAGGTACGTAACCTTCTCGCAGTTAGGGACATTGAGTTTCATTTGTAGATTCTCCAGGTGGTCTTGGTATTTCAACATAGTGATCAGTCATGTTGAAGTCAATTCCATCTTGGAGCTTCAGACAAACTAGCTCTCAATGTTCCCGCCATGCGGGGAGGTTAGTTCCCTTCCGCACGCGCATAAACGATTTAGGATGCACCCGCCTTAGCATCATGCGGGATGGTCAACCCATTAGACAACATAACGTTAAGTTACATGAAAACATAAAGCCAAAACATTCGCGCATGGCGCATATAACATATGCCCACGCTGGTTCTTAACATGGTGCTCTCGCGCAGGGCGAACATAACAATTGCCCGCGCTGATTCTAATATAGCGCGCATAATATTTACAATCACCTAATTATTAGGTTGATTACATAGTTTATAGGATTGGGAAATTACCCGGGTGTCACATGATGGCACACTTCCCTTGGACCCAGCTCATCAACCAAGCACTGGGTACTCAACAAGGAACAACGAGTCATAATCCTGCCACGATGGTAGAAGAAGACCTTGCTAAACCCTATAAGCCTGGTAACCTGTCGTGCTTCTCTCAACAAATCGCCAATTATGACTCTCAAACAAAAATCAAGATGCCACCACATATAAAAACATATGATGGGACCGAGGATCACGAAGACCACCTCCAGGTATTTACCGGTGCTACCAGAATTAAAAAGTGGTCCCATGCTGAATGTTGTTTAACGTTCATGCAAACACTTGTTGGATCAGCCAGGATATGGGTCAATGACCTTCCTGCTCAAAGCGTTCGAAGCTTCGATGATATGAGCAAAGGATTCTTGGCCCACTTTTCACAACAAATGAGGTATGTCAAGGATGCCACGATAATTTTCCAGATAAAACAAAAAGATGATGAAAGCCTTCGAGACTTTATCGAAAGGTACAAAAAAGAAGGGTTACAATATGTGGGGGCTAACGAAAAAATGAGGGTGGCAGGCTTCATGAACGCCATCACCTCCAAATACCTCACAAGGGACTTCAACAAGTGCCTACCTAAAACCCTTGAAGAAGCTCTCGAACGAGCTGAAGCTCATATCCAAGGCGAGGAGGCCGTTGATTCCAAAGAACAAAGGAAGAGAGCTCCTAGTTGGCGAGGCAACAACCCCAGCCGAAAGAAAGGGAACTACAACCCCTATGAAAAATACCCCAGAAGCTCAGATCAACGAAGGCCTGAAGGCCGGAACCCTCCAAGCAGGGAAAAGACTGTGAACTTCACAGGCTTAACCAAAACACCTCAGAGATCCTTGCCACCGAAGAGGTGAAACACAACTTCCGACCTCCTCGACCCTTGCCCAAGAGCAAAAAAAACGAAAGCTCCACCCAGTTCTGTGATTTTCACGAAGAAAAAGGTCACCACACCAACGATTGCTTTCAACTCAAGAGAAGAATTGAGGAAGCCGTTAAGTCCGGAGAATTGGCTCATTTGGTGAAAGGGGTCAAGGACAAGATGGCCGAAAGAAAAGGCAAAGAGGTGAACATGGTGAATATAGACAATGGTGTTTCCCACAAACGACAACGCTTGGAGGCTTGGGAGCTTCAATGTGTCTGCTTCCCACCACCTCAAGGTGACTTGCTCTCAAACCCCTTGGTGGTAGAAGCGAACGTGGGAACACTCAAAACAAGCAAAGCCTACATCGACACAGGGGCGGCCACAGAGATCATGTATGAAAGGTTCTTCAATCAACTAAGCAAAGAAGAACGTTCAAGGATTCAACCCTCCGGGTCTTCTATAAAAGGTATCGCTAAAGTACCCTTGAAACCTTTAGGCCAACTAACCCTTGATGTCTGTTTTAGTGAAGGCAAGATGAAGAAAACCAAACCACTCACTTTTGTGGTTATCAACATACCTTCCAACTACGATGTGATCATAGGAAGGCCAGGACAGTGCACGTTCAACATGGCTGTCTCAGTTGGTCAAGGTGCTGTGAAGTTCCCAACTGACAGGGGAATCACAACCCTTCAACCTACCCAAGAGGTTTACACGGTTGATTTTAAAAAGTGAAAACGAAGAACAAGGCTTGATCATAAACCCAAAGTATCCTGAACAAAAGGTACGGGTAAACACAAGCCTTTCTAAAGAAACTCTTTCACACCGTGAGAAACTGCTGATATGTTACAACGATGTCTTTGCTTGGTGCCCGGAAGACATGACCGGCATCCCTCGAAGCATTGCAGAACATGAGCTAAAAATACCACCTGATGTCAAGCCTGTTGTCCAAAAGAAACGGAGCTTGGCTCAGGAACGAAGCTTGGCAGCATGCCAAGAGGTTGAAAAGCTTGTCTTAGCTGGGATCCTACAAGCTGGCCGACATAGAAGGCAAAAAGCTTCCAAGACACTGGAACGGCAAAACCCTTAAAAGGTTCCATGCCTAGTCAAAGTCTTAATATGTATTTCAAGAGATGTATAATTCTCCTTTTTGTGAACAACAACCTCTTGAAATAAATGATAAAGTTCTTGTCATAACTTGTCTTTACTATCCTATAATCAGGTTGAGAACCTAGCAAGAAACTCCATGGAAAGGGCCATGTAAGGGGATGAGCTCCCAGGCCACATCGCTCAATAGGTTCAAGGGTTAAATGGACCTATATAAGGGGTGAGTTCCTATATCAATACAACTCCATGAGACTTAGAAAATTTTTTCAACTAAAAACTTGTCTCATAGACGGGTCTAAACAGCCTACATAAATTCGTTCCTTAAGCTTTGAAAAAGTTTACGAAACAATAACATACACTAAGTAGTGATACAAAGGATAGCCAACATGTGCTTTTTACCTAATGAAGCCTTGAAGCTAAAGTGACTGCAGCACTACAACTTCTTAAGGAAAGTTAGCTAAAATCACATCAAACTAACAAGACAAGCAACCAAAACATAAATGCATAGAACATCATAGTTCATAAACAAGGCCATAACTAATAGCATCCATAATAAGCCAATTAAGGCTAAACAAGGAAATCACAGGGATTCCCATGAACATGTTCTATGGGCAATAAAAACAACCAAAACTGAACAAAGCCTCGAAGCCTGCAAGCCTTGAAGCCTTTAAGCAATAAACAAAATTGTGCAAAAGTCAGAAGCCCTTGAGCTTACCTCTCAAACACCTTTGACTTGGGGGGGCTGATGACAGGGGTAGCCCAAGGAATTAATAAAATGGTTTCCACACATTAACACTAATAGGGTTAAAAGGTTTAAAGCTTCGTTTCCCGCCCAAATTTATGTAAACAAGTACGTGAACAGTACCCACGTGCTATAGTACGATGTCAACTCACTGATCAAATCACTGTTCCCTCTGAGCAAGGGACATGCTCAGATAAAGTATTATTATTTTAATCATGGACCAACGGTCCAAAGCTTCCCGCCCACAAAGGTCAACCCTCTAAGAGAACTGGAGGTCAATTAGTTTGTACACTGGACAAAAGGCTCAGTCTCTTCTTCTATATAAGAAGAACTTAGCCGTAAACAAGAACACACCAAGATCTGGGCAGATAACATACTCTCCCTAATCTTCTCTTCTTCCTTGAGAAATATGCTCTTAGCTTATTTCTTTCTTACTTTAATAGCTTCATAGCTTCACCAAGAACATCATTCAAGAACCGATTCCAAACATCACGGTTCTTGATCCTTGGTGAACTATAGCAACCAACAACAAACTAGTGAACCTCCTTCTACATTTTGCAAACGTAGAGGGACACCACGACTTGCGTTAGGCTAACCTGAACCCTTGAAGCCTGTTAGCCTAAGCAGTCAATTCATTATCATTGGTCTTATCTTTGTTGTAGCAACACTTTCCTAGGTTTGCAATTATTTGTTTATGTTGTATATTTATGAAATTTTACAGAACCAATATCATTTTATTAAAATGAAAATTAAAATAATGAGTTTAATAAAATAATGATTTTAAGAAACTCAAAACACAAAATAAAACAAGTTTGTAAAATTGAAGATATTTGTAATACATCATAGAAATGTATAATAACTTTAAGTTTCAGAGTTTCAGTGATTAAAATGGTTTTGTTTCTCGTATAGATAAGCTCATCAGCAATCAACTCAAATTATATTAAATCTAATCTGTTGAAAAAGAAACTTCCATTAAGCTTAGTAAATATCGATCTTTCAACCAATATATATATAATTGAAATGGTCTCGTTTAGTTACAACTTCTACCAATTTGCATCTTTAACAATGAAACTCTAAGATAATTATACATTTTTACTATGTCTTAAAGCCCCATTTTACAAACATGTTCTAAACTCCAAAAACTAACTAAAAATGCAAATTACAAGCTTGTACCACTAGAATGACAACTGAAAATAGTCTTTAAAAGTATGCTACTATTGTAATAACGTAATTTCAGGAATCGTAAATAACACAACAACTATTTATATGTTTTTTAGTAAATGAACAAAAAAAAAGTATTTATGGGTCAACACAAACCAGCCTGCCTTGTTTGAAGGTCTACTGAAAAAACAAATGATTTGTAGAACATACATTTTCCCATCGCTTAATCTTTGTCTGACTATTTGACCTAACGTAGGATGCAACAAAAAGAAAGCATGAGCATGAAGCAAATGATTTTGAAGTTTGAGGTTAGGGTGAAAAAAGTCATCGATAACAGTTTGTGCTCTTGAATCTTCAGAAGTTGAAGGCGGGTGAGTGGTGCTAGGTGAATGTGGTTGACGTTTAGGCTGAGGTACAGAGAAAAGCTTCTATGTGAAAACTACTGCAACAGCAAGTCCTGCTATGGCCCACGCAGGCCGTATATCCTGCAACCAGATGTTCAAATATTAATAATCATGAATAGAAAACAGCATATGAGGATTTTAAGCCTTCATTAGAAGAAAAGGTCAAGTAAAGTAACAATGGTCAGCGAATGGGTATATGATGAAATATAACCTTTGTAGTTGGATGGTTATATCTACAAGTATGAATTGTGATTCATGCTTAAACCTAATTCTTCAATCATTAATTAACTACCACTGATAATAATAATAATAATAATAATGCTAATAAATCAGTAAGAAAGAAAAACAGTACCTGGGTGTGGGATAAATAAGCCCCGAGTTTCTTGAAAAGCTGTAAAAAGTCTTCCTCCGCCATGGCGATTGGGGTTGGTTGGTTTGTTTTTTTGTTAACCAAAAGAACAAGTAAGGAAAGAAAATAAAAACCCTGTCATGAGAGACAGATGTTGAAGAAAAGGGTGAGATTTGATCGATGAAGAAGAAAAGGGAAAGATTCGTGAATTGTTTTGTTTGCTGGCTGAATCAAAAGAGGGTTTTGGAGATATTAAATCAAAATGTACCCTCCAATGTCCAGATTATTATTATAATTATTATTATGTTATGTATGTCCAATAAAAACAAAAGTCACTAAATTAGGGCTAGCTGATATGATAATATTGAAACAACTATTAACGAAGCTAACTGAATTAACCGATACTTGCTTTAAGGACCTGGACTAACCGATGGGGGTTTCAGTTTGAGTTATACACGTTATGGTCGACTGATGTGCGTAAATACGTACATATATTTCATATCATTCGGGCTCGGTTTTTGTGATTTTTTCACAAACTTTACTAAATAAGTTATTTATTTGTTTACTTTTGATTTTCATGGACATACCACTAAAAGACAAAACAAACGTTCATGGGTTGAAAATCAAGCTTTTACAAACAAATTGACCAAAGCACGCCATGTTCTTCTTAAGACACGCCCCATGCTTTTACCCTAACGACATGGCAAAGAAGACTGTGGTTGTGCTTAACAAAGCATGGCTCGTGTTTCTCCCCGTCTTAAAGATAAGATGCTTTTGGGCCCCCATGAAGTTGACCACACCCATCTCTTGGTGAGAAGTACGTCGTGCTTAACTTCCCAAATTTGCTTCAAGAAGAACGGTTCTTGTCTCACATGTTGATTGAAAAAGGAGGTCGAGCTCTAGACCAAACTTGATGAGAATTATAGACATATGAAGCAGGTAAGGAGCTAGATATAAACCATGGATAACCATATAACACATCGAGTACAACCCTTTGGACAAAAGGTTAATGCCCGATGAATAAAACATGATTAACAAATGGTAGCGTGTGGTCTTGCACTAAACCATCACGTGCTCTCACAATTAGTAAAACACTTATTAAACAAAGAATAAACGTCAAATCCATCAGACGAGCGTGATGGCCTGAAGCCGCCCAAGACAACCTACAGTGATTATGTTAATGTTACAACAGGTCTTGAAGAGGTAGGTCCCAGCAGAGCCCAGTTGGACCCGCAAGACTCACCTTAAACAGGAACGTCTGCGCAGAGACCAACTGGATCCGCAGGACCAACCATGCTCAGAGAAGTGACGTCCTTACGCGCAGTATGCAAGCTGGTCCCGCAGGAAATGCCTCCCATGGTGAAGGACTCCGCCTGTTCCCGCAGCCTCGGATACAAGCCATGAGGGAAGGCCACCCGCGCAGCATGGCTACACGCACAAGGCACTTAGCTCTCAATCGTTCAGTGTCACCTGAAGGAATGAGCCAAGCCGGGAGCAATCCCGCACAGAGGCGGGAGGGGGAATACTCCCGCCCAAATAAGCCAGTCTATACTGAAGGACCTTTCACTGTACCTGACGAGGTATGGGCGAAAGATCTGATCAGGGATACGACAGCTCACTGATACAGTATGGCGAGCAGCATGCTCCTGTACTGTATCACTATTAAGCCGCTGCCTACTCACCAACTACTGTCATACCACGTGCGTAGCCGGCAGTTGGTGGAAAGGGAATAGTATACAGCAGGCCTGGTCGCTATCAGCCGCTGCCTACCCACCAACTACCAGCAGGGCACGTGCGTAGGCTACTGTTGATGAACAGGAACACTGTTGCAGCCGGCCATACCTCCTTGGAAACCCACCTTCGGCTATAAATACCCCAATGGTATGATCATATCTTACTACATTATCATCATAATATACCTGATATCTGCTCTAGCAATCTCTTAATATACTTTTATATTTAAAGAGCAATCTAGTCTGATTCTCACGCCGGAGGGTGGTCACAAGGAGGAACCCCCCCCTTCTCAGTGACGAGCTTACGGTGTCTGTTTTGCAGGTTATCAGAAGAACCATCTTCCAAGGGTCTAACCCCTCGTGGGAAACATCTCTCCAACCCCCAGATTACCAGTAATCTGCCCGGGTTCACTTAGTGTTTCTTCATTGGCGCCATCCGTGCATAAAGCTAGAACTACAATTTTCTCCAGTTTTTCAAAACTTTATACAAAAGATGGTTAGAGAAATTCCGGTAACCACAACCCCAGCTATTGGGGGGAATACCGGCAACACAGTTTTTACAAACACTACTCCGGCTACCGAAGCCGGAGCAAGTGAAGTAAATTTTACGAACACTACCCCACTTACTAAAGCAGGGGCAAGTGCAGTAAATGACCGCCTACTGGGATCCACCGATACCCAGTTTGAAAAACGAAGACTCCCCCGCCAGACTCTCGACGAAGTCAAGGCATGGGCGGAGGCACGACAAAAGGAATTCCAGGCTGAGTTGAACGAACGCTTGCGTTCCGTGCAACAGGCCGACGAATTCGAATACTGGGAGGATGACTCGGAGGAATCCGACTCCGACGCGAACCCTCGTCATAAGGCAAAAGGGAAGCGTAAAGAAACGGAAACCCAACCGAAAAGGCATTTTGGACAAGCCTTCAAACCAAAAAGCATAGATGGAGGTCCACGAGACTTCTCTAAAACGTTCAGACCAAACGTTACAAATGCAGGAACGTCCAAATTTGCAAGGGACATTGCTGAAGCAATCGCCCCGAAAAGTGCTAAACAAATGCCTAACATAGGCACATATGACGGCATATCTGATCCAGACGATCATTTGAACAGGTTCATAGCGGGGGCAACCGTTAGCAATTGGACGGAACCCACGTGGTGTTACATGTTCCAAATGACGCTGGTGGGGGCTGCTAGGGCTTGGTTCGATCGTTTACCGGTTAACCACATTTACGACTGGGCAGACTTCCAGCAGAAGTTTAGCCAACACTTCAGCCAGCAGCGAAAGTATACCGAGGAGCAATGGACAATCCTCAAATGCACACGGGAAGAAGATGAATCTCTGCTAAACTTCATCACTCGCTTCAACTCAAAGAAGTTAAGTTTGGGCAATATCAGCGAGGATCTTGTTCGCGCAGCCTTCATCCAGGGCGCGCAAGACCCAGAGCTTATCCGCACCCTAACGGGTAAAGATGGAATGCCATCCACATGGGATGGCATCATGACAGCAGCCAAACGCTATGCGGAAACAGAGAAGCAACTGGGTAGAGACCTTCCGCAGAACACAAACCTTTACACCCAGAGGACGAGAGAGGACAACGTCCTCACCGCCCGATTGAACAAAAAACGGAAGCAAGGCATTTGGCAGTCAAGGGTAAACTTTGACACCTCATCCGGCTTACAGCACCGATTGGGTGAAAGGGATAATGTAAAGCCGCACCGGAACTCCAGGTGGACGCCACTTACCAAAAGCGTCACTGACATATTTGCTACTGAGGAGCTCCCATGGCCAAAGCCTCCAGTAATCCGGCATCGTCACGATGCTGATCGGAGCAAGTACTGTGACTATCACAGAACAAAAAGCCACAACACCGAAGATGCATAGACGTAAAAGACATGGTCGAAACATTCGTCAGAGATGGGACGCTCGCGCACCTCGTGGCGAAATGAAAGCTAGGCAGGGCGAGTGCGTATAGAACCCCAGCTGGGGAAAACACGAACCAATTTCAGCTTCAAAATCGAGACTACATGCTGCGTAAAGAACGAGATCCCGAACCAGGTGCGTATCGGCTCGATGGCACTCCCATCCCAACATGGAAGGGAGTCCAATTACACAGTTTGCATGTAATCAATTCCAATTTGTAAAGAGAAGGCCAAGAGCCACTTCTAATGGAAATGATTCTCTTTAAGAATATCGAAGTTGATGATTTTACATTTATACTTTTCTGAACACTAATATGCCGGTTTTCACCGCATAATTACGTGAAGTCATTGCATGGGAAGGCGGTCCTACCCGCACGAACCCAATAACGTGACAAACCTTCACGCAGCTCAGTTGAAGGGGAAAAAGTTCAGCACCCAAAAATGAAAGTGCCGGTCTATCCGCATGAATCATTAAGGAAACTGAATAATAACCTGTCAACAACCGCGCGTCGAACGGTTAAAACTATCCAACACTGGTGACGACATTCACATTACGTGAAGTCGTCGCGTGGGAAGGCGGTCTTACCCGCACGAACCCAATAACGTGGCAAACCTTCACGCAGGTCAGTTGAAAGAGTTCATCCCATTAAATGAAAGTGCCGGTCTATCCGCATGAATCATGAAAGGAAAATGAACACTAACCTATCGACAACCGCGCGTCGAACGGTTCAAAACAAAATTCTTAAAAAGATGAGAAAAACCTACACGCAGGTCAGATAAGGGTAAAGTTCTGCCATCCTACTAAGTGCAAGTGACGGTTCTACCCGCACAATCACGAAAGAGGAAGCAAAACTTCACCTATTATCAACCACGTTCAAAGGTTAACTTATCCTCAAAAGATGAGAAAAACCTACACGCAGGTCAGATAAGGGTAAAGTTCTGCCATCCTACTAAGTGCAAGTGACGGTTCTACCCGCACAATCACGAAAGAGGAAGCAAAACTTCACCTATTATCAACCACGTTCAAAGGTTAACTTATCCTCAAAAGATGAGAAAAACCTACACGCAGGTCAGATAAGGGTAAAGTTCTGCCATCCTACTAAGTGCAAGTGACGGTTCTACCCGCACAATCACGAAAGAGGAAGCAAAACTTCACCTATTATCAACCACGTTCAAAGGTTAACTTATCCTCAAAAGATGAGAAAAACCTACACGCAGGTCAGATAAGGGTAAAGTTCTGCCATCCTACTAAGTGCAAGTGACGGTTCTACCCGCACAATCACGAAAGAGGAAGCAAAACTTCACCTATTATCAACCACGTTCAAAGGTTAACTTATCCTCAAAAGATGAGAAAAACCTACACGCAGGTCAGATAAGGGTAAAGTTCTGCCATCCTACTAAGTGCAAGTGACGGTTCTACCCGCACAATCACGAAAGAGGAAGCAAAACTTCACACCTATTATCAACCACGTTCAAAGGTTAACTTATCCTCAAAAGATGAGAAACCTACACGCAGGTCAGATAAGGGTAAAGTTCTGCCATCCTACTAAGTGCAAGTGACGGTTCTACCCGCACAATCACGAAGGAGGAAGCGAAACTTTAACCCACTATCAACCACGTTCAAAGGTTCTTATTCTGAACACTTGGAAAATTGCTAATTTAAACTAAGTATGCAAGTCATAAAGTTTATAAAGCAAGGAACCCAAAGAAGGAAATAACAGTCTTATACGCAAAAAGATTAATATTTCAATGATGTATTACAACAGTGGCCGGGTAACTACCCGCCTAAAAGAAATCTATACAAAGCTGTCTATCCTAACGGTGGGAAGAGATCTTCAGGATCAGGCTTCAGGGCCACCTCCGCTTGGACCAGCACCGTCTGAGCGTGGCTGCCCAAGGAAAGCCTTAAGGATGTTTAGCCCATCATCAGCAGCAGCAGCTTCATTCACCTTCTCCACCACTGGATGCGGGAAGGCAGCATACTGGTTCACAGCTTGGTCATAAGCAACTTCAGTATTAACATTGAATAAAGGGAAGTTGGAGGGCGGAAAGCCTCTCTCAGCAAACCCTAGACCAAGCAGGAAACCAGTCTTCTCCCCATCCTCATGAGAAGCGTTGAGGGCTGCGCTCATTGCATCGTCGTAAGAGGTCTCTGAAAGGACCCGACGCACAACCTACAAAAGAAAATTACAAGTTAGAACATTTTCTAATTACAAGTAGAAAAGAGAAAAAAAAAGAGGATACCTGAGGCAACGCTTCTCGAAGTAGCCATTGGAGGGTAGCTTGCACTTCGTCACGGGCGCGTTCGGCTTCGCTTTGGTTCAGATTGGCAAGTAATACTTCCTTTGCGGCAGCCTCTTCGACGCCCTTAAGCTTCCGCTCGGTTTGGTCAAGCACCCCCCTCTGGTCAAGAATCTCTTGCAGCTTCTTGGCGTCTTCCATTGCCAAGGCATCATGAGCATGCTGAAGAGCCTTTAATTTGCATTTAAGCTGCTCATTCTCTTCGCGAAGTGGCTCAGCAACAGCTTCAGCCTTGGCAGCCCTCTCAGTTGAGTTTCGCGCAGTCTCCTTGGCCAGCCGAAGCTGTTCATTCACAGCTTGGGCAGCCTTGGAGCGGGCCTCGAGTCGCGCCTGGACTTCAACCTCGAGGGCCTTGAATGCCTTCTCCTTCTCGGCTGCGGCAGCGGCCAACTGCCGGTTCTCCTCCCGAAGAGCCCGCGCTTCAGATACATCTTTGGCGCGAGCTGCTTTTAACTTGTCGTTTTCACGACAAAGCAGCTCGACGCGGGGCTGCGTCCGGGCCTGGAGAACCCGAAGCTCATTGGTTAGCCTACCCTCTTGGTAGCTAGCCATGGCTTCCCCCAACGCACCAGGAGGAGCAGCGTGGCGAGCCCAGTCCACGCACTCCACAGGGGTGCGAAGGGTTGTTCCTCGGCGTATGTTCCATCTTGGAACATACACTTCATTGGAATCCGACACTGCAAAAGAAACAAAGGCAGTTAGGAAAAGATGATAAAAATATATAAGGGAAAAAAAGAACCCTACGTACCTGTAGGGTCAATAACAGGCCGATAGCCGCCAAACCCATCACCTGAACCTAAAGGAAATCCATCCAACAGGTCAGGCAGACGGGAAGGTGGCATAGATCGGCGGAAAGCCCGGCGTGTACCTGATGGTCCGGCCGTCGGTGCCGGTGGCGCAGGTATAGTGGCAGCCGCTGTGGTAGCCGTTGTTGGCACCGCCTCCTCAGCAACAGTAACCGCCGGCTCCGTGAAAGATGCTGTAAAAATAGCACTCACGGTCGGCGGAGACACCTTCTCAGCTGGAACAGCCTCAGGAAGGCTGGAACCAGCGGAAGCAGACGCCTGGGTCGACGCCTCGGGAAGGCTGACCAAGCCTACCGTCATTGGCGGGGGGAACACTTGCTCCAACTCCACCCTGGAATGCGTCAACATCCACACCTGCACAAGCAAAAGTGTTAGAAAAATTTATTTGAAACAACAAATTTAGACAAGAACTATGGGGGTACTCACGGGGTTTCTTGAGCTTGAACGCACGGACGACCGGGGGCGAACCCGATGGAGCCGGCCTCTTGACACCGGTAACCGTCGTCGTCGCTGCCTCCCCGGAGGTAACACCTGCAGCCTCCGGAGCGGTGGTCTCCTCACCACCGGGCTTCCCCGCCACCTCTGCATTATCTGACTCCGAGTCAGATAGGACTACCGGGTCGGCCGTAGAGGCCACCTTCTCCTTGCCCTTCCCGACGGCAGCCTTTTTCTTCCGCACCAGTGGAGGACCTTCTGCGGATTCCTCAGAAGAAGAAATGTCATGAACTCCAGCAGCAGGCACAGCATTGAGAGGTTCAGGGTAGAAGATAGGCTTACCTGGCCGTCGGTGGCTCAGGATCTCTTGGCCTGGCGGGGTAAACCTCCACGAACCGACCCGCGGTCTGCTCTAAGATGGGCAACTCGTTCTCGTCCAGAGCACGAGTACCCATCCGCGCAGGACCATCTTCCTCCCGCGGGTTCAGGAGCGACTGAAGATCGTTCCCCTCTGAAATCAAGAAAGTTAGTAAAAATCGAAGTCAGCAAAATGAAACAAGACGTACCATAAGGGACAGAGTTCGAACCATATTCAAGGACGATCGGAACCTTATCCGCATTCGCCGCCTTCCACACCCGGCTCATCCCCAGCATCACCATCGCCGACTCCGGAAAACGGAAAACCGGGGACTGGACCCGGGAAATCTTCGAGAACCATTCCGCCTCCTCGTAGTTGAGGGCGGGAAGGTTCGGAAGCC